>NC_053427.1:2177919-2781610 GCF_007990345.1 Gossypium hirsutum
ACGGTGCTTTTCCCACAAACGCCGCTAAAAAATATAAACTTTAAAAAAATATATTTTAATTAAATAATATTTATTTTCTATGATAAATATTATACTATGTTTTATTTTTGAAATTTGAACTTTAAACTATATACTTTTAAGAATAAATAAAAAATATTAATTAAATTAAATTTTATGTTAAAATTTTAACTTTAAAACTAAATTAATGAATTTAAATTTAGAATTTAAATATTATGTTCAAATAAATGGGCAATCTACCTCACAGCTCATTTGATCTATATTAACTCAGCCAATTATAAAAGAAGCTACAAAACTCGTAATAATTAACAATCATGGTTAAAGAAGCTGGTACACAAGGTAGCTACAAAAACCTGTTTCCATAACATAAAATTCAAGTTCCGACTAAGATGAATGACCATGGAATGCAACATTAGATAACGTTCCACTTGAAGAAGTGCTAAGCCTTGGCTTTTCCAGCTTGAAGAGATTGAATCCCCTGCCGCACCTTCAATATCTAAAGGATGCAAAACCAAATGATCAGATTCATCGTCACTTTGGCAGATAAATCTGGTTACAATCTATTATCCACACCGAGGTGCCTGAATTCTAGACTCTAGAGTTTGATATTAAGAGGACACAAACATTTTCCGGTGGTTTTACAATATAATTCAACACAATTTGATTTCATATCTAGAGGACATTAATAGAAACTCATACTGATGGTTGTTATTCCAGTTTAAGAGTTTATCAATTAAGGTTGCACCCAAAATACCAATTACTGTTTGCAAAACAGAACATTTCTTTAGTTACCGAGACATCATCCCATCAATGGAGAATTTTGCTATCCAAAATGATAGTGAAGCAAACCTGAGTAGCAGCTAGTGTGATGAGCCCAACCATGCTAGATACACTTTTCAATTGTCATAAAATAGAACTTAATGTAGTTGAACTATTCATAAATTTTCTTGAAGTTCTATGGAGATTGTTAAGACCAGTAATATTACCAGCTGAGACAAAAATAGCACCAGAATAATATGTAAGTGCATTGATTCCTCCCAAATTCATCAGGACCAACACTCCAGCAATAGTCTATAAGGAAAACAAGAGATATATCAATGGATTATATAGCAAATATGGAGCAATTGATCAATTTCAACGAAGTTACGTGTCTTACAAATAATGGCTGAACATACTTCTTTTGAAATATGTCTAAAATTCCTTCACTCATAATCCTGTAAAAAGATAAGCTCAGACAAGCAGAAATTGAACCATTATAAAAGTTTATACTTTTTTCCTAAGAAAAAAAACAAAGGTTACTTTTGTTTCAGTTGCTTCATGAGAAATATCAGCTTTATCTCCCCTGAGGCACAACAAAGCGGCTTCAAGCTCTTTCTCACGACCAAATTTTGCCCGCACAGAAATATTCTCAGTGGCTATATATCACAAAAGGAGATTTCAACCGAAAGAGAAAACTTATGATGATCTACTATGATATATTTGTAGAAACTCAAAGCCATTTGGTCGCTGTAGGACAAAACTAGAGATTTCCATATCAAAACGGACAATATCTTGCAGGTTAGTATTGAGATTTTCTGCTTTCTTTTTACTTGAGCCTTTAAGATAGGCACCGAACCGTAGCTGTAAAATTTAAGAGAAACTCGAATTGTACTCACCAGCCATTGAGGAGATTCTGGTATGAAGAAGAGAAGTAGGAGTTGAAGCAGAGCGGGAATCGTGGCTGTTTGTAAAATCATTCAATAACTGTACAAAACTATCTGATTGCCTAACCAATTTCCAATGCAATTCAGGAAGTTCTAGTTACCTAACAGAGCCAATGTGCGCCAATGGACAAAGGAACCAACAACAA
The DNA here is from genome assembly GCF_007990345.1 of Gossypium hirsutum. Lineage (NCBI taxonomy): Eukaryota > Viridiplantae > Streptophyta > Magnoliopsida > Malvales > Malvaceae > Gossypium > Gossypium hirsutum. Next base: position 2,179,787 of record NC_053427.1, read on the forward strand.
ACATGAACGACACACCCCAACCAGTTAAAACACTTTTCCTTTCTCATTCGTTTGTGGATTAACATGATTGAACTCTCGAAGCACCTATAAATAAAGCAACACATGGAATTGAGCTACATATGAACTTCAATGTACCACAGTAGAAAATTCAAATAAACTCTTTTTTTATAAAATTCTGAAAAAAGATATAGCTTTTCCTAACAAATGGAATGTGTGACTTGAAGTTAAAATTGAGTAACCTTGTTTTCAAATTTTTGAAAATCAAATCAATGATATGGCAGTGCTAGTAAATTGACATAACATTATAGATAATTTATTTATCATAAAGATTTTTGAAATTATATAAATTAGTTTAAAGAATTTAATGTCAGAACTAAATTTCATTTTTTTAAAGGAAAAAACGATTAAAAATAGCCAAATTAGAGTATAAATACTAAATCAGTAACATACACATAGTGCAATGACAAACAGCAGAATTTGACATATATATAATACTTTAAAAAAGTTATAAACACAATTTTTAAAAAATCATTTATATGTAACTAAACAGAAATTATGTTCAAAGATTCGTTGTGTCGCTAAACAAAGAAACATGATTTACAAAAATAAATAAAAGACAAGAGAAAATGAAGGTTCTAATGAACAAACTATTTTATAAGCAATCAGAAAGAATAGTACAGGAAATGATGTTTCTTAGTATCCTACTTGAAGAAAGCATCGGAAAATATAAAGAGGATGAGAATGAGTACAAGGAAGCATCTTTAAGTTGAACCATTCTTGAGCTTGAACTGCTTGTTCCCTTGTAATTTCCTTTTGCTGGCGAGAACATTTGAGAAAGCCAATGCATAAGATTCCCTGACAAATTATTATCAGTACATCAAGGAGTAAACATAAACTCAACTCAAAATTACAGTTCTAAAGCCTTTGCTCAATTCCACCCCAAACTATAATTTATCAAGACATGAAAGTGAATGATAAACCTCAAACATCTCACTCTTTAATTACGTACAAAAGATTGGCAAAAATGCTTTAAATAAAAATGGTATTTCCCTTCCTTTCGTGGTCCAGGATGGCAATTTTTGTTGGTGTACTAAGATATATCTTATCCACTTTTTCATAACAAGAACGGTAAACATAAAACAATGTATACAAATTAGAATTGAAAAGACAGAAAACATAAGCCTGCTTTAAAAATTTTAGACTAACTTTTGATTCAAATGCAAAATTGTAGTTAGTCTTAATTAAAAAGAAAAAAACGTATCCAAATCTGAATTCAAGTAGATGCATTTCACTTGAGAAAAAAAATTTAATTTTTTAAAATGTGAATAGTGTTCTATAGTGTAAAACAGGTGCTAAATGAAAACATTTCAACAAAGCCACAAAAAAGGTTACAGAAAATAACTCAATTTTGAAAAGTATTATCAATTATCCTACAAACAATTAAATAGGAATAGAAGACAGGATTGATTTAAATGAAAAAGGAATAACAATATAATTCCTAGGCAATCTCCTTACTGGCGCATCCAAAATAGTAAATCTAGTGATCTCAGTCTCAAAGTGTGCTCTTCCAACCTCAACAGTTTTACCCTGCAATCAATAATTCAAATTTAATTAATGCTCAGATAAACAGTAGTTTAGATAATCAAGAATAAATGTAGACAGTATAATAAAAATTATATCCAGAAATATTAACTACAGCTACTACATATATTCTCAAAGTTGGTAAAATCATTTTCCCATTATATGGTACCTTAACTCTCTCTTCTTCATTAGTGTCCATAATATAAGCCATATACCAAAACAAGGAATATAGTCAAGTCAAATAATGAAATAGCTGAAAATCCTCTGCATGCAAGGCATTATTGTTTGCCATTATTTTAAAGTAGTAAACTAAGAAAATATTGGATATAGGTGTGTGTATTAGCATGCATGTGTGTGCATCTCAGACAGAGTGCATAATTATAACATCAATAGAACGAAATTACTAATTTGAATTGTACTAGTATACTAATACCTTCAAAACAAGTTCTATAAAAGAACAAATCCCAGTATTGGCATGCTCTTTTGGAAAACAAATGTAGATGGAACAGCATTGATTTCCACTATCTAAGTTATGAAGCAAACCTATGGCTCACCAGCTTTCTCTACTTTTATCCTTCGCTTCTTTCTCATACTTCTGGATTGTAAGGTCATCGATCTGACCACTGAGGAAGAGTATCTGGCCTCCAGTTGTAGACTTACCAGCATCTAAAAATCAAATAAACTAGATTCAAAACATACAGTGGAGCTCATTTAGTTATTTTATACTGAACAAGATTCTTCTGTAAAGGGATTCTAAATTACATTGATAACCAGCAGTATTTGATAATTTCTTTTGGGAAAAAAAGGAAAACTGAATTACAAATTAACATTTTTCTTTTTAATTTGTGAAGTTTTAAAAGCCATATTGCAACTCATCAGTAGAGACTGGGCATTGGTTCCTCGTCATTTGTGGGTGTGTTTTTAAATCATAAGGTCTAAGCTTAAGACAATCCAATCTAACATCAATGGTAGTTATGATAGCTTAACACACGATGGAAATGATAGCTCATTTAAGCTATGATATGCTTGCTTTCAAGTAAAAACAACAACATCGCTTAAAAATAACAGACATCTTGGACTCTATTTTCCATGAAAATTGAATCTAATGGAAATTTGGGTTTACCAAAATTGCGACCAACAATGCAATGCCAAGTAGGTCCATGTTTCTTGTTGAAATCTTTCTTAATGTACTCTGCTACATCTTTCTCTACATTGTTCTTCTCGAAAGCCTAGTCAAAACCCTCCGAAGGAAAAACCACTCCAAGTCAGCAAATTTACAGTATTTACTAACAAATCAAGATCAAACGAAGAAAACCCAGAAAATAATTCCAATAAAAAAGCCATAAAAATTAGGAATCTTGTAAGGTAGAGAAAAAGAGCTAACAGATATGGCTATATTGACGGCCTTTTTTTGCATGTCGTCTTTCATGTCGGCGCTTTTGATAATAACTTTCTTGGGTTCTGCAGTAAGCGCCGGAGAAGGCTTCAATTCATCGGTTTTCCGTTGTTTCATCATCAGAGCTCCGGTGGTGCTTCTCTTAGCTGCTTCAGTACTCATCCAGTTTTTACTTTTTCGTTTTTCAAATTCCAGAGCCAAAAGAAGAGAAAAAGAAAAGGGAGACTCAGTTTCCACAAAATTCCAGTTTGCAACAAAGGGGTTTTTGTTTTGGAAGAAAATGAAAAATGGAAAACTGGAAATGATTCTGTCAGGTGATACTTTGGTGAATGAATTGAAGTGTGTTCACTGTTGAGAAGAAGAGGGAGTAAACGAGCGGCAACCAAAAGTTATTTTTGGGGAGTGAGCGGGATTTTGATTTATAAAGTAATGGCCTTTTTGCAGCGTTTTCAATAAAAACGCCACTATAGTTTAAATTTTTGCAGCGTTTTTAATAAAAAACGTCACTATTTGCTTAATTTTAATTTTTTCCTATTTTTAATATATTTTTTATTTTTTTTCAAAAATTTTGTACTAAGATTATCATTTTTTAAAATTTTTTTAAATTTTGAATATTTAACTTTTTAAGTGAAATATGGACTAAAATATTAAATATTAAATATTTAAGTTTTTTTATTTTTAATTTTTAATTTTTAAAATTTTTTGAAGATTTTTATCATTTTAAATTATCATATAAAATACAAAAGGAAACTTTAACAGAAATAAAATGAAATCGATGAATTAAAAAAATACAAAATGACACAGTAATACAAACATTATTATTTTAAGTATGGTCTGCATTAGTTGTTTAGATTTTTATATAAATGACATTTAATTATATGTATACACCTAAATTTTGATAGAGATACATCTCAGAATTATATATGAATTTCAATTTAATGTGTAATTGTAGACGTAAAATTCTAATTGTGGTTTAAATGTATATATAGTTGAAACTTTAATTTTGATTTAATCATGCACATTTTAAAAAAATAAATACATCAATAATATATTTTTATAGTGGATAAATATAAATATTTATTATGTAATATATAAATATAAAATGATGTTATATCAATAATTGTGTTAGTAATTTACAAGAACTAGATCAAATTAAAATTCATGTATCCAATTGCACACTAAACCATTGTTAGAAAAAGAAACATTTACCAGGGATTTTGGATTTCGAAAAAATATTTTTAATATATAACACCATTGTATAACACCTTATTAATATAACAATAATTGCACACTAAACCATTGTATAACACCTTATTAATATATAATTTTTTTTATCAAAATCAAGATATCTATTATCGATAACAATAATTAATTATAGGGTTTAGGATTTAATTATTGAATATGATTCACTTGAGATTAACATACTATATACCCATGGCCATTAAACTTAAACCATAAAACCCTAAACCATAAACCTTAAATCTTAAATATTAAACCCTAAACCCAAAAATAAATTTAATCAATATTAAGTATTGCTTCCATAATTTATTATGAACATAAGCTTTTACATTAATATCTATGTATATACACATCAACATCCATATGATGTTTTTTGGGATTTAGGGTTTTAGGTGTTATAGTTTAGTGTTTAGGATTTATAGGGTTTGGGGTTTATTATTTTAGGGGTTACAAATTAGTGTTTATGATTTTTTTTGGGTTTAGGATTTTAGGGGTTATATGACTTTTAGCGGCGTTTTATCGAAAGCGCCGCTAATGCTCTGGTTTTTAGCGGCGCTTTACTGAAAGCGCCGCTAATGCTTTGGATTTTTGCGGCGTTTTACCGAAAGCGCCGCTAATGCTCTAGTTTTTAGCGGCGTTTCTATTGCTCTATTTTTTAGTGGCGTTTTTGCTCTATTTTTAGCGGCATTTTTTAGTAAAAACGTTGCTATTGCCCTGTTTTTAGCGGCGTTTTTGGTAAAACGTCGCTATTGCTCTGTGTTTTACAATTTTTGCAGCGTTTTTTGATAAAACGCCGCTAAAAACGCTGCTAAAGCCCTATTTTCCTGTAGTGATAGTTGAACTCGCACCTAACATTTCATGATAATATAATTTTGCACTAATCAGAGTTTGCATTATTATACAACTCATAATTCTCATATGGGTTCGTGCATGCATAAATGTGCATTATCAATAGAATTCGCATGTTATAAAAGTCCGCATTATATTATTTATTTTTATATCTGTTCGCAAGCACTATATAACCATATATGAATATATATATAGATTAAATATAACACAAAACTCACGCATATATATTATTTATGAAAAAACCATGCACCCATACTTATATTATATATATAACAAAACCATGCACACATATTTATATTATATATACACCTACTAATTTAGTACAACAACTCTCAAATATATATACTCACTTAGTGCAATAGCTCACTATTAGTAATATGCACTAGACGCACGCAACTGTTAATACATAATCCACTCACACACGCAACAATTAAATTCACAATTCACAAATACTTATCATGTCAAGTACATACTTTACAGCTACGGCCTGTTTAACTATAAACACATTTCAAATTCATGCATTTGACTCATTAAAATCGCACAACATGCATACCCAACACTCAACAAAATTGTAATGGTTTGCACTAGGAGAAATCAATGTTTGCATTACCTTAGCTTGCGTACAAGAATTTAACTTGCGTACTAGAATTTAAATGCAGTATGTCAAACCGTTTACCTTAGTTCTTGCTTCAACTACCATGCTCAAGTAAGCTTTAATTTTCCTTTGTTAATGCTTGTAGAGGCTCCCAAATGACTTGGCACTTTACATACACATCAAGTACAATTAAAAGGCATTATTAATAGCAACATACATAATCAAATTATTCCAAAATCATAGATCCAACCCTCTTAACTTCTATACCGAAAATTTAACTAGTTTTTTCGAAGTAGTTGTTTAACAACTCAAATATCGTTTCTAAACTTGGATTTCAACTTCATATATCCTAAATATCATCAAATTATAGATCTAAATCATCAATTTCACCCAATTACACCGATCTAATTTTTCCAAAAAAATCAAGCTTGTGTGATCTTTTAAAAGGGGAAAACATTCAATTTGCTTAAATTCATTAAGGATTTGTTAAATTAAGATCAAATATATTTTAATTGGATTAAAATGAGTTAGAAATCACTTTAAAACCAAAACTTAGCTAAGAAATACGAGATCTACCATTTTCAAGCCAAAAATCAACTTAAAATCAAGTGATTTATTGTGATCTTGATTAAACCATTTAAATCTGGAATTGAATTAACAAATCACTTAGTTTAGTCATAAAAAGTTAGAATCTCACCTCAATTTTACAAAATCGACATGCTATGGAACTAATTCAAGCTAAAACGTGTGAAGATCGCTTGAGGATTTTAAGGATGAAAACATGAGTGTTCTTCAAAATTGAAAAGATATTTTGTGTTTAGAGAGTTAGGAATAAAAAAGGATGATTAATTTTAGATGAAAAACTTTGATACTAATAATAGTTCTAATGGACTCACCTTCGGCCATTTTGAACATGTAGAAATGTTGTTTTAATACTAACCTGTTGGCTAGAGGTTTTGTCAATGTTTGTTAATGTTTAGTTATAGATTGAGAGTTTTTTAGGTTTTGACTAACATCTATGACAATCACAACCCCAACATTAAGCATATGCTTTGTTTTAAAATATATATATTTAAATGGTGAAGGGAGTAGGAGAGGCGGCACCTATATTTTGTGCCTATACACTGGTGAAATCGGGTTAAAATATGGGTTACAGGGGTGGAGGGATTCTAATAGGCGACACCCAATAAAGGGTTTCTTGCAGGCGGCACCCAGTGTGGAGGCCCTATTTAAGCAGTGTTTTCTTGAGCAGTTTAGAAGATAAGAAGAGAATGGGAAAAAGAATTGTAAAAGAAGAGAAAACAAAGAAGAATTTGTAATGTTAATACATATGAAAAAAATGTTACAGTGTATATATTTTTTGAAATAAAAAATTGAGAAATTTAATTATTTTTAAAGATTTAATATTGAAGATAGATAATCAATTTTTCGTATACATTTATTTTGATGGAGTAATTTTGACAACAACAATTGAATGTATATTTGAATATTGCCAAAAAATAACAATATGAAAAAAGAGGATCAGTGCAAAAATTGTTAGATATTGTGAGAAAAGAATCTCGAAATTATTCTACAAATTTTCAGTTCCGACAAAAATGAGATTACAAGACCATTGCTGATGGAGTTTTTTGAGAAATACGAAACTTCGGAGGATTCATCAGAATATTGTTTACTCGACGGTGACCAATGAAAGTATGCAGGTGAATGCAAGCAATAAAAGTATGCAGGTGAATGCAAGCACTCACGATGAAGATGAAGAAATAAGAGGTGGAACCTACAATAAAAGAATTAATGACATGACACCCACGTCAACATTTAGCACATGATTTCCATTGTCTAATGGTGACCAAATTATCATAATTCATAATGTTAATGACCAAATCATAACAATTAAAATATCAGTAACTAAAATGTAAATTTAAACAACTATAAGGGACTATTTTTATAGTTTACCCATTTTAATATTATAATTGTTGGAATGCATTTGGTAATTTTAAGTATTCCACATATAGCATGAGTCAGTTTTCCTATCTTTTATTTGATAAAATCTCCTAATAGCACCGAAAGTGTTAAATTAGTTACAATAGAATTTGAATTTATAAAATAAAAAATTATTTTTATAATTTAAATTTAACTTCTAAGCTAAATTAGGTTTTAAATTTTAATAATAAAAAATAATTAATTTCTGTAAATATTAAAAAAATAATTTCTTTTGAAGAGTTTGATATGGAGTCAAACCATTGCTCAATTTTTTTCTCTTTTTAAAATTATTTCTATTAATCTAATCTGTGCTCCACCTTTTGTGTTTCAGTAAGTCTCGATTTGGCTTCTGCTTTGCTTAAGTTTTGATTCTAACGTAAAGCGAATATGACGAAAGCGGAGGTGACGGTGTTGCATGTAGCCGCGGAGATGGATATTTGTTGGTGCTGTAACTGAAACTAACAGATTTAGTACAGACTTGTCGAGCAAGTCTCGAGACTTGCTGAGCAAACAAGAGAATTCGAGCAAGAGAAAGGAAGAAAAGCTAAGAGAAATGAAGAGAAAAATTGATGAACAAACTGAACTTCATTCATAAAATTGAATAATGGCATAATGCCAATACATAAACCAAGCACTAAGCTTGTCAAAAACAGCAAATAATTACCTAAACATCACCTACTCCCACTAATTACATGGAAACTTGAAATTTTAGCTTGTAAACCTATACAAAGTTGTGTTTACAGCTCATACATAAGCTAATTACATCAGTCAACAACCTAACTTAGTTAGAAATGAACTAAGATTACATTTCATTGACTAGAAATTACAAAATAAATAAAATAAGCTTGCATCAGCAGCTCCTGCATGTCTTGGTCTTCATGGCCTGCATGCTGTCGAGTTTGCTGCATGCTGAACCAACTTCATCACTCCTCCTTGGTTTGCATGGAGCAAACACCTAACTTCTTCCTTAGACATTCGAACCTTGTGACACTAAGGGCTTTCGTTAAATTGTCTGCAAGTTGATCCTTGAATTACAGTGGGTCAGCTTTACTTCCTGAGCTTGCTCCATTTCTCGAACAACATGTAACTTGATGCTAAAATGCTTTGTTCTTCCATGGAACACTGGATTTTTAGCAATTGCTACTACAGATTGGTTGTCACAGAAGATCTCAGTAGCTTCCTCTTGATGCACATTCAAGTCAGCCAATATTTTCCTTAGCCATATGGCTTGGTTGACAGCACTTGCTGTTGCCACATACTCTGCTTCAGCAGTAGATTGAGCCACTAGACTTTGCTTCTTCGAGCTCCAGCAAAACATGGCTGAACCAAGGTTAAAAGCATACCCTGAGGTGCTTTTCATGTCATCTATCGAGCCATCCCAGTCACTATCAGTGTAGCCAACCAGCTTCAAATTTCCTTCTTTGCTGTACTTCAAACCATAGTTTAAAGTGCCTTTGACATATCTCAGCACTCTCTTTGCAGCTTAGAAATGCTTCTCATTGCAGCAATGCAAGAACCTTGAGAGCAATCCTACAGCATACATGATGTCTGGTCTAGTGGCAGTCAAGTATAGCAAGTAACCAACTAGACTCCTGTAGGTTGTTTCACATACTTTCTCAAAATCACCTTGGCTCGATAGTTTTTCTCCAACAGCAACAGGTGTTTTAGTTGCCTTGCTGTTTTGCATGGAGAACTTGGTCAGAATCTTTGTGGCAAAGCTTCTCTGGCTTAGAAATATCTCATTCTGTACTTGAGACACCTCCATTCCAAGAAAATAGGACATCTCCCCAAGATCAGACATTTCAAACACTTCCTGCATCTTGGTCTTGAAATCAGCCAGCACTACTCGATCTCCTCCTGTCACCAGAAGGTCATCAACATATAGGGACACAATGAGTTGTATTTGTGTCCCTTGTTTCTTGACATACAGTGTTGGCTCACTCTTACTTCGATCGAATCCCAGATCAGTCAAGTAGCCATCGATTCTGCTGTACCAAGCCCTTGGAGCCTGTTTTAATCCATATAGGGCCTTCTTCAGTTTGTAGACCATATGCTCTCTGCCAGCTATTTCAAACCCTTGTGGTTGTTCAACATAGATGTCTTCATCTAAGAAACCATTCAGAAAGGCTGATTTCACATCAAGTTGATGGATTTTCCATTCGAGCTGTGCTGCTAAGGCAATCAGCAGTCTGATGGTGTCGAGCCTGGCCACTGGTGCAAAGGTCTCCAGGTAGTCCAGGCCATACCTCTGACTGAACCCCTTGACAACTAGCCTTGCTTTCAGTTTGTTCAAGGTTCCATCAGCATTGTGCTTGACTTTGTACACCCATTTCACCCCAATCACTTTCCTTTTGACTGGCCTTTCAACCAATTCCCAGGTCTGGTTCTTCTCAATCATGCTGATCTCCTCAGCCATTGCCTGCTTCCACCCTTGCTGAGCCTCAGCCTCTTCAAAGTTGCTTGGTTCAGCTATGGCTACATGAGCCCTTTCATAAATCTCAGTCAATGGCCTTGTTCCTCTAACTGGTTCATCATCAATGTCCATTTCTGGAACATTTTGGTCTGGCTCAGCTTAGTCTGTTGCTAGTTCTTCAGAAACTTCTTCAGGTTCATGTCTTTCCCAGTTCCAACATGACCTTTCATCAAATACCACATCCCTGCTAATTGACACCTTGTTTGTTGAAGGATCCAATATCCTATAGCCCTTCTTAACAGTGTTGTAGCCCACCAGTACACCAGGTTGAGCCCTTTCAGACAATTTGTCCCTTTTAACAGCAGGTACATGTGCATAACAGATGCATCCAAAGACCTTCAGATGAGCCAGTGATGGCTTGAAGCTAAACCAGGCCTCGAATGGAGTCTTCTGATCCAAAGCCTTGGTTAGAAGTCTATTTTGAATGTATGTTGCAGTGTTAACTGCTTCTGCCCATAGTGCTTTAGGCAGATTCTTCTGAATCATCAAGCACCTGGCCATATCCATCAAACTCCTATTCTTCCTTTCACTTACACCATTCTGCTGAGGTGTATATGTGTTGGTAAGTTGATGTTTGATACCTACCTTATCACAGAAAGCTTGGAACTGAGCTGAGGTGTACTCAGTCCTATTATCAGACCTTATGGTCTTCAGCTTGCAGCCTGTTTCAGTCTCAGAAGCAGTCTTGAACTTCCAAAACACTGAGGCCACTTCAGATTTTTGTTTTAAGAAGTAAATCCAGCAATATCTTGAAAAATCATCAATGAACAGTATAAAATACCTGTTTCCACTTAATGACTCAGTCTTCATAGGGCCACACACATCAGTATACACCAGTTGGAGTTTTTCAGAGGCTTTCCAGGCTTGATTCGAGGGAAATGGGAGTCTGGCCTGCTTTCCTAATTGACATACTTTACATACATCATCATGGTCCACTGAGTTGATGAAATTTTTAGCCAGGTCCTCTCTGACCATTCGGGCCATCGATCTGAAGTTGGCATGTCCCAGTCTTTGATGCTACAGCTTGGATTCATCTGAAGTGGCTGTGTAGGCAATGTCTGACTTTTTTGTCCAGTCAACCACAAAGCTCTTATCAGCCATAGGGACTGCCATAGTTTGGATCCACTTGGATCACTGATTTGGCACTGGTGGTCTTTAAACACAACTGAATAACCTTTTTCCAGCAACTGAGCTATGCTGAGCAGGTTTCTGTCAATTTTAGGCACCAACAGCACATTTGAAATCACTTTGGTACCTATAAGGGTGCATATCAGCACATCACCCTTGCCTTCAGCTTGAATAAAATGACCATTTCCTATCTTGACTTTAGTTCTGCAACTTCTGTCTAAAGACTTGAAGATTGCAGCATCAGGTGTCATGTGGTTGGTGCATCAACTGTCTAGGAGCCAACTAGATGAGGACCTTTCCTGAGCAGCTGAGCATGACACAGCAAAGACTTGCTCCTCTTAATCACTGTCCTCCTTAGCTACTCGAGCCTCAGCTTTCATCTGTTGAAACTGATTCTGCCTCGATTTGGTCTTACTCTTGCAGACTCTCTCAACATAACCCTTCTTCTTACAATACTGACATACAGCTTCTGGATTAAGCCAGCACTTTTCTTCTGGATGACCAACCCTTCTGCAGTGCTTGCAAGTCTGACCTTCTCTCATTGCAGCATCATTCTTTGGTTTGTCTCTCCAGGCCTTCTTGCCTTTGTAGGCAGTATTTGTTCTTGCCTGAAAGGCACCTTCTTAGTGCTCCTCCAGTCTGCTTGCTCTCCTCTGCTCTTGAGCATATAGAGCATTGATCAACTCTGTCAGGAAGATGGTGGACAGATCCCTTGAGTCCTCGAGAGATGAGATTTTTGCCTCATACCTCTCAGGCAGAGTTGCTATAACCTTCTCCACTATCCTAGCTTCATTGAACTGCTCTCCAAGGAGCCTGATGCTGTTAACCACAGCCATAATCCTGTCAGAATATTGCTTGACAGTTTCTTCTTCCTTCATCTTCAAATTCTCAAAATCTCTCCTCAAGTTTAACAACTGTTGCTGCCTTGTCCTCTCTGTCCCTTGAAACTCTTCCTGCAACTTGTCCCAGGCCTGTTTTGGTGATTCACAGGCCATAATCCTTGTGAAAATCACATCAGACACTGAATTCTGGATGCAAGACATGGCTTTGTGCCTCTTGGTCCTCTCATCAGCATGCTGCCTGATCTGAGCCACTGTTGGATTGCCTCTAAGTGGTTCTGGTTCAACATCTAAGTTGACCACCTCCCACAGATCGTATGCCTGCAGGTAGGTCTTCATTTTGACCACCCATATGTGATAGCCTTCTCCATTGAAGACTTGAGGTGCAGCTGGTGAAAAGCTTGATGAAGCCATGTATTTGTATAACAGATCCCTTAAGAAATAGGCTCTAGATACCAATTGTTGGTGCTGTAACTGAAACTAACAGATTCAGTACAGACTTGTCGAGCAAGTCTCGAGACTTGCTGAGCAAACAAGAGAATTCGAGCAAGAGAAAGGAAGAAAAGCTAAGAGAAATGAAGAGAAAAATTGATGAACAAACTGAACTTCATTCATAAAATTGAATAATGGCATAATGCCAATACATAAACCAAGCACTAAGCTTGTTAAAAACAGCAAATAATTACCTAAACATCACCTACTCCCACTAATTACATGGAAACTTGAAATTTTAGCTTGTAAACCTATACAAAGTTGTGTTTACAGCTCATACATAATCTAATTACATCAGTCAACAACCTAACTTAGTTAGAAATGAACTAAGATTACATTTCATTGACTAGAAATTACAAAATAAATAAAATAAGCTTGCATCAGCAGCTCCTGCATGTCTTGGTCTTCATGGCCTGCATGCTGTCGAGTTTGCTGCATGCTGAACCAACTTCATCAATATTGTAGTTGAGAAAGAGAATGAAACGAGATATCTTCTCAATGGCGGCAACGCGAGTAGCATTAAGGTTGGCTCTGATGTTTATGTTAACGTAAATGGAAAGGACTCCGATAATGGAGTTGTAGTGGAATGGGGTGGAAATTGCATTGTCGAAGAAGACCACGAAGTGAAATCCGGATCTGATTTGGTTACTATTACTATGAATCAGCAGGCGGTGGAGAAACCTGTTGAAGAAAAAGGAGGGTATGCTAAAGAAAAATTAGGGGATAGAGATGATTGTTTGGCTAATGGTATAACTAAACAATCTGCTTCGGAAGCTGCTGCTGTTATTGATTCCAGTGTTGAACAGAGTGATGATAAAGTCGATGATTTGGTTAATGGTGTATCTACGGATGATGATGCTACACATAAAGTCTCTGTTAACTCCATTAGTTCGAATCCTATAGTCTCTGTTGGTGGAATATCGTTTGTAGTTGATGTTCAAAGTAATCAGTATAGTGGTAATCTGGCTGATTTGGAGATGGCTTCCAAACTGGTTGGTAAGTCTTTGGACGTGGTTTCGGGTTTGAAATCGAAAACGAATGTTAGTTCTGATTCTATATCGGTTGTAGAAAGTAATCCTGCAGAGAAAACTTGTGGTGTTACAAACGGAGGAATTCAGTTTGGTAGTTTCGACGACAAGGCTGAAAGGGAAACACCGTTCAACTACATGATCAGGGTCCCGAGAAACGACGATGAAAGGTTGAAAGTAATGATAAGACTTGCTCGAAATAAGGTTGATGAGAAGATTCGAATTCAACGTATGCTTCATGTCGATATGCAAAGCACGTGGGTATGTAACTAAGTGTTTTTATTTTTCATTAAATTCTTTAATCACTTGTTTATGTTGTTATGGTTTGATTAAATGCTCTACCGATAGGTTACTTCTGAGGAATATCGCAATGATTTTAGTGATGCTGTATTTCAAGAACAAGTGGCTCGAGACTTGCATAGGTCCAAATGTCAGGAAATAGAGTGGATGCAATCCGTGATTGATATTGAAGATATTCAAGTCAAGGTAACCTGTTTTCAGTCTTTTATGGAAGAGGATGATGTGATTATTTGTTCTAAATATATACTTTGTAAGCAGATACGAAACATGGAATGGACAATACAACACCAAACTCTACCGCTAAAGGATGAAAAGCTGTCATCTACCATGAGTAGACAGGAAGAAAATCAACAAGGTTTGGACCGGAAAGAGCGTCTGAAGGTATTATATATATACATCTGCTTTGTTACCTGTTGGAACCATGAATTTTTGAAAGTATATATTTGAATACGAGTATGAGAATCTAATTTGGGTATGATGATGGATATAATCCAACAACAACCTTTCAAAACACGTATTTGAATACGGTTTTTGGTTGCTTACTAGATTCTTCTGTTTCTGTAGTCTTTAAAGAAGGAAGCTGATCAATTGAGAGCCAACCTCATAAACGCTGTGGCGATCACTGAGGTAACTAGGAGGAAATACTATAAGGAAAGCGAAAAGTTAAGCGAATCGCTGTACCTGCTCAAAGCTGCAGATGACAACCAAGAAGAAGCGTATGCACAGCTGCAAAGTTTGAAGAAACAATTATATGAGAAGGTACTTTTAAATTCTGTAAGCTTAGAGTGAATGAACATAATCGTGTTGGACACTTAATCATATCCGAGACTCATAGACAAACCTGCATTTTTGTTCTGGTTCTGATTGAATCTATTGCTCTTTGAAACTGATAAACTAAGTACCGATAAAGATATACCGACGCTACTCTTGTTTGAATTTTGCAGTACCGTTGAAGTTGGCCAGCATGTGGCACAAGGAGCAGCCAAGGAAGAAACCATGCAGCCCGAGCCAAGCGCATCAGTTGAAGACAATACAGCTGTTCCATTTTGGTTCATTTTGTTACTTTAAGTTGATGTTATGTAATTTAGTTTGTTTTCAACTTACTTGCTGATTGTTCAAAGGTGGCAACTACAGCAGCAACATTCATGCAACCATGCAATCATGCACGAGCATGCAAGTGACCGAGCATCACAGCTGAAGCATGTTATTGTCCAAGGAGTAATTCGATTGGCATGTCCATGTGACAGTTGACTTTTGTTGTTTCAATGTAACCTTTTGTATTTGCTAAGGTTTAGTTAGATACTTAGTTGTTTTAGTAGCTGTTTAGGAAGTCATTATACTGATTTAACAGGTTATTTACTAGCACAAGCAAGCTTTGTTTTTTACCAATGTAATCCATCTACTTATGTATATGGATTTTTAAACTTTTCAAGTAACAAGCATAGCCAACTTGTTCTCTCAATTTGTTCATCCGATTTTGCTTCTGTTTTGAGCTTTCAAACACAAAATTTCTTTGCTTTGTTTCATTGATCATTTGATTGAAACTTAACACATACTTTATCCGGGTTTATTACTTTGTTGCTCCAATTTCAACAAGAGGTTCATATTTTATCCGGGTAAAATAGATTTGTTTCTCTTCCTGTGTGAAAAACTCAACACTGATGTAATTGATGTAATTAGGTAGTATTGAGCTGATAATTAGCTTGTCAAAGTGTACAAGCAATGTTTAACAAGTTTCAATGTTGCTTAGTGGTAGTAGGTGATTGTTTAGGGGAAATTTATTCTTTTTGACTAGCTCATGTATGGTATATGTATTGGATTTATGCCAATTTCAATTGTTAATGAAAATCATCAGCATTTCATTCAAAATACTCTCTCTTTTCTTTCTTTTCTTTTTCTGTTCTTAAGCAAATTTAGTTGTTTGTTCTGCAAGCTTCGAGCCTTGGTGCTGAAGCTTCTATTGAATCTTGCTTAAACTTAGCTCATAATCCCAACAAGAACCAACACTTTCGACAGTACAGGGATGAATTTATTAAAGCGAATGAGTTGGGTTGGAAAGGGGATAAAGTGGCACTCCAAAATTTTTGTATTAACCAGGTGAGGTTGTGCATTTGTTTTATTCTTCGAAATAGAAAATTTTGTACAATATTTGATGTAAACAGTTGATGGTCCAGGTGGAGAAATTTATGGACTTATGGAAAAACAACGACGCATTCCAAAAAGAATATGTTAGATGCAATGAAAGGAGCACACTTTGGAGACTGAGGACATTAGATGGACGTTCACTTGGTCCTGGTGAAGTGCCTCCTGTAATTCCTCAAGCAGTAAATGGAAGAGCGGTCATGGATTATACAATGTCCGGCTTAAATTTGGAAGGTCGAACACAAGAGGAAGTGGCGGTGGAAAAAGCTGTAAAGGTACTTGCGGCAAAGGTTGTGGAGCAAAAGAAGTTTATGAAATCTGCTCCTCCAGAAAGTGTTTCAGCAACTGCTTCTAATAGAGATAAAATCAAAGAGGCGGAAGAAGAGAAGCTGGAGAGAATGAGGAAGAGAAATCGGACAGGAAGGTAGAGGAATTGAGAAAGGAAGAGCAAGCGGCTAAATTAAAGGAGCAACGCCGGTTGGAGGAGATAGCTAAAGCTAAGGAAGCACTAGAAAGGAAGAGGCGAATGGCGGAGAAGGTCGAAGCTCGAGAGGCTAAACGAGCTGCGAATGAAGTTGTCGCTAAACCATCACAAAACTCCCGGCACTGCCAACATAGGGAGAAAACCTCAACAGAGGAGACCAAGTACGCAACTGTCGAAGAAGGATCCATCAACACCAACACCCGCCCCTGACATTGCCGATGGCAGGCATCTCATCTGGGGTTGAAAAAAATTTTAACGTCGCCTGAGAGATTCGAACTCTCGCGGGAAAATCCCATGTACTTAGCAGGCACACGCCTTAACCACTCGGCCAAAGCGACACTTATTTATCAACTAAAGTTAAGATTGAAATAACAAATAATTTTAGATGCTGTCCAAGCTAAATAGTTGAAGCTACGTGTGGGAAGAATAGATGGTCAGTTAATATTCAGCGAATAATATAAAAAGATTTAGTTCTAATACAATAATATTATCTACCAGTAATTGAGAAAAGGGCAGTTGACGTAGACCTCCGAGTTGGAGGATGGGGCCGAGGTCGGGATGAGAGGTGGATGTCCAAGGTTATTATTATGTTCTTAATGGTTTATTATGATTTTGGAATTTTAGAGTTGTTAACATTAATGGAAGACAATTAATAATGGTTGCAATTAACATTAATGGGAGACAATCAATAATGACAACCACCAACTTTGGAAAAGTGGCATGGGATAAATTTTTTTGGTCATTGAGATAATGGGTTATTTATTGTTTGGTCCTTGAACCTCAACTATAAATAGGCCTTCTCATTTCTCATTTCAATTTATTCCAACCAATCTTTCTCTCTTAGTTTTCTCTCTTCTCCCATTTGAGAATTCTTAAGGAATTCTATTTGTTTGTAATATTTTGGAGATAGTAAAGTTATCATCTGGTGTTAGTGCCCGAGGACGTAGGTATAATTTACCGAACCTCGTTAAAACTCTTGTGTTCTTTTTGTCCTATTTTTCTTTCAATATTTGAGGGTATAATAGTAGTATTTAATTGTGCTATTAAATTACTATAGAAGGGATATTCTGACTAAGGAAAGACTTGGTATTTAAGAGATCCATGTGATCCACCTCTCTTCCCTGGGAATTGAACTTTGTGTGATTTTTTAGTACAATAAATTACACGCTTCCGACCCTATTGGAACAACAAATGGTATCAAGAGCCGAAGGTTAATCGTAGTATGCTCTGTAGTTGCAGTTTAAACTGATCTTCCACATTAGAAAAGATTTCCTTAGGTATATTGAAAGATTATGGAGAAAACGGTCGGTGTAGGAGCTTCAACATCGTCCATGTGGACAAGACTGACAATTGCAAATGCAAGATTGGCCGTGGAGATCTTTGATGGCACGGGCCATTTTGGTATGTGGCAAAGTGAGGTTCTAGATGCCCTTTTTCAGCAGGGTCTAGACATTGCCATTGATGAAGAGAAACCAGATGATGTATAGGAGAAAGATTGGAAGGCGATCAATCGGTTGGCATGTGGCACAATTCGATCATGCCTTTCTCGAGAGCAGAGGTATGCTTTTTCAAAGGAGACTTCTGCAAATAAGTTGTGGGTGGCACTTGAAGAAAATTTTTTGAAGAAAAACAGTCAAAATAAACTCCACTTGAAGAAAAGACTATTTCGCTTCACTTACGTCCCAAGTACTACAATGAATGATCACATCACCAAATTTAATCAGTTAGTCACTGATTTGCTAAATATGGATGAGACATTCAAAGATGAAGATTTGGCTTTGATGCTGTTGGGGTCACTTCCTGAGGAGTTTGAGTTCCTAGAAACTACTCTACTTCATGGCAGGAGTGATATATCTCTGAGCGAAGTCTGTGCGGCCTTATACAGTTATGAACAGAGAAAGAAGGACAAACAGAAAACCTCAATCAGAGATACAAAAACTTTAGTAGTCCGAGGTCGTTCATACACTCAGAAGAAAACTCAGAAGGGGAGATCAAAGTCCAAGTCCAGACTCAGGAAAGATGAATGTGCCTTTTGTCATGTGAAAGGCCACTGGAAGAAAAATTGTCCAAAGCTGAAGAATAAGGGAAAAGCTGCTGTAAATGCTTGTGTTGTAAAGCATGATACCAGTGACTCTGAACTATCACTGGTTGCATCATCATCGTCGTTCCATTCAGATGAGTGGATATTGGATTCGGGTTGTACCTATCATATGTCCCCTAACCAAGAGTGGTTCTCTGATTTAGTTGAGCTAAATGGAGGAGTTGTTTATATGGGCAATGACAATGCCTGTAAAACTGTTGGGATAGGTTCAATCCAATTAAAGAATCAAGATGGATCAACTAGAGTTCTGACTGATGTTCGGTAGTGCCCAGTTTGAAGAAAAATCTCATCTCATTGGGAGCCTTGGAATCCAATGGTTCAGTTGTTACTATGAGAGATGGGGTTTTGAAAGTGACATCTGGCTCACTTGTGATATTGAAGGGCATCAGGAAAAATAACTTGTATTACTACCAAGGTAGTACAGTTATTGGAGCAGTCGCTGCAGCTTCCGGTAACAAAGCATTGGACTCAATGCAGTTGTGGCATATGAAGTTGGGACATGCCAGCGAAAAATCCTTGCAAATTCTGGCAAAGCAAGGATTGTTGAAAGGTGCAAAGGCTTGCAAATTAAAATTTTGCGAGCATTGTGTTCTGGGAAAGCAAAAGAGAGTGAAATTCGACACTACTATCCATAATACAAAAGGTATTTTGGAATATATTCACTCAGATGTGTGGGGGCCTTCCAAAACACCTTCGTTGGGAGGAAAACACTATTTTGTTACTTTTGTTGATGACTTTTCTAGAAGAGTTTGGGTGTATACCATGAAAACTAAGGATGAAGTGCTTGAAGTTTTTCTTAAATGGAAAACTATGATTGAAAACCAGACTGGCAAGAAAATTAAGTAGCTCAGGATGGACAATGGAGGGGAATATAAAAGTGATCCGTTCTTTGATATGTGCCAAGAGTATGGTATTGTTCGACACTTCACAGTTAGGGATACACCACAGCAGAATAGAGTGGCAGAGCGTATGAATCGAACATTGCTGGAGAAAGTTCGATGTATGTTGTCCAATGCTGGGTTGGACAAGCAATTTTGGGCTGAGGCTGTGACATATGCTGGCCATCTTGTTAATCGTTTGCCATCATCTGCATTAGAAAGAAAAACTCCTATGGAGGTATGGTCTGGAAAATCGACTACAGATTATGATTCCTTACATGTGTTTGGATCCACTACATATTACCATGTGAAGGAATCAAAGTTAGATCTGAGGGCAAAGAAAGCTCTCTTTATGGGAATCACTTCTGGAGTGAAGGGATTTCGTCTTTGGTGCTTAGACACAAAGAAAATGATCTGTAGCAGAGATGTTACCTTTGATGAATCTGCAACATTGAAAAAGGTAGCAGATAAAGATATTCAGACGAGCGATACTCCACAATAGGTGGAGTGTACTCCAAAACAGGTGGAGTTTGAGCAGATGGGGATTTGCCCAGTTAATAAGTCTAATTCTCCAGCCACAATGGAGGAATTAGAGGTTGAAGAGGTTCTGACCCAAGAACCGTTAAGTACACCAGAACCAGTTGCAGTTACAAGGCCACGGAGAAAAATTCGTAGACCTGCTCGATTTACTGATATGGTGGCCTACGCCCTTCCCGTTGTTGATGATAATATTCCTATCACTTATCAAGAAGCAATGCAAAGCTTAGAAAGTGATAAATGGAAAAGCGCCATGGATGAAGAAATGCAGTCTCTTCGGAAGAACAATACTTGGGAGTTGGCGCAATTACCGAAAGGTAAAAGGGCAATCGGATGCAAGTGTGTATTCGCAAAGAAAGATGGATCTCCTAGCAAGAAGGATATTCGCTACAAGGCAAGATTGGTAGCTAAAGGCTACGCTCAGAAGGAGGAAATTAACTACAATGATGTATTTTCCCCTGTTGTGAAGCATTCTTCCATTAGAATTTTGTTGGCCTTGGTAGCACAGTTGAATTTGGAGCTAGCTCAACTTGATGTTAAGACGGCTTTCTTGCATGGTGAGTTAGAAGAGGAGATCTATATGACTCAGCCCGAAGGATACACAGATGCTGGTGGTAGAAATTGGGTTTGTAAGCTGAACAAATCGCTATATGGATTGAAGCAATCCCCAAGGCAGTGGTACAAGCGATTTGATAGCTTTATGAGAAGGCAGAAGTACACAAGAAGCAAATATGACAATTGTGTATATTTGCAGAAGCTGTATGACGGATCTTTCATTTATCTACTCTTGTATGTTGATGATATGTTAATCATTTTGAAGAGCCAAAAAGAGATAGATAAGCTGAAGGCTCAGTTGAATCAAGAGTTCGAGATGAAAGATCTAGGTGAGGCCAAGAAGATTCTCGGTATGGAGATAAGTAGAGATAGACAGAGAGGCAAGCTTTGTTTGAATCAGAAGCAATATTTGAAAAAGGTATTACAATGTTTTGGTGTAAATGAAAACACAAAACATGTAAGTACCCCACTTGCTTCTCATTTGAAACTTAGTGCTCAATTATCTCCGAAGACTGAAGAAGAAAGAGAATATATGGCAAAAGTCCCATATGCTAATGCAGTTGGGAGTTTGATGTATGCGATGGTGTGTACGCGGCCTGACATTTCACAAGCTGTTGGAGTTGTGAGCAGGTATATGCATGATCCTGGAAAAGGACATTGGCAAGCTGTAAAATGGATTCTACGGTATCTTCGAAAAACCGTAGATGTTGGTTTAATTTTTGAACAGGATGAAGCACTTGGTCAGTTTGTAGTTGGATATGTTGATTCCGACTTTGCTGGTGATTTAGATAAACGTCGTTCAACTACGGGGTATCTGTTTACTCTTGCGAAAGCCCCAGTGAGTTGGAAGTCTACCTTACAGTCTACAGTAGCTGTGTCTACTACAGAGGCAGAATATATGGCAGTTACAGAAGCTGTTAAGGAGGCTATTTGGCTTAATGGATTGTTGAAAGACTTGGGAGTTGTTCAAAGTCACATTAGTCTATATTGTGACAGTCAGAGCGCTATTCATTTAGCGAAAAATCAAGTCTATCATTCAAGAACCAAGCATATCGACGTAAGATATCACTTTGTGCGGGAAGTCTTTGAAAAAGGAAAAATTCTACTTCAGAAGATTCCGACAGCAGATAATCCCGCAGATATGATGACCAAGGTGGTAACAACAATCAAGTTTAATCATTGTTTGAACTTGATTAACATCCTGAGAATTTGAGCACCTTCAGGTGTATGGTGCTCGAGAGCGCATTTGTAGGCACTACAAAAGATAGCTTTATCGAATTTGGGGAGTTGAAGGAAGTGTGTGAAGATGTGATTATCCTAATCAAATCTTCAAGGTGGAGATTGTTAACATTAATGGAAGACAATTAATAATGGTTGCCATTAACATTAATGGGAGACAATCAATAATGACAACCACCAACTTTGGAAAAGTGGCATGGGATAATTTTTTTTGGTCCTTGAGATAATGGGTTATTTATTGTTTGGTCCTTGAACCTCAACTATAAATAGGCCTTCTCATTTCTCATTTCAATTTATCCCAACCAATCTTTCTCTATTAGTTTTCTCTCTTCTCCCATTTGAGAATTCTTAAGGACTTCTATTTGTTTGTAATATTTTGGAAATAGTAAAGTTATCATCTGGTGTTAGTGCCCGAGGACGTAGGTATAATTTACCGAACCTCATTAAAACTCTTGTGTTCTTTTTGTCCTATTTTTCTTTCAATATTTGAGGGTATAATAGTAGTATTTAATTGTGCTATTAAATTACTATAGAAGGGATATTCTGACTAAGGAAAGACTTGGTATTTAAGAGATCCATGTGATCCACCTCTCTTCCCTGGGAATTGAACTTTGTGTGATTTTTTAGTACAATAAATTACACGCTTCCGACCCTATTGGAACAACAAGAGTTTGGTTGGATTTTATCGTTATTTTATTGGTTTTATTTGGGTCTGAATAGCTCGAAGTATTGATATTGTTTTGGACTATAAGTATGGTCAATTTGATGTTAGATACTCTGTTAAGGATACATGTTGAAATGGAAAATGTTTGAGCATGAATTTTGCCCTGTTTTTCTGTATTTTCGTCCATTTGTACATAGGTATCAATATTTAGGGTATAAGTATCGATACCTTAGTGTTGGAATGATCGTGCAGGAAAATAGTAGCTCGATTTGGTATCAATACCACGAGTATCAATACTTGGGGTAAATATATTGATACTTGTGCCTGAGTATCGATAGAATGTTTGGATTCAAGATTTGACAAAATGTTAATTTGGTATTGTTTTTCTTGTTAGTATCGATACTCATTTTACAAAATATCGATACCTTATCTTGCGTATCGATACCGACATTGATTTCTTTGAAAATTTGCTCAATGGTCCCTAAGCACATATTAAACTATTTCTGAGGTCGTATGATATTTATTTAACCACGAACACCTCTGTAAATGTTATAAATGTTTGTAAAATTGTAATTTATGGGAACTTTGAGACATATTCTCAATAGGTAAAGGTGGAGAGTTGAATAATCCATGAGACCTTTAAAATGGTATATCATATGCTCAAAATGGTTGAGTGATGAATGAGCAATTGATGCTTAAAGTAAGCTACATGGAAATATTTGTTGAGGAAAAGAAAAAACTTAGAACCTTGTGTGAAAAAAAAGCTACATTTGTTAAATACAACCAAGTGTGAGATGCGCTTATATATGGGAACCCTATTGAAGGGTGATTGAATGATTAAGCTTGGAACCTTATCTCGCGTGCAGAGGGTACAGTTCCAAACTAGTCAGGGTTGGGGCACACCCACACGACGTGGGCGATGCAAAATTTTAAGTCTGGTTGGGCCCAGAATTGTCCGACGGATATTTTAGCCCAATACGAAATTTATTTTTCCTCCGCAAATAGATACAAAATCTGATATTAAAGGACATATATATCTTGATTTATTTGATTCTAATCAATTTAATTTGATTTTAATCAAATTGATTCAATTGCCTCTTTAATCTCCTTATACAAAGATATTTACAAAAATTCCTCCACTTTGAATGCCTCTAAAAGGCTAAGACTTCTTCAGAATTTTTTGCTCAAATTTTCACTTTCACACCGAGATTATTTTCTCTCAAAATTCTTCTTTTCCTCTCCATATTTTTCCAACGTTTTGTAGATAGAAAAAGGCAACGTTCGATCATTGATCGCTACAGAGGTGCTACTATTTTTGATCATTGTGTTGTTATATCTTGGGAGACATTCGACTAACGTTTTTCCAAGTACTGTAGGAGCAAATGAATCTGTCTTAAAGAAACTGTGTTAAGCATACCTCTACGTTTAGTAAATCTCTATTCTTCCTTTTGATTTTAACTTTTTGTTACGGTGTTTATTATTTTACATATTTGGCAATTTAAATATAAATCATTCTATTTATATTTTATTTTATATATAAATATGTGTTTATTTATATTTAAATATTTTGTTCGCGAATGTATTTTGTCCAACAATAAATTATCATGAAATTGATCTTTCTTGAAACTATGTGTGCATGTGATAAAATTTCGACAATAATGTAGCGTCCTGTAACTCGGGTTTGGTGACCGGATCGAGTGAGAGGTGTTACATTAACCGTCCAATGGCTTGAATAAAATCTTAAATTTATTCACAAAATTATAATAATTTAAGAAATTAATTTTTATTTCATATTAATTTATCATATAAATTCAGTTTTCTAAATTTAATTATGATAACTTATTTGTTTATATGATTTATTTTTTGAGGAATTGATTACCTTTGAGATCTGAAACTAAAAATTCCACAAAATAGTTGTGATATATATATATATATAATCACAATCTGTTTCTTATGCATTACTCACAATCTGTGATTCATTTTTTTTTTCCATCATGAAGAAATTGAAAAAGTTAAACCAAGGTTTTTAAAGTAAAGAGATAAAAGAAAAAGAAAAAAAACCATTTTGGTTTTTAATTATATTTACTTTGGGAAGATTATATTCACTAATATAATAAAAACAAAGGTTACTTTTGTCTTCCATCCAAAATATGAGATAACCTAATAAATGAGTTGTAACAAAATTATACTTTATTACGATATCTTGACACTGTTTAAGAATGTGAAAATGGGATGATTAAAATGTTAAAGAATTCAAACACTGTAATCTCATTCAAGAATGTAACAATACAAACTATAATGTAAGATTCAACTAACCAAACGTCCCCGAGTGTAATTAGAGCAACTAACTACAGAATAAAAGTTGGATTAATTACGCAGGTTACAAACAATTACATTCAAATCCAATTTTTCTGTGACTTTTCACACGCCCATACATGATTTAAGTTTAAAATATTATTTTTTATGTGATAACAATAGTGTTTTAATTGTATAGCATAGATATTTTTTAAAAAGGCATATATTTTATTTTGAACATATTGTTGTATATTATTTTTCTATTTAAGTGATCTGAATTTTTTTATTGAAGAGAGATAGATTAACATACTTTTTAACCTACTAAATTAAATAGTATTTATTATAAATTATTTATATTTATTTTAATTAAATTGAATAGCGCTTATAATTAATTGATGATGACAATGAGTATATGTTTGATGTTAGATAGGGAATAATCTAACAATTATGGCATCACTACAACAAAACAAGTTTTTAGTGGCGTTTGGACAAAAAACGCTTGTAACACCCCGAACCCGAGATCGTCGCCGGAGTCGAACACGAGGTGTTAACAGACTTCAAACCACTTATTAAAAATTTCCCAGACAAGCTGTCACTCTGCGTACTAGTCGCTTTAAAAATCATATCTTGAGTTCTGAAACTCGAAATCCAGTTCCGTGAATTTTCCCTGAAACTAGACTCATATGCCCATCTACATATTTTTTTCTAGAATTTTTGGTCAGGCCAATTAGTACAGTTTATTAGTCAAAGTCTCCCATGTTACAGGGATCGACTACACTGACCTTTGCACATTACGACTTGGATATCTCCCTGTACAGGGCTTCAATACTGATTTGGTTTGTTTCTATAGAAACTAGACTCAAAGGGGAATCTATGCACATATGGCATGACTTCTAATTATCTCTGGTTAATTTATAATGAATTTCCAAAGTCGGAACAGGGAATCCAGAAATCGCTCTGGCCCTGTTTCACAAGAGTTTAATTATCTCCTAACATACAGCTCATATGGTTGTTTCATTTCTTCTATATGAAAATAGACTCATCGAGCTTCGATTACATAATTTATTCATTAATTAATTCCTCTCCTACTATTTTTAGTGATTTTTCAATCTCACGTCATTGCTGCTGCCAGCATCTGTTACTAAAGCAACTATGCCTATTTCGTGATTTCTCCTTGATCTAACTAGTAATTCATCATACATATCACAAATTATGATCATGACTAGCCATGCCAAAGGCTAATCATTGTCAAACATCTCCCTACTATACTATTGCCATATCATGAATTTTAACACCAAAAATAATCAACCATGACATATGGCATAAAAATCGAATTTCCAAGACTTACGACCTAACATTATAGAACCAAATCCAACCGAACATTTATGCCATTTTCGCATGGCTAAAAGTTTACATACCAAATTTCAACAAAACATATTAGCCTATACATGCCGAAATGTTCTCCTAGACCGACTAAAAAGAAGATACCAAAAGTTGCTAGCCGGTGTGATGACTTCGATGACGGCCCGATCACGCAAAAAGAGACGAGTCCAAGAAACCTAAAATAGGTGACAAGGAAACACCGAGTGAGTATATAACTCAGTAAGTCATAAGCAATGCACTATCATCCATTAATAACATTATCACAAGAGGAAACAAAATGGAACGAGGCTAGTTACTCCATCCATACCGAACCATACCATAGTTCCTTAAACCTATCGGTTCAATCTCATACCAAGTCATGCATTCACATTCCATATACTAATCAATAGGATATTTGAGGCATTTTCATACATCATTTTATTTTCGTTACAATCATACAACTAAATGACCTTTCACCTATTCCACGATAAATCTTATGTACGTGACTTCAATTATAATTGTCACATAGGTTCAAACTTACCAAGCTCAACTCCAAATATAAACATAGCGCCTATTAGTCATGAACTCAAGGTACTTACCCAATCCGCTGTCCGTGATCAACTCAATAATGTCGCACACTTAGTGCCCATAGTGATTCAAAAATATATATTAAGTCCGCACACTCAGTGCTATATAATCAACTCGCACACTTAGTGCTATATAATCAAACTCGTACACTTAGTGCTGTACAATTTAAACCCGCACACTTAGTGCCAATCTCATGATCATAAATGTTTATACCCGCACACTTAGTGCCGAGATCAACAACTCAATACATCTCACCTCTTTTCTTTTCATTCAACACTTTCATCACCACATGCATACATGTATATAAATTTATCATTCCATTCGGCATAATTACATAGACATTATGTCTATTTAGATCAATACAAAATATATGCTTGGTGACTTACTTTGTGTTGGGTAAGACGGTTCCAACTCGGCTACTCGATGATCTTTTCTTTGCCTTTGCTTGATTCTCCTCCTTTAACTCCTTGAGCTTAATCAATAAATCAACTAGTTTAACCATCTTGCTAAACATTCATAATTCAATTACACATGCATATGTATGTTTGTATATTCAGCAACCATCCTCACTAATTACCCATTTAGTCGATTATACACATAATTAAAGGTAACATCACGAATGGGCATACTTATGTATATATACATATATATGTATATATATATACTTCGGAATGGGCATCACAATTAGATTTAACACCACCTTCATACTCAATTAGATGGCCGAATGCATGTATATATGCACAATGTCAACTATAACATTATTTAAACACCTAATTTCATCTCATGAACACTCGACCCATTTTTACCCCATATGGCCGAATGTGTAAGATTACATTCAACACCACCGATGTACTTAATTAGGTGGCCAAATATACCAAGTTAGACTTGACATTATACGTCACAAGAACTCTAATTTAATTTGTCAATTGCTTGGCCAAGAACTCACAAGTGCCTTATCTACAACCTATTCGGCCTTACTACTTAAACTTAGCCTTTCATACACTTATCTCTATTGTTTTAGAAGGCCGAATCCTTATGTGTTCCAACATCTAGCTTACTCAATTCAACACATCAAAACGACATTTAGGCCGATTTTGCAAGCACACAAGCCTTTGACCGAATGTCCTTGACCTCTAGTCACCTAAATTTTTATTCTTTAAAACTCATCCAACTCATATTTTTCATTGACAACCTCCTTAACTTCAATTTATTCACATCTTTAATCATGCTACATTCGACCATTATTTAACAATAATTCATGTATCCTTTTTATTAAAACTCAAAATCAACCATCTTCATACCTCATCACCAAAGACATCAAAATACCAACCAAGAATGTAACATTCATGCCGAATATCATCTCCATCAATTAACAAAATTTGAACCATGGCTAGGTAGATTTCAAACTTACAACTTAAAATATACATGAATCTCAAAGAATAATATCAAACATACCTCAATCTAGTTACATGCATGGCCAAACTTCTTAGAAACTTTTCCCTTAGGCACCGAATATTCAAGAGCTTCTTAATCAACTTAAAGGTGACCAAATGCCTTAACTTCAATTTCTTCTTTTTCTTTCTTTAGGTACGGCAATTGTAATAAGGAAAAGGATGAACACTCCTTCTTCCTCCCTTATTTTATTCATCTTTTTCCTTTTTAATTCCTTTCTTTTATTTATTCTAATTTACTTACCAATATTAAATAATAAACAACATAAACTTGGAGGAATGGAACCATGCTTGGCCGGCCACTTAACATGAATTGGGCACTTTGACATGCAAACCCAAACTTTCCTATTTTAATACTATTTGGTCCTTACTTATTTACCTATCATAATTTTCCAAGTCTCTCAATTAGATCCTTTCAAGCAAAATTCACATTCCTAATATAAAATTAAAACATCGAATTTTTATACAAGTACTATCACACATATAAGATATGCAAATAAAATTTTAACTAAATTTTATGACTCGGTTTTGTGGTCCCGAAACCACATTCCGACTAGGGTCGAATTAGGGCTGTCACAACGCTGCTATAGATTGTGGTGCTTTTTGAAAAAATGTCGCTATAGATTGAGCATTAGCAGCGTTTTTCGCTTGAGCATTAGCGGCGCTTTTCAAAAAGAGCCGCTATAGGTCGACTATTAGCGGCGCTTTTCAAAAAAAGGAGCAAAAAAAGTAAACACAATGCCGTCGTTTTATATTAGAGTAATTGGGTAAAATTGCATGTAGTGTTAATTTTTCTTGCTAATAGTAATAGGTGTTATGGAATACTTTCTCGAACTAACATTCCACATATGATGATTCGATTTTAAATTTTGTTACTTATTTAAAGAAATTTTTTCTCAAGTGTTATTGATAATTTTTATAAAAAGTAATATTATTTTTTTAATTTAAAAGTTATATGTAGTTGTGTAATTACAATTTATTCTATCAAACATGACATAGAGAATTATGATGTAATTACACTCTATCAACTAAGCATGTATAGAAAATTATAATTCCTTAAAATTGCAAAGGGTGTAATTACTTCCTTAGTGATTATGCTTTTATCCAATTACTACTTTATGGTGTCCAAAGCATCCCTAATGTAACACATTTGTCTAATACTTTCTATTAATATGATGCATAAGTTGGAGAATTTGTGCTCCAAGCAAATTCCTAAAGAAGAGAGGTGGGTCACAATATACGATTTTAAGTACTAAGTTTTTCCTAGACGGAATCACTCTCAAACATGTATTCATTTTTGTTTAACTTCAAGGAAATGTAGAAAATATAAAAGCTAAAGTTTAGACGTGTTGGACATTGTCCTTAGGAAATTTTGTTCATAGTGTATCCTCAATGTTCAAAAAGCTATTTTGTTACAAGAAAAATAGGGAGGAACAACAAAACCTAAAGAAAATACTTAGGAACGAGAGAGAAAGAAAATATCTCAAGTGCTTGCAGGATATGGTTTTAAATCAAAATAAAGAGTTCCAATTTTGTGTGCAAATGGATCAGAAGCAAGAGATTTCTTTCTTTTTAGAAGCAAAAGATTAAATGAGTTAGATATAAAGTATGTTCTTCTACTCGTCAATGAATACTAATCTACCGTATCAATCGTCGAATTGTCGCTTAGGCTTGCTAACTGAACTTTAAAAAAAGAAAATCTTAACTGTCCAATGACTATTTTATAATTTTTTAAAATTAAATAACTAAAATATAAACTTATTAATAATTCAATGACCTTTAATGTAGTTTATCCAAAAATAAAATAAGTACTCAAAGCAATTTTTTTTAAAAATAGTAAAATAATTACGTCGCTGAGAGATTCAAACTCTCGCGGGAAAATCCCATGTA
The DNA here is from genome assembly GCF_007990345.1 of Gossypium hirsutum. Classification (NCBI taxonomy): domain Eukaryota; kingdom Viridiplantae; phylum Streptophyta; class Magnoliopsida; order Malvales; family Malvaceae; genus Gossypium; species Gossypium hirsutum. Next base: position 2,209,873 of record NC_053427.1, read on the forward strand.
CTTAGCAGGCACACGCCTTTAACCACTCGGCCAAAGCGACCTTCACATCTCCTTAATGAATGTTAAGTTATGAAATATATCGAGATGCCTCGTCGAAAATGCAAAGGTTGTGGAGCAAAAGAAGTTTATGCAATCTGCTCCTACAGAAAGTGTTTCAGCAACTGCTTCTAATGGGGATAAAATCGATGAGGCGGAAGAAGAGAAGCCGAAGGGAACAGAGGAGGAGGACGAATCGGACAGGAAGGCAGAGGAATTGAGTAAGGAAGAGGAAGCGGCTAAATTAAAGGAGCAACGCCGGCTGGAGGAGATAGCTAAAGCTAAGGAAGCACTAGAAAGGAAGAGGCGAAAGGCGGAGAAGGCCGAAGCCCGAGAGGCTAAACGAGCTGCGAATGAAGCCGTAGCTAAACCACCATAAAACTCCCGGCTCTGCCAACATAGGGAGAGAACCTCAACAGAGGAGATCAAGCACGCAACTGTCGAAGAAGGATCCATCAACACCAACACCCGCCCCTGACGTCGCCGGTGGGGGGCACCTCATCTGGGGTTGACAAAAATTTAGCGTCGCCTGAGAGATTCGAACTCTCGCGGGAAAATCCCATGTACTTAGCAGGCACACGCCTTAACCACTCGGCCAAAGCGACACTGATAGATCAAGTGAAATTAAGATTAGAATAATAAATAATTTTAGATGCTGTCCAAGCTAAATTGCTGAAGCTATACCAATAATTGGGAAAAAGGCAGTCCACCTCGGGGTTGGAGGATGGGGCCGAGGTCGGGATGAGAGCAGGACCGTATTTAGGGGCTGGAAGAATCTCGGGTTTAGTGCTGTTTTAGCATTTAAAAATAAATTTCAGATTATTTAATATTATTTTAGCATTTATCTTATAGTTGAATATGTTGGTCCATCAATAAGACAGTTCACTGGCTTTCGCATGTAATCTCATTACATTACAGTTACACTGAATAATCTATTTTATCATCTTTATTTTTAGATGTTTTGAATGATAATAATGTTCCAGGTTTTGATCCTTTTACTTCAGCTTCAACGCCGTAGAAACTGAAAAAGAAAAAAAAAACCTTGAAACTGACACCTAAAGAAGCCGATCGGGCCTTGACTTTATCATCTCACTGTAGAAATCCGTCAGTTTGGCATTTGAGAGGGTGACATTTAGCCCTCGGTTTCGGGAGGTCTTGTCATGGCTGAAAAACTAATCATTACGATCACATCATTGTTGAGTTGTGCATTGGCTGTGCATGCATTGAATCAATATATTACTGTGTTGTGCATCGGTGGTGCATGCATTGAATCAAATGAAATTAACAAGTTTGATATTACTATATAAATAAAATTATTTCTAAATTATATTATTGTAAAGAAATTTGAATGCCTATGATACACATTTATATTATTTGTTTATTTGTTTAAATTTATATTTTGGTCACATATGTTTCAATTATTAAAATCTAATCATTAATATTATCGATTTATAACACTTTGAACATTGTGCATTATCTTCCATTAAAAGTGTAAAAAAAATCACATGTGACTCACTAAATGTTGGGCCAAGTTATTGAGAAATTATTTTGTGGACCATTCTGACCACGTCATTCATAGTCCATTTCCAATTATTTAAGAACATATCAATAATTTTTTCCATATTATTAATATATCATTTTAGTAATTTTTTTATTTTGAATCTTGAAAAACCCTAAACCTCGAACTTGAACACTAAACATTGAATCCTAAACCATAAATATCAAATCCTAACCTCTAAACCTTAAACCTCGAATCTCAAACCTGAACCCTTAAACCCTTCGAACTTCAAACCTTAAACCTCAAACTTGAATTTTGAACCTCAAATCTTGAATTTAGGGTTCGAGGTTCAAGATTCAAGGTTAAAGTTTTGAGTTCGAATTCGAGGTTTAAAGTTTGAGATTGTGATTTGGGGTTCAAGAGTTCAGGATAAAAAATTACCAAAATTATGTATCAATTATATGAAAAATAATTATTGAAATATAATTAAACAATTAGAAAAGAACATGGATGATGTGGTAGAAAAGATCCCTAAAATAATTTCTCCCTCTTATTAATTTTTATTTTTTTCTCTCTCTCAAAAGGTGCGGCCTTCAAATTCTTGCCCATTAAAATTTTCCATTGATTTCATTTCAAAGTTAAGTTTGAATAGCTTCCCTCTATCATCGGTCTTTGGAAAAAAGGCTTTCTTTGTAACACCCTTAACCCGTATCCATCACCAGAATAGGGTTACAAGGCATTACCGATCAATTTACAGCACACAACACACATTTCTCATTCATGAATCCATTATCATATAAACATCGATCAAACATAATCACATTGTCCCTTATAAGGCTTTACGAGACCTTAAAATATGCTTGGAAGAGGTTCGGGACTAAATTGATAACATTTTGAAAACTTTGGGAAACTTATAAAATTTTCATGCATACAAGGTTCACACGCCCATGTGAACAGGTCATGTCCTCACACGGCCTCCAGACATGCTCGTGTCACATGTCGTGTGGAAACAAAGCATACATACTGACTTGCATCATAAGGCCGGAGACACGTCCGTGTGCCATTGTCGAATGAAATCAGGAGGGTATACTGACTTGAGTCACACGGCCGGCCATACACCTATGTGCCAGCCTGTGTGCCACACATGACCAATAGACAGGCCCGTGTGTCTAAGCCGTGAAACTCACTGACTTGTTTTAACTAAGTTACAATAGGCACACGGTCGAGTCACATGCCCGTGTGCTCAACTCTGTGGGGTGAAATTAGGCTTGGTTTAAGCCACATTTCTCACCCTTCTCAAGTTTACCTAAACCACATCATTTTATAAAATTTCAATACATTTATAGGCAGCCAAAACTTACTATTTCATATACATTTAATGCCATTTATAAACCATCCATTCCACTACTAAAATTCATAACCCAAAAACATACCAAATCAACATGTCATAACCTTAAATTTCACCTAACTTCTATATGCATTTTCTCACCATCTTATCAACTATTTCATGCCTCAAACATACCAATTCATCATCTTAAAACCAAGCCACAACATGCCATTTTTCAAGCAATAATACACCAATTGACAACTAGCTAATTGACAACTAGCTAACCATCACAACAACTATACCAAACATGCCAAAACACAAGGCCATTTATACATCATATATCACTTACCAAACTCATAAATTAAGCCAACCTAAATGGCCAAGTAGACAACAACATTTACATCATTCATAAGCCAACTCTCATGGCTAATTTCATAACTCAAAACATAACACCATAACACTAGTCATTAATATTATAATGACTACATGGTTTTATAATAGGAAATAAGTATTAAAAAAAAGAAGAAGAAAAGGGGAAAAGAACAAGGTTGTCCATCCTTGTTCTTGATAGCCGAAAGTTAGAGAAAAAAAAAGGGGAGGAGAGAATTTTTCAGCTGGAATTTCTTTGTTCATTGGAAGGGTGAGGTGAGGGGATAGCTTATTGCATGTTTGCTTTAGGGGCTGATTTCCTCAAGAAACTTGCTAAGGGAAAGGGAGAATGTAGTAGGAAGAAAGGGAAGGAGCTTGCACAAGGCTAGGCTCGGAATGGGATTCGACTGGTACGTTGCTATTCTTTTGGCTGGTAAGTGAAATGAAATAAAATTTGATGATTTTGGATTATTGAGTAAGTTGTTATAGCATGCAAACCCCATGCATGATTCTCGGTTTTTGGCTTGAGTTTATGAGATGAATAGATGGGTTTTTGCTGACCAAAATCATGTGTTTTGTGGTGCGCAAATATGATTTTTTGTTGCTGCCTTAATGTCCAAAATTTTGGGTTTTTATATTGTTGAAATAAGAATTATAGCTGCTGATTTATTGTTCCAATGTAAGCAAATTTATGCTGTTCAAATATGAATTTCTATTGTTGTTTTATGACCTAAATTGATTATTTCCATGCTGTTGCCGTAAGGTACTTAAACCTTTACACTTTCGGTTTTATCTTAATATTTACTAGCAAACATGATAAATTTTTGCATGAAGGAAATGATTGTTGTTTCATGTTCTTTTGATGAAAAATGGAAGATAGGTGAAGTTATAGGTATGTGATGATTGATTTGTGATATGCATGTTTAAATAACAGGCATGCAAGGTATGTGTGAAAGAGTGATTTGGAAATAAATCTGCTTGGGACAGCAGCAGTAACGTGATTTTGGAAAATCACCATAAATTGTGGGAGATGAGTTAGAAGCATAATAAATTATGTAATTAAAAAGTTTCTTATAAAAGAAACCGTGTAAGCAAAAGAATTGCCGATAATGAGATATTTGAAGTGATGTGGGACAGGGTCAGAATGACTTCTAGATCCTCTGTTCTGTTTTTATAAAATCATTATAAATTGTACAAAAATGGTCATAAGATGAAATTTATATGCTTAGACTCCTTAATGAGTCTAGCTTCAAATGAAATAAACGAGAACATATTTTGAATTCTGTACAATAAGAAATTTGATTCGTAGTGAGGAGTGGTCAGATTAGTCAAACAATAAAATAGGGGAAACTTTAAGAAAAATCTGGTATTGATTGGCCAAACTAAAAATTCTGAAAATTTTATGGATGGAAGATATATGAGTCTATTTTCAGGGAAAATTAACGACACTTGATTTGGAGTTTCGTAGCTCCAGTTATAAATGATTTAGTGACTGTTGCTCAGGAAGACAGCTTGTAGTGAAATTTTGATTATGTGGTAAACATTGACAAAAATTTGTTAATGAGTTGCTTATTGATTTCTTATAAGCTTACTATGATTAGTAGGTGTGAAAGTCGAATATTATATATATTATATTTTGAAAGTGATGCTCGAATAGTCGAATAATGACTAGTTTAAAATCTTTGAATTGAAGCTCAAGAGCATAGAGGGGCAAAATTCAGATAAAGGAAAAGAGAAAGTAATCGAATAGCCATTGTAATCGTTCGGCAACATTCAAGGTAAGTTCTTAAGTGTTTAAGCTTGATTCCTTTTTATATGCCTAAGAGTTAAATTAATATGGTAAAGGGAATGTAAATTTTATTTAGTTAATGTGCCGAATATGTAATGATTTAAGGCTATTAGCCAATTATGGCTATTATGCCTAAGTTGAATTGGATTTGGAAATTTGATGCACTAAATGAGTGTTACAATGAATAAACTATGCCGTATATGTGCTGGTGGAGATATCACAATTTGTGATTATTGAATATCTAAAGGAAACCATGATGTGTATAAAATTATTATATTTAGTCCGTTGTGGTAGCCGAAGGTGGCTTGATACTAAAGTGATTAAATGTGAACTTCGATGAGGTAAACTATTAAAAGTGTGGTGCTATAAGACTATGGGCTAATACGATATGTGGATTCGTTCCGTATAGTAAATTATTCAAGTACGAACAACCTAATTAAGTACATGTGAATTAAATGAATTTGATGATTGATGTGAATCGAACATATAAGAAATGGTTTCATGTTTATGTTCAACTATGAGACCTTGTGTTAAATCGACAATCGAATTCATTCAAATACATTAAGTTGGTCAGGTATGCGATATGTACTTATTCATGTTAAATCGATTGGAATTGAATCATGAATGTGAATTGAGAAGCATAGGTAAAAATGCCTATATGTGAGTAAGGGTAAAACCATCGTAAATTATCGATAAGGACGGACTATGTGCGGAACCATCTTATAATTGCTAATTTGAAAGATTGTGTACAAACCAGTGAGCAATATGAACATATTAGATGAATCGTGACCTTTTGGTTCTACTGGAATTAAGTTGTGCGATAAATAATTTATGTATATGACTTATAGTCGAATAGTCACTATGGGTTAAGTTTGAATGGTGAAATGGATGTGTGATATTTATGTATGACTTTTGAACTGAAATGTAAATGATGGTGTTCATATGGAGCTTATATTTGAATGTAGCAAATAACTACTAATGTGATATATTGAATGAGATGTGTTAATATATGATTTAATATGCATGATATTTGATGTGTATCCGGGCTTAAAGACCCGCAGACTATATGCTGGAATTATATCCGGGATAAATCCCGTAGGCCTAGTGCTGGTATTATATTTGGGCCTTCGTGCCTAGCAGGCTTTATGCCGGTGATGTGTATTCGGGCCTTCGTGCCTAGTAGGCTTCGTGCCGGTATGTGTATTCGGGCCTTTGTGCCTAGCAGTCTGCGTGCCGGTGATGTGTATTCGGGCCTTCGTGCCTAGCAGGCTATGATGCTGGTGGAATACTATTCGGACCTTTGAGCCTAGCATGCTATAATGCCGGTGAGATACTATTCGGGCTTTCAATATCGGGCCTCCAGTTTAACAGGCAAAATGCCGGTGAATGAATAAAAGTCTAAGGTTAAGGCACCTCGTATTAGATTGACAAATGAATACATTCAATACATTAAGTGGGCCAGGTACGCACTATGTACTCATATGTGAGTTCGATTTGAATGGAATCACAAGTGTATAATGTGATACATATGTGAATAAATGTTATAATTATATCTATGACCATGAAACATTCGGTCAAGGTGTGAAAGTAAGTGAGAGCATTTGATTTATTTATGTTATATGAATTTAGATTGAATATTATAAGAATGCTGAATATGCAGTATGTGCTTGTGTATATTCGGCCAAATGGTAATATATCTAGAAAATGGCCTTTTGAGAAATTGAATAATCGAAGTATAATTGCGTTTGTTTGTTTGCATTGCTTAAAACTTACTAAGTTTATGAAAGCTTTCTCCGTTGTTACATTCCTCTATTTTATAGATTGTTGGCTCCAGTTACTTGCTCGGGTTGGAGTTCGCCGAAGATATTATCACACTGTCGAGCTCACGCTAATGGTGTAAGTAAATCCTAGTATTTCGAGTCTATGGCATGTATAGGGTTTTAATGTTTTGGACCTCGTAAGCCCATATATGGGACATATTGCATGTGAAAAGAAAAATTTTAAATTGATTGAAATTTTTCGACATGGTTTTTGTGTGATTGACTGAGTTTAAGTCAGGTAACACCTCGAACCCTATTTCGGCGAGGGATACGGGCGAGGGGTGTTACATTAGACCTATAACCGAAAATGTTAATGACTGACTAATTTGTCACTTTTCGATAACGTTAGTGACTGATTTTTTATTTTTTTAAAGTTGATTGATTGAATTGAAACTTTGCCTCATCCAACATGACAAGTTAACTGGCCACGTCACCTGTCCTGTTAGGCCTGTAATAGAAAATGCTAATAGGTGACTAATTTGTCACTTTTCGATAACGTTAGTGACTGTTTTGTTATTTTTCAAAAGTTAAGTGACTATTTTTTCAACTTTCTCAAAGTTGAGTGACTGTTGGTGTAATTTACCCAAAAAAATAATGACATGACACCCATTACAGTGGCGTGAGTTAATTTCCAAATAAAAATCCTAATAGCACTGAAAGTGTTAAATTAATTACATTAGAATTTAAATTTATAAAAAAAATTATTTTTATAATTTAATTTAACTTCTGAGCTAAATCCAGTTTTAAAATTTTAAAAAAAATAATTAATTTCTAGAAATAACAAATAATAATTTTTTTGAAGAGTTTGATATGGAATCAAACACTTTTTTTTTGTCTTTTTACTTCTATATAATATGATAGATGAATATTTATTATTACTCTTAATCTAAAATTTGCTACCTTTTCCGGGTATTCTGCAGCATTGTGTTTCAGTAGGTTTTGATTTGCAAAGTTTTGAGTTTTGATTCCAATGTAGAGCGAATATGACAAAAGCGGAGGTGACAGTGTTGCATGTAGCCACGGAGGTGGATATTGCTGCTGAGAAAGAGAATTGATAAACCGTAATTTATACATATTTTTACCCCATGCTTAACACATTTTATGGATGATTTCTCCTTAGATTTGGTGAATTTAATGCTCCTAATCCTTTAATTTCATGTTTTATATTTAGGTGAGCATAGGAGAGTAAAAGGACCGAGAAACGGGCCAAAAACGGAGAAAACATGCCAACTTGGGAAATCAGCACTGCTTAAAGTTTACCACATGGGTAGAACACATGCCCGTGTAGGTTTAACAGGCTCTAGCACGACCTGAACCTCTTCACACGGGTAGATCACATGCCTGTGCCCATTTAATAGGTTCGACCACGGCCTGGAGCAATCGCGCACGGGCGTGTCCCTGTCGAGCACAAGTTGAGTCAAATTCAGAAAAGAGAACTTTTAAGGGTTTCTTAGGCATTCTAAAGCCTATAAATACACCCTAGAGGAGGAGGAAAAGGGGGACGTAGAGAAGGAAGAGGGAATTGCCCAAGGAAAGCTGATTGATCCATCTCAGAAGCCGGATTCATCATCAAGATTGAAGATCTCCCTTCAAATTCTCTCAGGAGCTTTGGGTTTTCTTATGTTTTGTTATCTTCATGCTTTTGAGATGTTTTCTTTCATAAGTATGAACTAAACCCCTAAATACCTAAGGGGAATGAAACCTAAGACAGATTTTGTTATTATTATCTGAATTATATGATAAATATTTGAATTGTTCTTAATTATGTGTTCTTAATTCTTGTTTTGATATTCCAGGATATTGATTCAAGTTAAGATCTTATTCAGAGAAGGAATAGACCCTGTCTAAAAGTACATTTGTCATAATTAAGCGGAGTTGATTGCGCGTCTAGAGATAGGGTAACAAGATTTTGCCAGATTAGGGTGAAACCTAATAAAGGAATCTATAGATCGAATTAATGCAATTCTAAAGTTTTAATTAGAAAGATATTTCAATTATTCAATCTAGGATTAGACATTATTAGTCTCCAGAGAGATAATAATATAACTTAAGGATTTCTACGGATCAAGCCAAATGAAAAAATCGTCCGATTCAGAGTCAAATAACAAGTGAAGTCTAGGTGGATTTTTCCTTAGGTATTGTCTCAATCAATCGAATTTCCCAAAAGTATTTTCCCAAATTTTCTTTTCTATGCATTCTTTGTTAGTAATTAGTTTAGATAACCAACCCTCTTAATTTTTAGGCTAGATAATAAGAAGGAAGTAAATACTAGTACTCGTAGTTCCTTTGGGTTCGACAATTCGGTCTTGCTGAGCTATACTACTGTTCGATAGGTACACTTTTCTCAATCGTGATAATAAGTTAGTCTCAAGAACTTTTCATTTATAAATCTTTAAAACTTGTTACGAATATCACGTATCAAGTTTTTGGCGCCGTTGCTGGGGAACTAGGATATTAGGAAAACTCGATTTTTATTACTTTAGCCATTTTACTTTTATTGCAATTTAAACTTTTATTTGCTTTTCTAATTCTTTATTTATTTTCTTCTGACAGGTTTTCTAGTTTATGACCAGGAGAAACCCGTCAGGACCATTATTGTTTGATAGTGAGACCGATCGCACAGTTCGCAGAAACCAAAGAGAAATAAGGCGAAGCTTACGATACATAGAAGAGCAAGAGGATGATACTTCAACCACCACTGAGGAGATGGCTGAAAACCAAGAAAATTCGCTACCTCCTGCGATTGCTGTTAATCAGAATAAGAAAATTGATGGTTTTCTTAGTTCTTCACAAGTTCACCCAGTAATGCAGTGCGAAGCAAGTGGAGGTGGATCAAGCAGTTCAGAATACCCACATTATGGCCACAACATGGACAATGAGACGTTAAATTACATGGGTAACAATCATCGATCTCAAAACAATCCTTGTAGCAATACTTACAATGTAGGTTGGAGGAACCACCCAAATTTTTTGTGGGGAGGACAAGGAAATTAGAAAACACCACCCTCTCCAGGCTTTTAGCAACCACCGTACCAGCAGGAGAAAAAGCTGAACCTTGAGGAGATGCTAACCAAATTCATCTCGTTGTCAGACACTCGTTTCCAGAATACAGAAACGGCACTCAAAAATCAACAAGCATCAATCTAGGGGCTCGAAATTTAGATTGGACAGCTCGCCAAGTTGATTTCCGAATGACCACAAGGGAGCCTACCAAGCAACACTGAATCTAATCCAATGGAGCAACTCAACATAATTTCCATTCGAGATGAGGAAAGGTGAGTTGCAAAACCAAGGCCAGAACCGGTGGTAAGCGAAGGTGAGAATGAGGTAGGCCAAAACGAACGAAAATCGGTAAGTACAGAATATAAACCTCATGTGCCATACCCCAATGAGACGGGGAAAGACCGCTCGATGAACAATTTGGTAAATTCCTTAAACTTTTAAAGAAACTACATATTAACTTACCGTTTATTGAAGCACTTTCGCAGATGCCAAACGCAGTCAAATTTTTAAAGGAGCTTCTGGCAAATAAACAAAAGTTAGATGAAACGTCGCATGTGGAGCTGAACATGGTTTACTCAGCCATTCTTTAGAATAAGATACCCAACAAAATAAAAGATCCAGGGAGTTTTATGATTCCTTGTTTAATTGGTAGTTTAGATGTTAATAATGCGTTGGCTGATTTAGGGGCTAGTATCAATGTTATGCCTTACAAATTGTTTAAACAACTAAGTCTAAGGAAACCCAAATAAACTAGGATGGGCGTTCAATTATTAGATAAAACTATCAGATTCCCTAGGGGTATTATTGAAGACGTATTCGTTAAAATTGACAAATTTATATTCCTAGTTGATTTTGTTGTGTTAGACATAGAAGAGGATAGTAACGTTCCTTTAATCTTAGAAAAAGCCCTTTTTAGCAACTGCTAGAATAGGTATTGATGTTGGCGCAGGTGAACTCACACTTCGTGTAGGAGACGAAACAATCACCCTTCAACCTCGGAACCTGAGCAACACATCAAAAATTGAAGGTGTTTGTACAAATTGTTCTACTAAGATTGATCATACAGTACAACCTATTGTACAGGAAATAAGTTCGAAGGACAAATATGAGCCATGTTCATTCCACAACAAAGGATATACCCATGAAGAATGAAGGTTACAAATTGAGGAGTTAGATGAATGGCTGACATTTAAACCTAGAGAACATGATAAACCAAAACTACGCCAGAACGAGCTCAATGCATCACCAAATCAACTTAAGGTTGGAGATAAAGTTTCATTAGATGCCACAGATCCTCACATTGACACTGCCAAGCCAAATGAAGAAATTACTCTTACGGTACTTAGCATTTTCCCATTTGGTACAGTCGAGGTAAGTCACCCCAAATTTGGCACTTTTAAGGTAAACAATACCCGCCTAAAACCTTATTTTGATGATATTCATAGCAGGAATGAGGAGTATAAACTGCTCAAACCACCATGACCATTCAATGGGGAGGTAAGTCGAGCTTAGACTATAAATAAGCACTTTTCGGGAGGCAACCCGAGCACTAACAAAATTAATTTCTTTAAATTTTAGTTTTATAACATCTAACATACTCACCGAATCATGGAACGCAGGATTTCTAAAGACCACATGACCAGGAACACGGGCGTGCCGTAGACCGTGCGAAAATAGGGTAAATTTTTTCCCAAACATGGGTTGCGATAAATCACCACGGCCGTGCGAAATAGTCGTGGGTGAGCCTGCCAAAATAACACGGGCGTGCGACATGCCCGTGCCTTGAAACCATGGTCGAACCTGTCAAATTAACAACGGGTGTGCGACACGCCCGTGCCAAGCAACTGTGGGTGAACCTGCCAAAACAACACGGGCGAAGACCTTCACATACGGGCGTGGGAAAAGTGAATGGAGCAAGACACAGCCATGCGACATAGCCATGTGCACCCACACACCCAAGGAACATGGGTGTGGGCCGAATGTCAGACATTTGCGAAACACACGGGCAAAAATTGGGGAACACGGGCGTGTCCCCTGGCCGTGTGTCCCCAAATTTATAAATACCCTTCACTATTCATCATCTTCTTCACCCAAAATCCCTAACCCTAGTAGCTGCAAGTCCACACGGCCTACCTTCCACGCCCGTGCGCCGTCGACAACAGTGTTCCTGACGACTCAAGCACCCCCTTGCGTTTGTTTGCACTCTTCTCTCTACTTTATTCAATTATTTTACTTATTCCATGATTCTTTTTGCTTCATTTGCCTATATTGAGTAAATATTCATAGAAAAGATAATAATGCTTATTCTTTTTACTTGAAATTTGCCATTTTTAGTTAATATATTATGCTACATTCACCCATTTTGTTCTTAAGGTTTCATGCTTTAAAACCCACATGCATATTTAACAAAGTCTTACCCATCATCATAACTTGATTCTTGATTGTGTTAGTTCATTGTTTTTAATCTAGTATGTAAGCCCCATGAAAGTATTGTCATTCCATTTGTAGGTATGCAATGTCAAGCTCATGTGGGAAAAAGACTATCGTCGCCACCTCGAAGAAAAGGAAAGGGGCATTATCTTTTCCAAGCCCCACTTTGTAAATCCGACACCCCTTCTTCCAATTTCCACCAGGCAATCAAGAGGAATTATTTCAAATCCTACGGGCCCGACCATTGGAAACGGGCCGCTGCATTGACTGGGTTGCACTTGAGCAGGTCCAATGGGCAGATGCAATTCGGGCCCTCCTTACCATTGACCCTTGGGGGCTTTTCTTTGAGATTGTTGAACCGACGTATCTTGAGCCAACGATGGAACTATGCTCAACCTTCCATCTTCAGACCGTGGTGACCAACCATGATGATCCAGGAATGGTCCAATTTAGGCTCAGCGGTTTAGTACACCAGTTGAGCGTCCCCGAGTTTGGTATCGTACTGGGCCTATATACGGAAGAGTTCATGAAAGAGAACGACCTTGACACTTTCAATCGCCACATCCATCATTCTCCTTCACAGAGCTAGAACGTGCTAGTACCACATTTGGCCACCTACGACCCTAGTCACTCCAAGGCATCAGCTCTCCCTTCGTCGTTAAGGCACCTATATTCTATTTTATCTCACACTTTGACAGGGCGGAGAAACAACACCGGCATCATCAACACGCACGACGTCTACTACTTATGGTGTATGTCGCACGGGCACGTCTTCGACCTCGCCTATTTCACCGTACTTGCCATTCGCCATCAGACGGAGCGACATTAGAAGGGAGTCATCTCCATTGGCCCCTATGTGACTCGACTAGCACGACTCTTCGGGTTCCTCGACACAGCAGTCCAATCATCCTCTCTCACCCTCATTGGTCAAATGTCTCCACAAGGCATCTTGAGCATGCTAAGTATGAGGATGATTGAAAAGCGTCGTGGAACCTACCCTTCTCAATATTGTCTCACCCAATCCACTGCGAAGGAGGCCCTGAAGGATATTACTGATGATGTCCCTCCACGTCACGAGGACCCACCGACTCAGCCACCACCTCCTTCTCGTCCAGTTTATGCGGTGACTTCATACGCTGACATCTCTGAGCGCTTAACTCGATTCGAGCAGCAGTGTTTTCAGCGCTTCGACCACATTGATGCTACACTACACTAGATTTGTCAACACTTCCACATCTCATCGCCACCCCCACCTCGCGAACCATCTAGCGATGAAGATGTTTAAAAACTTCTATTTATTATTTTTATGTTTTTACTTTTATCTTTTTCAGACTACTTTTTATTTTTTTTATTTTATTAGGTTTTATAATTTTTATTTTACAATTATCAATTTCAGCTATTCCATTATGAGTACTTATGCTTCCTTATATTTCCTAAAAAGATCCTAATTCTGTCACAGTTATAAAGAGCTCCTAAGCTCACCATAGCATAGGAATTAAAAACTCCACCGGAAAAGGTTCTCCACGACTGCCATGTCCTGCTCGGCCACAACCATAGCTACCACAAGATATAATATTCTTTTGGCGCAAGACTTATGGACTAATGAACCTCTACCACCACCGGAGTATCCATTAGTATTCTAAATGTTCAACGGGTAGTTTAAGGAATGGTTTGACGATAATCTCAATGGGGTATGCCAATGGTAAGAATGAATATGAGTTACGTTATGAATGAGTACAGGTATGTACAGAAACTCAATTGAATATGAAATCCATGAATGGTACGTCCATGAGTATTGTGAAATGGTGTTGTGTTAATTTTGTGGACTGTGATATATGTTTATAAATGCATAGATATTTCTAATTTAAAAGAAACAAAGGTGTGATGAACTTAGTTACCATTATTCTTGCACTAAACAGTTTTGGACATCAGCAGCAATTCGACTTTGAAAATTCACCAAAAATTGTGAAAATCAAATTAGAGGTTGAATAAAATATGAAATTAAATACTATTGAGCCTAGTTTCACATAGAAGAAACGACGTAAGCAAAAAAAATCTTATATTATGAGATATTTAAATTTTTGTGAGACAAGGTCAGAATGATTCGAGGCTCCCCTATTTTGACTTTGGAAAATCATTAAAAATTGTATAAAAAAATATGGGTTATAATTTATATGCTTAAAATATTTGATGAATCTATTTTTAAGAGAAACAAATGGGAACATCATCTGAAACCCGTACTAAGGGATAATGAATTTTTAGTGAAGGTCGAAACTATCAAACAACAGAACAAGGGTAACTTTGAAAAATAAACTGTACTTATTGGCTAATCCATAAATTCTGAAAATTTTATGAAAGGCATTTAGCGAATCCTAATTTGGAGTTCTTTAGCTCAAGTTATAAATAATTTAGTAATTGTGACTCTAGTAGATAGCTTGACTGGAATATGAGCAAATAATAGAATTATGTGCAACTATGATTGTGCTACCTTGAAAACATGTTAGAATTTGAAACAAGCATGTTAATAAGTTGCTTATTATTTTTATATGGACTTACTAAGCTTTATAGCTTACTCCACTTCCTTTCTCATCTCTTATAGGGTCTGTAAGCTAGCTCGGGTTGGAAATCGTCAGAGATTCTATCAAACTATCAAGCTACCACTTGGGTTATAAGTATTCAAGCACTTGAGTTTATGGCATGTATAGGGCTTTGTCTTTTGTAATTATGTCATTATTAATGTGGCCTAATATGATGGCCTATAATGATTTATCGTTCAATTTGTGTATGACCATGAGATGTGGCTTATGTTGATTATTGTGTTGTAAATCTCATTATACATGCTTGCATGTGCCAATGCCTTTATGATGTGGTGGTGGGTGTTTGCTAGAGATGGATGGTGTTATATTGCATGAATTCTTGATTATGGAAATGTGTCATTTTAGCTTGGTGATAATTAAGACTTAAATGTGTAAGATGGAAGCAATTCTAATGATGCATATTACAAGTGATTGGGTAGGTTTAGACTTGATAAGAATGGTGTATTATGTATGCGTATGTTGTTGTGGAAATGTCATGCTTGAGCTATAATTGTGGATGTTTAATTGTCTAAATGTTCCATGTTAATGGCTAATAAAAGTAATCATGTGTGTATGAAAATGAGGGTGGCAAATGACTTGGAAAATAGCCTCAAAGTTGTCCACACAGGTAGACACATGGGCATGTGCCTAAGCCGTGTGTGACACACGGCCTAAGGACACGGGCGTGTGCCTTGGCCGTGTGACCCTATTTTACTGCTGACATCATAAACAGAGAGTTACACGGGCTGAGGACACGGGCGTGTCCCAAGCAACAAGGTCGTGTGTGACCACATGGCCTACCCAAACAGGCGTGTGACCCTGTTTCATGATAAAAATTTTTAAGTTTCCCAAAAGTTTTTAAAGTTCCCGGTTTAGTCTCGAATCACCCCCGATGTATGTTTTGGGCCTCGTAGGCCCGTAGAAGGGACAATGTACATGTGTTTGATTGATTTTAATTCGAATGAAATTTTAAGTCCGGTAATGCCTCGTATCCTATCCTGGCCTCGGACACGGGTAAGGGGTGTTACATTAGATATCACGGTAAACGCTCATTTTACAAAAGAAATTAAAACTCTAATGTTCCTACCCTGGCTACTTTTCTAAATAAATTTCCAAAATGAACCCCGAATCAGAAAAGAAACCATGAAAAAAGAAAGTTTCAAGCCAAAACACACAAAAATCAAAAAAAGAGACTAACCATTGAGAATCTAAAAGCAAAAACTCCAAATCGCATCAACAAATTTCGGGATCTTTAAGTGATAATCGCAAAATACACAAACATTGCACTTAATCTCGATGTAAATATCATTCCTCTCTAAAAATCTCTTTATAGTTACACAAAATTTTGTCTCATTCTCCATTTTGGGGTTCAATTTTTTTTATATGTAATAAGTAAACATAAAATGATGTCACATCATTATCGAATAATGTGGTCAATGAGTCATCAATAGATTCGGATGTTTGAGAAGAAAGACATTGCACAAGTCTGTCAAAGAAGCTTGGGAGATTAGAAAAGCACTAGGTTTGGCTGTGGACTGGAAAGGCCAAGTAATTATTAGTGACCTATTCAATTTAGAAATTAGAGATCAATCTTGATTGTGTTGGAAACATTCATTTAGAAAATGATTTTTTTAAACAAAAAAAATTAAAAATTTCTAAAACCAAGCAGTTTTCATATTTATAGGGACAAACCCTTTCACCAAAGTTATACTTGTGTTCTAGAATAGGTGGTCTAAGTTGTTTCTCAACATTCTACCAACACGATCTTCTCTACTATTCACAAACCTCAGCTAATTTGTAACACCCCTAACCCGTATTCGTCACCGAAACAGGGTTACAGGGTATTACCGATATTATAGAACATTTACAGATCAAACATATAATTTATTATTCATTTTCCGAGATTACTTATAACATCCCTTAATTGGACCCTCGAGGCCCAATATGAACATTAGAAACGATTCGAGACTAAATCGAAACCTCATAAAATTTTTTGCAAAATTTTCAAAATTTCACTTATAATAGTACCACACACGCCCGTGTGGTCAGGCCGTGTGATTACACACGCCCGTGTGACTTGGGACACACCCGTGTAACTCTCTGTTTATGACGTCATCAACGAATTAGGGGCACACGGCTAAGGCACACACCCGTGTGCTTAGGCCTTGCGGTAAATTAATTTCTCAAAAATAGCTACAAACTTCACACGTCCAGGGCATATGCCCATGCCCATACCCCTAGACCGTGTCTCTCCCACAGCCAAGACACACGGCTGTGTCTTAGCCGTGTGACCAACATTGAGCATTCTTTTTCATTTAATTAAGGTGTAGGGGACACACAGCCGGATCACATGCCCATGTACCCAGGCCTTGAATCACACACGGCCTAGACACACACCTGTTTGTCTTACCCGTGTGGACAATATAAGGCCATTTCATAGCCCTATTTCTCACCTAACTTTAACCATTTTCCTACATGAAACTTACATGTATATGCCAACCAATCCAACCAATTTCCATCATCCAATTTGATATATTACTAACCTTAATCATGCTCACAAATTTACCTTTTCTTTACTTCACAAAATATGTCTCATAAAAAGTGTTGTTTAACTTGTTAAACATATAAAACTTATCATATAACACCATACCATACCAAGTCATCTCAAGATACACATTACTAGCCATTCCAATGGCTAGTTTACAAATCAACATATTACTTCATCATTTGGCCACATTAGCCTATACATGCCATTATATCAAAACAAGTTTATCATTTATACCAAGATCATAGAGTCAATAGTGTGATGATTGCTTCGACCCGAATCCAACCTTCACGAGCTTCGAGCACTATAAAATAGGAAAATAAACCTAATAAGCATTTTATGCTTAGTAAGTTCATATAACTAAAACTACACTTACCAATCATGCTTAACAAGTAAATCACATATAAAACTATTATCCATCAATTTAACAAACTAGCAAATATTGCCTATTCACAAACATTCAACCAAATTGGTTAGTACAAAAACACTAATATGCATAGATGAGCTTATCATGTCAATTCTTCTTATTTCAATTGTTATACCATTTTCGTTTGAATATTTGAATTTCCGATAGACCTTTCCTTTTCCTGTTGCACACCCGAGGTGCACATTCCCTTTTCAAATGGTACACATAAAGTGTACATTTCCTTTTCAAGTGTACACACAAGGGGTACATTTCCTTTTCAAGTGTACATACAAAGTGTACAAATCCTTTTCAAGTGTATATACAATGTGTACGTTTCCTTTTCAAGTATACACACAAAGTCTACAAACCCTTTTCAAGTGTACACACAAAGTGTACGTTTCCTTTTCAAGTGTCAAACTTTCGGGTGAAATTCCTTTTCATAATGAGAGCAAATAATTACCTCTTTCGGAATAACCTTTACTGCAACGTATGCTGGACCCCATTTACAACGGTAATCACTTGTCCAATCGGAAATCAATATTTGAACAGATTCTTTTACCTTTTCATCAATTGCATATATCATGTGTCAGTAATTTCATGCTACATATACATGTCATTTACATATCATAATTCGCACAAGTCAATAATTAAATTAATACATTTTCATACTTAATTAAGTTATACGAACTTACCTTGACAATTGTTCGTATCTTTTAATTCGAGACTTTTTCTTTTCCTCGACCTTTTTCTTTATTCAATATATCTGGATCTATATAAATAAATTTAATCATCAATTCCATAATTTCCACATTCAATTGAGTCCATTTCACTTTCTAGGCAAAAGTACCATTTTGCCCCTAAACTTTTAATTAATTCTAGTTTTGTCCCTAGGCTCAAAAATTGAAATTCATGCAATTTACTCCTTATTCCAAGCCTAACCAAAATTCTAATATAAATTTTACAGCACATTTATTTCACAAATTTTAGAATTGTTCCAAGAATTTCACCACTTTTCAATTCAGTCCCTACACATGTTTTCACTAAAAATCACTTTGTAAAAGTTGTTTATCTATCAACAACCTTTCATTTTCAATCATAAACTTTCAATTTACAGCATATTCATCAATGGAAAATTTTCTAAACTTTGATTTCTTTTCAAATTAATCCCCCAAATAGAGAAATTAAGCTTTTCCCGTTTCAAAAATATGAAAAAGCACTAAAACCCGAGACATAGAACTTACCAATTCAAGCTTGAAAAGTTTCCTTTCTCTCTCCTAGGGTTTCCATGTGTTTTATGAAGAAGATGATATAAAATAAGGTTTTTATTTCTATTTAATCATTTATCATACATTAATTAATTCAATTTTCAATTTAGTCCTTATCCTTTTTCAATTTTTCCAAGGATAAATCACTAAGAATATCTACATATTTTTCATCAATGGTCTAATTGCTATTTAAGGATGCTATTTGATCCTTATAGCTATTAGAATCCAACTTTGACATTTTATTCAATTTAGTTTTTTTTGCAATTAGACACATAATCGATAAAATTTTTCTATCAAAATTTTCATGCAATATTCCTATCATATTACCTATCATTTTATGAAATTTAAACAATTTTATTTTTCGGGCTCGGATTTGTGGTCCCGAAACTACTATTTCGATTTCACTGAAATTTGGGCTATTACATAGTTAAAGCATAGGCTCTAATCCATGAACGGATGAAAGCTATGAAAACTTTCTATTGATGTTGGAGTGGCGAATATTGATGTCTCTTTATGGGCCAAAAACTGAAAATGTAAACATTCAAATTTAGATTTTTCTTTTTGGAAATTAAATCTCAATAAAGTTTTACAATGTCGATGCTTCACATCGCAAGCCTATGGTCTCTATTTATAGAAAAATCGCAGGAGTCTTGGTCGAACAAGAAGAAGAAAAATTATAATAACATTTTAAGAGAGAATATACAAAATTCTCTAGTAGGAATAAGTATGGGCTTCAACACCCTTTAGAGATAGGGTTGTCGCCTATCTTACGTGAGATGGGTCATTGGGTCTATCTGATGTATTTGGTATAATTATATGTATTATTTAGAAATTTAATCGACTCATATAATTTAACCAACCAAATAAAAAAAATTTCTATTTCCCAAAATATTAATAATTTAATTAATCAATTGAAATAAATTTTACTAATTCACACAATTAAATTATTTTCCAAACGTAGTTCTAATTCCATTAAATTCATGACATGTTTATCACACTAGAATGTAT
Source organism: Gossypium hirsutum (assembly GCF_007990345.1). Classification (NCBI taxonomy): domain Eukaryota; kingdom Viridiplantae; phylum Streptophyta; class Magnoliopsida; order Malvales; family Malvaceae; genus Gossypium; species Gossypium hirsutum. The sequence goes on from NC_053427.1 coordinate 2,229,945, forward strand.
GGGTAATTGAATTTAATTATCTTGTTCAACACGACTGCACTAATTAATTGATTTAATTTTTACTTCAAGCATCATTTAAGTGATTACTATTAATTAAATAATAATTTGAATAAATTAATTTAGTCTTTAAGTCATCTCTCTTTTATAATGAGAGATTCCATTCACTACGATAGTGATACATTCGATCTTTTCTGTAATTCATCAATTTTATTTATTCATCTCATCAATTTAAATGCAAACCATCAAGGTTGTATAGAGCTAGTAGAGGGGCCCACTAGATATATAATTAGAGCTCAAATAGTTTGTAATTAAGTGCGACGATTGACCTCTCCTTATTATATATCATTATGAAAACAACTCACCAAATGCTCGTCCAATGAATTTTTCATATGTGCTTTAGCCTCATATGATATCCTCAATCCCTTTAATTTATATCCGTTCACCCAAAATGATTTGGTCATATCTCATGGTAACCATTACATCTTCTTCCATGAAAACTGTAAAGTCAATGGAAAAAGAAACAAACCAATGCACAAATATAATCATATGTTTAAGCACACAAGTAATACAGGAATATGTTATTCAAAAAAATTGGACGACGAACTTTTATTTTAATCAGAATCTCGAATTTAATATTTTATTTTTCCTTAAAAGTACTACGTTGGAAGATGGAGTTTATAAAAGAAATTATACTTAGATAAAGAAAACTTCAATAATTAATTCTAATTCAATATAGAAACTCAGTAATGGTTTTGTTATTAGTTTAAATGAACTGAATTTTATCACATTTCGGCTCTTTGTATTGATGTGTATATTAAAAGCATTGAATTCATAGCAAAAGTTTATTAATAGCAAAAAATTAAAATGAAAAATAATTGTTTTTATATAATATGAATAAAAATATTAATTACAATTGCATTGAATTTGTTGGTATGCTTTAAGCGGTGGCGCCAGGGGTTTTTGGGATAGGGCCGGAACATGGAATCGGGTTTCATTTGCCACTAGTTATAGGCTTGACATTCAAACATTGGGATGTTGTGGGTTCAGCTCCGTTGTGCTTAATATCAATGTCCGCAAGTTCCACATTTTGACATGGCGAAGAACCGCTGCAAATAAACTTGATAGCTTCTGGAAGCGCAGATGTGCCACGGATGTTCTTGAAGCTAATGTTGCTTAGTTTAACTTTGGATTCTTCCTGCATCAACACAACAATGATTCAATGATCGATTAAATATTGTCATTCTATTAGGATTTTGATAAGAATGTTATACATTTTTCTTGCATTTATTCCATGGGCAATATTGTTGATCAATTAGGATAGGGGAAGAGACATTATTCATGGTAATATCCTCAAAATGTATTTCTGATACTGCCCCACCATGTTCGCCTGGCCAAGTTTTGATTTGAGCTCCATTCGAAGTATTAGTGATGGTGCAGTTTGAGATTTTGATTCCCTCAACTGGCTCTTCATTTTGGAACTTTCCAAGACTACCGATACTTATACCATGTCCTGGTCCACAAGTTATTTCTTTTATGACCATATTTTTAGTGCCATCTCCGATAGAAATACAATCATCACCAGTTTTAATGTCAGAGGCAATAATATTGACCCCCTCTGACTTGCCCATGTGAATCCCATCTGTGTTTGGGCTCTCGTCCGGTGCCTCTATCTTCAAACGTTCGAGGGTAATGTTTTTGCAAGCAAAAACATTAATGTGGAATAGTTTACTGTCTTTGCTAGTTATGTCTTGTATCAATGCATTGGTCACAAAGTCAAACCTTATATTCTGTTTAATTTTGGAGTTAGCAAAGTAACACACGAAAAAAAGATGTTAGTTATAATTATATTTTGATAATAATAATAAGAGGAAAAAGAATAAATAAATTCTGGCAAGAGGGAAGAAAGCTGACAACGGGAAGTTTGGAACGAAATTCACAATTCTCGCAAGTATTCTTCTCATAAGCAATGCTTCCTTGACCATCGAAAATTCCTCCGCCAAACATTTTGAAATTTTCAACACTATAGAATCTAACCCAATTAGGGTCTTTGAAAGCACTAGGATCAGCTGGAGCCTGTATAGTGCCCTGAACATTAATCTCAATAGGAGCCTTGCATGGACCTTCTAAGTTTACTTTTGATAATAAATATGTCCCTTTAGGAATCACAACTGTTGATGGAGTTACAGAGGCACATGCTTCTTTCCAAGCATCCAAAAATGGCTAAAATGAAATGAATAAAGACATCAGTTTGAAATATAATTTTTTCATATTTTCACCTTTGGGGTACAAAGTTAAGAGCAATTGAACTTGCCTTGCTCAAATCCGTTTTCCCGTCAGCTTTTGCGCCAAACTCACTAATTATCAAGTAATAAGTAAGCATCGAGTTATCGTCTCCAGAGGGATTGTGTTTGTGCTAAATCACTTAATTGTAAAATTATATTTACATGCAACTCAATTTATTATCATCATGCTTAATAATATTCAGAAAAACATTCTATGGCAACTTGATCTTTCATGAGTTTGGAAACCACATTAGGTCCTTTTGGAATCCTTTACTTAGTAAATACGCATTTTACTGATCCTTATTTACTAAGGGTTTCTTAACGTTCGTGTGAGGTAACAGAGACGTGTTAGGTTTGAAACAGTTTAATCACACAAATCTAAAAATTATGCAAATAACAGAGCTTGGTTAGAGCTGTTATGCAACCTGCAATTTAATCGTGTTAGGATCTAAATTGAGCATGCACATTTCAATTATGTTTGCACTAGCTGTCGTCTGGTTAGGATCACTCAGCTAATTCAAATGCATTTCAATCACGTATTAATGAAATACAGACTTGATTTTAATTGAAAACATAATCGATTGAGGCACAAACATTATAAGCATGAATCAAATAAATATTATTTAATCAAAATAATCATCCTAACTTAAATAAAATTAAGCTAACATTGTTGTAAACAAGAACAGAGAACACATAGCAAACATTTTCAGATTAAATTAAAGAAAGGAAAGATTAAACCCAAATCAAAGTGGCTGTCACCCAATACTCTAACTGACGAGGCTCTTTCGCTCCTTCCCTTTGCTCCTTTGCTGATGGCTCTCCAAGGTGGCCGACCAAGGGCTCTTTAAGAGGCTTAATTGCTAAAATCTCTATGAAGAGATGATGCTAGACATGGGAAATGGAAAAGGCTAAGAGAATTTAGAGAGAAGAGAGAATGATGAATGATGAGGGATGAATAGAAATGTGAGAGTGAGGTCTTATTTATAGGTTAGGAGAGAAAGATAGTTTACTAAAAATAGGAGTTTTCATCTTTTGAAGCATCTTCCATGGGTGACCGGCCATAATTTGGGGAAGTTGAGCTGATTTTTGCTTGATTTTTGGTCAATTTGAGTGCCACAACTGTCGAAACCTATTTTTTAAAGGGATGTTTTAAAAACGGGGTTCGACTTTTGAAAAACGAAAACGGGAGTCGCCACCAATCTTTTTAGGTGTGATTGGGTCACCTTATAAAATGTTTTGTTTTAAAACATTAATTTTGGTCTATGAAATTATGAGAAAAATAGGTTCGGGAGTCGGTTACATACGAGGAAGGATTAGCACCCTCGTAACGCCCAAAATTGGTACCAAATTGAATAATTTTTTTGTCTTAATGTCAAAAAATTTGAAAAGATTTTAAAACTTGAATAATTTAAAGTTGAAACTTGAGATTCCTTTGTTCCGAAAGTATACAAACATCACATCCAGCATGTTAGGACACGATGTTTTAAATCCTCGTAACTAAAATTATCTCATGATTTTGAAAATTTATTAAAAGGATATTTGGTTATTTAGTCAAACGAAAAAAATCGCAACCCAGCATGTTAGGGCACTATTTTCCGAATTTCTAAACAACAAACATTGCCTTATTTAAGAAAAAACCTTTTCAATTAAATGAAATATATTTTTTAAAATAATGAATAATATAGAATTTAAATAAAAAAATAATTTGATATAAATACTAAAATTATTAAAAATAAAATATAAAAGAGAATTTAAAAAAATTAAGGAGATAGGGATTAAATAAAAAGGTTGAAAATGAAGATGAACAAAGTATAAATAAGAACAAACCGTAGAAAATAAGAACGCAAGAGGGAGAGAAATTTGAGTGAATGCTCTCAAGAATTCTTATTGCTTCCCAAAACTCAAGTGAAGTCAAGTTGTTTTACAATGAGGGGAGAGGCCTCTATTTATAGTTGAGCCTCCCCAAATCCAACGGTACAGATCAATTACATCAACGGTTAAGATTAAAGGATATCTACAAATTAAATCTCCAAGATTACAAAATCATATCTTCTAAGATTGTATATCATATCTAAGATTGCAATCATATCTAAGATTGAATCATATCTAAGATTGTATCACATCTAAGATTGCAATCATATCTAAGATTGTATCATATCTAAGATTGCAATCATATCTAAGATTGTATCATATCTAAGATTGCATATCACATGTAAGATTGCATATCAATGAAGATTATATTTCCATATGAGTCAAACTTGTAGATGGACCTTAAATCTTTTCAAGTAATGGGCTTGTAATGCCCCAATTTTTGGGAATTCTGTGAATGTTGGCATAGATTTAATTATGTTAGTGGGCCTCTAGAAGGCCCAAGCTTAAGATAGAACCCGACAATTTTAGTTAATTTTTGTTCCATAAGAAAAAGGGGGTGAAATTATGAAATAGGACCTATTTGAAAATGTTTGAAAATGCTATAGGCTAAATTGAAGTGGCCAAATAAATAGGAATGCAAAATAGGAGGATTTGCATGACAAACCTCCCATTTTACATGAAGTGGCCAGCCATCATGTTGTTGTAGACAATATGAGCACTTGATATCCATAATTCATGGTACAAATTGATAATGGGTTAGGTAAATGTTCCATGATAATGGATTAGGTAAATATTCCATGATAATGGGCTAGGTAAATGTTCCATGATAATGGGTTAGGTAAATGTTCCATGATGGGCATTTCATGTCTTTTGTATTAAAGAATTAAATGGATGAAATATGAAATTTTATTAAAAGAAAAAGGGGTGAAAAGAACAAAGTTTTGTCCATCTTTGTTCATCATAGCCAAAAGTTAGTGAAGAGAAAGGAGAGGAGAAAGCTTTTGAATGTTCGGTCACTTGGGGAAGAAAATTGAAGGTAAGTTCATGGTAGTTTGCTTCTATCTTGATGTTCATGAGTTCTTCTTGATTCTACCTTAACTCTTGAAGCATATTTTGGTTTTTAGTTGTGTTGTGAGCATTTAGTCATGAATTAAAATGAAGGAAATGGTTGTTGTTTCATGTTCTTTTGATGAAAAATGGAAGATAGGTGAAGTTGAGCCAAACAAATGAGCATGCATGTGCCTTAGATGCTAAAGGGAAAAATCGGCTAACATGTTGTGCTTTAAAATGATGAAATGGAGATTATACTTAAGTAAAATCATAGATATGTGATGATTGATTGGTGATATACATGTTTAAATAACAAGCATGCAAGTTAGGTGTGAAAGAGTGATTTGGTAATAAATCTGCTTGGGACAGCAGCAGTAACGTGACTTTGGAAAATCACCATAAATTGTGGGAGATGAGTTAGAAGCTGCATAAATTATTTAATTAAAGCTTAATGAGTCTAGTTTCAAATGGAATAAACGAGAACATATTTTGAATTCTGTACAATGAGAAATTTGATTCGTAATGAAGAGTGGTCAGATTAGTCAAACAGTGAAACATGGGAAACTTTGAGAAAAATCTGGTATTGATTGGATAAACCAAAAATTCTGATAATTTTATGGATAGAAGATATATGAGTCTATTTTCAGGGAAAATTATCGGCACTTGATTTGGAGTTTCGTAGCTCCAGTTATAAAAGATTTAGTGACTGTTGCTCAGGAAGACAGCTTGCAGTGAAATTATGATTATGTGGTAAACATTGACAAAAATTTGTTAATGAGTTGCTTATTGATTTCTTATAAGCTTACTATGATCTGTAGGTGTGGTTGGTCGAATATCGTAAGGGGTTAATACGTAGTTTGTATTTGAATAGTTAGATTAACTTGTTAGTAATCCAATTGTAGGCGGTTCGTGTGTGGATCTCGTCAGCATATCGTCACAAACAGGTGTGTAACTAACACCCTCTTTCTTAGTCTAGATCGGTAAAAGTCGAAAAGCCGAAATACCGAAAATCGGTATTTTGTAGATTTGCGAGTGTGCGAATGCTCGTGAGGTAAATCAATTAATGTTTTTGGTAAGCTGCAATGTTTGGACTGCAAAGTGCATGATTTCTGTGTCCTCGATATTTTTGGGCTTAATGGGCCAAAACTGGAATGATTGGCCAACGGGCCCAATTCGGTAAGAACCCTTGGTAGTGATTCTGTTAGTACGTGAAAGGTAGGAATATGCATGAAAAACCCTAAAATATATAAATTACTGGAATACCTTTAAAAGTGGAAAATTTACAGTTTTACCCCTAGGAGATAAATTACCGAAATACCCCTAGGGTTAAATTGACCTAAATGCATGTTTGACTGTTGTTATTTACTGCATGCCATGTTGTTATTATCTGATGCATGGGACTGGGATATTGACGGAGGAAGTACTGAAAGTGGCTTGTCTATGTACTGGAGGCTTTGCCTCAATTTACTGTTAACTGAGCAGCAAGGCTGCAACTGTGGAGTGTTGGGCTGGGTGGGTTGAGCTATTCACCACATGGAGTGTATGGCTGGTACGGGTGGAGTGTAGTGGTTGGTGGGTTGAGTAGTCTCCCCAAATGGGCTTGCATATGTTTACTGATGTTGCATGTATTTTGAAATGGGCCTATGGGCCATACTGTTATCTGAATAAGGGGCTAAGGCCCAGTTTATAGTAATCTGAAAAGGGCTCTAGCCCAGTACCACTGTTACTTGAATGGGATTAGGCCCAATGGGCTTGAGCTGACTTGGGCTTTGAATGGGTTTTCCTTACACACTGAGTTTCCCCAAACTCACCCCTTCTTTAACCTTGCAGGTGAGCCTTGATGTGGGTGACTTGGAGCCGGAGGGGATTCAGAGTGGCCATGGTGAATACTTTTGGGTTTGAAAAAAAAGAGACTGGTTTTCTTAAGTTATTTTTAATTACTATTTAATTTTTGGGTTGTAATAAGGCCATTTTAACTTTATTTTCTTATTTGATTTTTCTGGGATTATATTATTAAAAACAACTTTAAATTGATGGATACTAATTCAAATGGGCTAGACTTAGGGCGTGATTTCAAAACAATACTTGTTTTTTTTTAAAATAACACGACGTCACGAATATTCGATTTACCAAAGAAATTTCAACTTGTTAGAACCAAGTGTGGCAATGGATGTGGACATGTCTAGGATTGGATCCAATCGAAGAGCTTGGTACTTAAGCAGCCTTCATGGCTCACCTCCTCTGTTATGGATACCTACCTGGTGCCCAGCTTCCATTCACTTGGTTAGTTTTACAAAAGTCGGCTTTTTAAAACATTAAAAAGGGAACTCGGGTTTTTGACTTCAAAGTGGCACGTCGGATTCGGCCTTAACGTCTGGGCCGGGTTTGGGCTGCTACAGGGCCATTTTGATCGGGCCAAATTATATTTTTATTTTGGACTGAACTTGGACTTCGTTTTTTTGGGGGGTTTATTATTTTTGGACTTATTTCTGGGCCCGGGAAAATTGAATGTCTATAGCTGCCCCTCTTTGCTCATTGCTGTGTAATAGGAATAGAGAAAAGACTATAAAAGACCAATTTTGCCCTATCTTGCTGAGTCTTGAGTTCTTGATCTTCTTTAAATGGCCTCTTGACGGCTTCAATCTACTTCTTGCAAACTCATGACTGTCATGTTGATATCTTCGATCTGCTCTCCATCGAACACAGAGACGCCAAATCTACTTCTTCAATTTGTTCCCTGACAATATTGAGATGCCAAATCATCTTAGATTTGCTTCAGCGTAAACACGCGAAAGCCAAATCAGCTATGTCTTCGATTTGCTCCTTGTAAGCACAAGGATACCAAACCATCTTGGATCCGCTTCAGTCTAATCATTTGAAGGTTAGATCTGCTATATGTCTGTCCTTCGTCGAATATGGAGATGCCAAACTTCGATTTGTTCTCTGACAATACAGAGATGCCAAATCATCTTAGACTTGCTTCAACGTAAACACGTGAAAGCCAAATCAGCTATGTCTTCGATTTGTTCCTTGTAAGCACAAGGATGCCAAACCATCTTGGATCTTGCTTCAGTATAAACATCTGAAGGCCAGATCTGCTATGTGTCTGCCCTCCGTCGAATATGGAGATGCCAAACTTCGATTTGTTCTCTGACAATACAGAGATGCCAAATCATCTTAGACTTGCTTCAACGTAAACACGTGAAAGCCAAATAAACTATGTCTTCGATTTGTTCCTTGTAAGCACAAGGATGCCAAACCATCTTGGATCTTGCTTCAGTATAAACATCTGAAGGCCAGATCTGCTATGTGTCTGCCCTCCGTCGAATAAGGAGATGCCAAACTCTGATTTGTTCTCTGACAATACAGAGATGCCAAATCATCTTAGACTTGCTTCAACGTAAACACGTGAAAGCCAAATCAGCTATGTCTTTGATTTGTTCCTTGTAAGCATAAGGATGCCAAACCATCTTGGATCTTGCTTCAGTAGAAACATCTGAAGGCCAGATCTGCTATGTGTCTGCCCTCTGTCGAATATAGAGACGCCAAACTTCGATTTGTTCTCTGACAATACAGAGATGCCAAATCATCTTAGATTTGCTTCATCGTAAGCACGTGAAAGCCAAATCAACTATGTCTTCGATTTGTTCCTTGTAAGCACAAGGATGCCAAACCATCTTGGATCTTACTTCAGTATAAACATCTGAAGGCCAGATCTGCTATGCTTTAACCTGTTACCCTACTACTTAGGGGGTTAAGGCGCATCTTCGATCTGCTCCACTACTACTTAGGGAGATAAGATCCGTAATTTTGACCTGTTACCCTACTGCTTAGGGGATTAAGGCGAGTCATCGTTGATCTGTTCCACTACTGCTTAGGGAGATAAGATCTGTAATTTTAGCCTGTTACCCTACTGCTTAGAGGGTTAAGGCGAGTCTTCGATCTGCTCCATTACTGCTTAGAGAGATAAGATCTGCAAATTTAACCTGTTACCCTACTGCTTAGGGGATTAAGGCGCTGAATTTTGTAATTTTCAGTCAATCTTGCTACATTGTCCACTGGGGAATCCACTTGTAGAATTGATTTCCTGGAATTTATGCTTATGTCAAATAATTAAGATGCCATGATCGAAATGAGTCAAATGCTCCTAATTAGACATATTATGATGCAAAATGTTTATGAAAATAACTCTTATTTCGGACGTCATCACTCATTCATCTATCGAGCTTCCCACCTCATTCTTCTCGACATATCAATCATACTCTGCTCGTATGCCTCGAATTTTCTCCATCAAATTGGTCTACCGTACCATTCCCCGAATGTTACGACCCACTGAAGATGTTTATGAAATGATCCTTTCTTAAGATCAATATTGCTTAAAACGTCCAACCACCTTTTGGACTGAAGAAGAAAATCTCTCGAGTATCTCCAACCCATACATATGGGAATTCCTTAAACAATTGTCTTGTTTCAGTTTCTTGTATTATCTAGAAATTTCCAAAGTAATATACAAAACTTCATTTGTGAAGATATTTTAGTTCATCTATCATTATTTCAATGCAACATGCTTTATGAATAATGGGAGACAAATAAATTGATCCTAAGGATAATTAGATTTGGACAAATTATTGGAAGGAATGCAAAAAGATTAACCTGAGAACATATCTTTGCGAAGAAAAAGAATCCAAAGATAGTAAATAGGACAGAAATCAAATGCCCCAGATATCGCCGGTTGAGCGTCTATATACCAGCTCCATGAAGACTTTCTTGAGTTCAACATGTGTTTAAAAGATCCAAAGTAATTCGTTGATGCCTCGATATGTAACATACTTCACTTCTCGTTGAATCCGGTATAGAAAGGTCACTGCATGACTTTCTAAATTTGAGCTGCCCTTTCGGCTTTTCAACTCAAAACCCCTTTGGTCTCAAGGCGCCCTTTGTGGGTTTTCACCTTGGCCTCTCTATTTTTTCTTTTTATTTTTCTCTTTTTCTTTTATTTTTTTGCCTTTTTTTTGAAATAGAAGTCCCAAAGTGCCCTTTGCGGGTTTTTACCTTGGCTTCCTTTCTCTTTCAGACAAAGTACTCTTTGACCGAGTCCGAATTCACTGGATCAAATAAATTCTTCCTATCCATTTCTTGTCAAAATCAGTGCACTCTAGAGAAAGCCCTCTTCGCAACATATGACCATTCCCAATTCGGCATCCTTTTGCATGGGAAGGATCTCTTTCAGCACAAGGTTTTCTTTATGAAATTCTTTTGGACGAACCTTCTTTGTCATAATTCTGTGTCATCTATTCTTGGTACATTTGCTTAGGATGAATACTTTCAAGTTAAGTTTACTAGAGGTATTGAATTCTTGAATCGATCAAAGCTTGGAGGGAAAATCTTGATTCATAAACCTATGAGAAAAGGATTGCCCCAGCAACAGTCCTGGCTATTGTTTGTCAAACCCTACAAAAAGATGGTTCAATGATTCTCAGTAGACAAGAATGAAGTTGCTGACTTTATCCTTCAACCTGAAAAGCTGAGGTACAGAGATTACTCCCGGAGCATACATCCCACCATGGCTCGATGATGTTTCTGAAGCATCCCTAATCTTCATAAATTGCCCCCAACTGTGAAGCTGCCAAATGAGCATAGCAAATAGGAGCCACAAAAAATATGGCTGTGGTGCTCTTTTGATACATATAGGATAGAGAATGAATAAACTCTTGCAGATCATCAGCCGAAAACTCAGCCTGGTCTAAGAGAACATGATAGTGGGTTTGCCTCGTGATTTCAATCATTCCAGCATGGGTACCAAGGTAAAAATCATTGTTCTTTGGATGGCATACTTCTTTGTCAATGACAGTACCATGTAGCACATTGTCAGGAGATCCCTGCTGAAAAAACTTGGTATGATGGTTTTTCGTACAATAATAACCACAATCTTTCGGGTTCCACTTCTCGTCAAGGAACTTGCAAGCCTCAATAACTTGATCAAAATTTGATTGAATTGAGATTCGCTAACCCCATCCATGAAAATAATGATTTGATTAGGTTTCTTCTTCCCTGAACTTGTATAGAAGTCTAAGAGAGCTTCCTTCATGATACCGTCATCCACTTTGTCAGAAACTGGTTTTGAAGAAAGAATCTATCATTTTAAGCTTCAGAGACTGTGTACAGCCTAATGCTCCATAGCTAGAAATCAATGGCCACCGTCTGGAGCTAACCATCGCAGCTATTGACGGCACATTAGACTGCTCAGGAAAGCCAAACAATGCACCCATTCCAAGGATGATGGTTGGAACCTTTGAAACAACTGGAATTGAAGTTGTTTGCCCCAGTGTAAGCATAAAGAGTAGGTGGTAGTTTCTTATGCCAATTTTTACCAGTCTTGGTCATCTTCTGTAATTTTTTTTCTTTTTCTTTTCTTTTGGCAACCTTTGTTGTACTGTGGTGTGGCGTATTATCTTTGAAAAGACTGCAAACTTTTGGCATTGTGCAGTTATATATAATCTTTTTTCTTTTCTTTTTTTTGAGATGGATGAATTTTGACTTTGTAATATTGGCATATGAAGCTATCTCCCCTCCTAATGGAGCAGTTGACGTCCACAAAGATAAGTCATTGTCAGCTTGAAACTTTTGACGAGCTTGGGCCCATAACATACATGCCCCATAAGTCTTGACTCCCTTAAATTTGGCATTCATTGTACAACTGATGTGATCCCTTTTCATGGTGGACCAACAGTGCCCCAAAACCTCATGTTTATTCTGGCAATTGCAAATCCTCCTGCATGCGTTTTTGGACCACATTTTTGAATTCCCATAATAGTCTCAACAAGGTCTTGTCTTGTCTCCTCAGCTAATTCCAATTTCACAATATTTCCTTCCTCTAAGGCTATATTTCCTACCACCACTTCATGGGGTAAAAACCATTTTCAACAAATTCAGAAACAAGTTACAATTTCTGTCACCTTCAAAGTACTGAGATTCCTCTAAACACATATCGCACTCAAAAGGAACTCTGAATCTATAGTATCGTTGCTCCTGTCATTGATATCTAGGGATCTATGATAGGCACACAAAAGAATATACAAGGAATAAATGAATTCAAAAATGACTATTTACATGAAATGAAAATTTATAAAGAATGTTAAAGGTCAAAAGAATCAGAATGAAAGAATATTTACTCAGATGAATAATAAAAGTATGTTTTATTGAAAATAAAAATGTATGAACATGAGCCCACTTCTCAAAAGAAATCTCATTACTCCTAGGCTTTAGAGCAACAAGAGTGTTCTGAATATTAATCCATAAAATTTCTAAAGATTACAGGAAGTTCCTTTACAGTCCAATTGTTTAAAGAACTTCCCGGTTCGTAAGGGCGAATGCCTTCACGGTTTCTTTGTTCAGTCCCTTCCTCATGTATGACATTGATGGGATGATTTTCATTTCCAAACACCCCCTTCTCCGGGTAAGCTATCCCTCCTGACACAAAAGTCGAGGATATGTAAGGGAACATTGTTAATTCCCATTCAACTTCTTTTTCACTCAGCCGTGACCCTCTTCTCTCTCTTTCTTTTTCTTTCTCTTTTTAATAACTTTAACTAACTAGGGTCTTTTTATAGATTTAAATGCATTTGATGTGATGCAATGCAAATGCATGAATGCAAAAGAAAAGGAGATTTTGATCTTGAATTCAATTCCATTAGAATAACTTTTCTAGAAAACAGATTTCTTTACATGAAAATAGATTACATATGCGATCTTGCCCTTCATAGTCCAAGTAAACGCTGATCTTTTCTTCATGGTCGAATCCTGTAAATTCTCCAAAAGATGCCTTTGCTAGCTCCTTGCTGCTTAATCTGAGTCTCGATTTCTTGCTCGCTTATCTTCATGATACTCATCAAAAAGTGCTGGCTCTTGGATAATATTCGTTGGCAATTAAATCAAGTCATGTATTCCTTCGTGGACTTCTGGCTTTCTCTTGTCATGCTCTTGGATAACCTTTGTTGGCTTGAATCTCTGGCAATTACATCATGTATTCCTCCGTGGACTACCAGCTTTCTCTCGTCGTGTTTACTTGGACTATATTCAGACGACCGTACTATAATCTACTTTATCAAGAAATTTGTTTCCTTATGACAAACTATTCTATTCAGGAATCGAATTTCAAATCAACACCTTCTTTTCTTTGATGTAATGTAATGCAAATGCATGAATGCAAAAAGGTATCAATCTCGATTCAGTTTCATTTTAGAAAACGTTATTTAAGGAACAAAAGTCTTTTCATAAAATGGATTACAAATACGCTTTCGCTCGTAGGCCCAGAGTCTTAACCCTATCTAATAACAAAGCTAAATCTCGACCTCTATCTTAACTGTAGCTCATATTGGTGCTCAACGTGCTTGCCCTTTCTACCAGTATCTGTAAATGATCAACTATCTCTTGAATTTGAATTATGGCTTCACCTATGAAGTAAGCTCTACAGCCAAAAACTCCTCCTCCAATGTCTGTGAAGTTGCTCTGATTACCTTGAAAGAAAGATAAGCGAACAAGTAGGCATTCCAACTTCGCAGCATACTGCCTTAAAAACATCCTCAGTGCTTCTTGAGAGTCTTTAAATTTCCGCCTCCACAGAACATTTCGAATTGCTTGCATGGGTATCTTCGCAGTATAGCTAATCTCAACTTTAAAGGTCTTTAAATGATACGATCTTCTATAATCTCTTTCTTTCATGCTCATTTGGGTTGTCCCGGCCATCAGGGTTTGCATTTCCATTATTTCTGATAAGTACAACATCCTAAAGTACCACAGTAAATTCCAGCCTATTGTTTGGTAGTGGTCCTATAGTAAGTGAGCCTTTCTACCATCATAAGAAAAATTCTTTCCATCCAATTCAATTTTGTAGGTCTTTAACCCTTACCATCCACGAGGTGACTATCTTCATCTGTAATAGTAGAAGTGTCCATCAGTACTCCCCACGCTCACCTTGAATTGTTCATCTATCTTCATGTCAAATAAATACTGCAATTCCCCATAACTGTTGTAGAACAACTGCTTGGCTTCGTTACTCCATTAATCCAATATTTCCTTGAACTCTTGGAGGTTATTTTGCATCACACTAATGAGAGTGTAATCCCATAATTCTGATGTGTATCCTTCGGTGACACTATTTTCTTTTTCTATCTGGGGTTTGTCTAACCAAGCACAAACGAAAGAGTTGTCCTCCACTTTATTAAGATATTCGTTCCCCATTACAAAACTTTCTAACTCAGAAATTGAACCTTGAATCGACATCTTTTAATGATAAATGACATGCAATGATAGCAAAATAAGAAAAACAAGTCAGTGTCACATATATAAAAAAATATAATAAATAAGAACTTATAAAGGTAGGCACTAAAGGTCATCATCATACTGCCTGGGGCAAGCACTTAAAGTTCACTATATGTAGTTCGGTTCTAAAGCAAGGGTACCTGAACCAGCAGATTCCTCGATCCTCACCAATTATAGGCTCATATGGACCAAGTTCAGTTCAGGGGGACACATTTCCCTATGGCCATTCGGAGATGAAAATCTCATGAAGACATAGGTACGGATGTATCCCGGAAGCAATCCACTAGCCCATGCGGAGGTGAAAACCTCACGAAAGCATAGCTTCTCACTCCCACTTAAGGGTGTGACCTCAACGGTCATGCAAATGCAATGTGTGCGTAAACAATAACAAACATATGCAACAAACACATGTAAAAAATGACGTATTTTAAAAATTTTCCAAATTTCCAACATTAAGACAGAAAATAATCAATTTTTGGCTTGACTCTCTTATACGTCCCCAGCAGAGTCGCCAAGCTGTCGAAACCTATTTTTTAAAGGGATGTTTTAATAACGGGGTTTGACTTTTGAAAAACGAAAACGGGAGTCGCCACCAATCTTTTTAGGTGTGATTGGATCACCTTATAAAATGTTTTGTTTTAAAACATTAATTTTGGTCTACGAAATTATGAGAAAAATAGGTTTGGGAGTCAGTTACGTATGAGGAAGGATTAGCACCCTCGTAACGCCCAAAATTGGTACCAAATTGAATAATTTTTTTGTCTTAATGTTAGAAAATTTGAAAAGATTTTAAAACTTGAACAATTTAAAGTTGAAACTTGAGATTCCTTTGTTCCAAAAGTATACAAACATCACATCCAGCATGTTAGGACACGATGTTTTAAATCCTTGTAACTAAAATTATCTCATGATTTTGAAAATTTATTAAAAGGATATTTGGTTATTTAGTCAAACGAAAAAAATTGCAACCCAGCATGTTGGGGCACTATTTTCCGAATTTCTAAACACCAAACATTGCCTTATTTAAGAAAAAACTTTTTCAATTAAATGAAATATATTTTTTAAAATAATGAATAATATAGAATTTAAATAAAAAATAATTTGATATAAATACTAAAATTATTAAAAATAAAATATAAAAGAGAATTTAAAAAAATTAAGGAGATAGGGATTAAATAAAAATGTTGAAAAAGAAGATGAACAAAGAATAAATAAGAACAAACCGTAGAAAATAAGAACACAAGAGGGAGAGAAATTAGAGTGAATGCTCTCAAGAATTCTTATTGCTTCCCAAAACTCAAGTGAAGTCAAGTTGTTTTACAATGAGGGGAGAGGCCTCTATTTATAGTTGAGCCTCCCCAAATCCAACGGTACAGATCAATTACATCAACGGTTAAGATTAAAGGATATCTACAAATTAAATCTCCAAGATTACAAAATCATATCTTCTAAGATTGTATATCATATCTAAGATTGCAATCATATCTAAAATTGCAATCATATCTAAGATTGCAATCATATCTAAGATTGTATCATATCTAAGATTGCATATCACATCTAAGATTGCATATCATTGAAGATTATATTTCCATATGAGTCAAACTTGTAGATGGACCTTAAATCTTTTCAAGTAATGGGCCATTCCGATCGGGCCAAATTATATTTGTAATTCTGGACTGAGCTTGGACTTCGTTTTTTTTTGGGGGGTTATTATTTTTGGACTTATTTCTGGGCCCGGGCAAAATTGAGTGTCTACAACAACAACTCAGGACTAAGACTCGGTCAAGTGCAAATCTTCAGGTAAATCTCTAATTTCTTCAACTCTTCAAGGACCTTGTGCAATTAAACCAAAGAGTGGGCCATGTGCAGCCGAATTTTGGGTTGACTTTTTCCCCAATCTGGACAGTTTTGTAATCAAATAAGTTACTAGACTTGTCCAAAATAAATCAATGAATTAGAAGACCAAAGAATGAAATTTATCCAATTTAATTAGTTAATCAAAACCCAAATTATTAATGAAAAATTTTAGAATGAATTATTAAATATAGTTTTATATTTTATTATTTAATTTAATCATGCATGACCTACTTTATGTCATAAAAATATAATATGCTCAAATTAATATAAAATAAGCCATTTTATGCATGAAAACTATATAATAAAGCATAAAATCATATTTTAATAATTTCTATGTCCTAATTTTATATTTTCACATATTTAATTAATTTATTAAACAATTACTAAGTTTTAACAATGAATTTAAGTAAAAAAGTGAGAAATTATTTAGGAAAGATCCTATATATTTTTCTGTTTACAACTTCAGCCTAAACTTCACCCATGTAACAATTATTAGTGAAATCCTTTATATGATTTTTTTAGTTAAATGGTAATGGAAGACTAATGGTGCATTTGCATGAAAAACCAAAAAAATACACTATCGAGATTAATGTTTTAATCCCAGGAAATAATTTAATAAGCCACCTTCCCACAAGTATTTGGGATGTGAGGATGCTTGCTGCTGAATTTCTAAACACAGTTTGTTAAGTTTGGAATCTGTCTGCCTAGAGTCTTGGACTCTTGCCAACAGTTCAGAGATAATCGAGCTGCCAGTAACTTGAAGTAGTTGTCCAGACTGAACCTGTTGCTGTAACGCCCCAATTTTCGGGAATTCTGTGAATGTTGGCAAAATTTCATGCTTTGATTTTGTCATTTGTGAGTGAAATTATAAAATAGGACCTATGTGAAAATGTTTGAAAATGCTATAGGCTAAATTGAAGTGGCCAAATAAATAGGAGTGCAAAATAGGAGGATTTGCATGACAAACCTCCCATTTTACATGTAGTGGTTGGTCATCATGTTGTTGTAGACAAAATGTGCACTTGATATCCATAATTTATGGTACAAATTGATACAAATTGATAATGGGTTAGGTAAATGTTCCATGATGGGAATTTCATGTCTTTTGTATTAAAGAATTAAATGGATGAAATATGAAATTTTATTAAAAAAAAGGGGTGAAAAGAACAAAGTTTTGTCCATCTTTGTTCATCATAGCCTAAAGTTAGAGAAGAGAAAGGAGAGGAGAAAGCTCTTGAATGTTCGGTCACTTGGGGAAGAAAAATTGAAGGTAAATTCATGGTAGTTTGCTTTTATTTTGAGGTTCATGAGTTCTTCTTGATTCTACCTTAACTCTTGAAGCATATTTTGGTTTTAGTTGTGTTGTGAGCATTTAGTCATGAATTAAAATGAAGGAAATGGTTGTTGTTTCATGTTCTTTTGATGAAAAATGGAAGATAGGTGAAGTTGAGCCAAACAAATGAGCATGCATGTGCCTTGGATGCTAAGGGGAAAAATCGGCTAACATGTTGTGCTTTAAAATAATGAAATGGAGATTAATCTTGAGTAAAATCATAGATATGTGAAGATTGATTGGTGATATACATGTTTAAATAACATGCATGCAAGTTATGTGTGAAAGAGTGAATTTGGTAATAAATCTGCTTGGGACAGCAGCAGTAACGTGACTTTGGAAAATCACCATAAATTATGGGAGATGAATTAGAAGCTGAATAAATTATGTAATTAAATCTTGTTGAGTCTAGTTTCAAATGAAATAAACGAGAACATATTTTGAATTCTGTACAATGAGAAATTTGATTCATAATGAAGAGTGGTCAGATTAGTCAAACATTGAAACATGCGAAACTTTAAGAAAAATCTGGTATTGATTGGCCAAACCAAAAATTCTGAAAATTTTATGGATATAAGATATATGAGTCTATTTTCAGGGAAAATTAACGGAACTTGATTTGGAGTTTCGTAGCTCCATTTATAAATAATTTAGTGACTGTTGCTCAGGAAGACAGCTTGCAGTGAAATTATGATTATGTGGTAAACATTGACAAAAATTTGCTAATGAGTTGCTTATTGATTTCTTATATGCTTACTATGATCTGTAGGTGTGGTTGGCCGAATATCGTAAGGGGTTAATACGTAGTTTATATTTGAATAGTTAGATTAACGTGTTAGTAATCCAATTGTAGGCAGTTCGTGTGTGGATCTCGTCAGCATATCGTCGCAAACAGGTGTGTAACTAACACCCTCTTTCTTAGTCTAGATCGGCAAAAGTTGAAAATTCGAAATGCCGAAAACCGGTATTTTGTAGATTTGTGAGTGTGCGAATGCTTGTGAGGTAAATTGATTAATGTTTTTGGTAAGCTGCAATGTTTGGACTGCAAAGTGAATGATTTTTGTGCCCTCGATATTTTTGGGCTTAATGGGCCAAAACTGGAATGATGGGCCAACGAGCCCAATTCGGTAAGAACCCTCGGTAGTGATTCTGTTAGTATGTGAAAGGTAGGAATATGCATGAAAAATCCTAAAATAGATAAATTACTGAAATACCATTAAAAGTGGAAAATATACAGTTTTACCCCTAGGAGATAAATTACCGAAATACCCCTAGGGTTAAATTGACGTAAATGCATGTTGACTGTTGTTATTTACTGCATGCCATGTTGTTATTATCTGATGCATGGGACTGGGATATTGACGGAGGAAGTACTGAAAGTGGCTTGTCCACGTATTGGAGGCTTTGCCTCAATTTACTGTTAACTGAGCAGCGAGGCTGCAACTGTGGAGTGTTGGGCTGGGTGGGTTGAGCTATTCCCCGCATGAAGTGTATGGTTGGTACGGGTGCAGTGTAGTGGTTGGTGGGTTGAGTAGTCTCTCCAAATGGGCTTGCATATGTTTATTGATGTTGCATGTATTTTGAAATGGGCCTATGGGCCATACTGTTATCTGAATAAGGGGCTAAGGCTCAGTTTATTGTAATCTGAAAAGGGCTCTGGCCCAGTATCACTGTTACCTAAATGGGCTTAGGCCCAATGGGCTTGAGCTGACTTGGGCTTTGAATGGGTTTTCCTTACACACTGAGTTTCCCCAAACTCACCCCTTCTTTAACCTTGCAGGTGAGCCTTGATGTGGGTGACTTGGAGCCGGAGGGGATTTAGAGTGGCCACGGTGAATACTTTTGGGTTTGAAAAAGAGACTGGTTTTCTTAAGTTATTTTTAATTACTATTTAGTTTTTGGGTTGTAAAAAGGCCATTTTAACTTTATTTTCTTCTTTGATTTTCTAGGATTATATTATTTTAAACAACTTTAAATTGATGGATACTAATTCAAATGGGCTAGACTTAGGGCGTGATTTCAAAATGATACTTTTTTTTAAATAACACGACGTCACGAATATTCAATTTACCAAAGATAATCACTCAAAGAAATTTCAACTTGTTATAACAAGTGTGGCAATGGATGTGGGCTTGTCTAGGATTGGATCCAATCGGAGAGCTTGGTACTTAAGCAGCCTTCATGGCTCACCTCCTCTATTATGGATACCTACCTGGTGCCCAGCTTCCATTCACTTGGTTAGTTTGACAAAAGTCGACTTTTAAAACACTGAAAAGGGAACACGGGTTTTTGACTTCAATGTGGCACGTTGGATTCGGACTTAACGTCTGGGACGGGTTTGGGGTGCTACAGTTGCTTCCTTGAAAAGGCATCAGAACCTAAGTTGTGATTTCCCCTCCTGCAAGTGACGTAATAATCGCACCCCAACATTTTGGCCACCCATCGTTGTTGGAAAGCTGTAATCGCTTGTTGATCACAGAGGAACTGGAGACTTTGATGATCTGTTCAAATTTAATATATATATTGATCAGGTTCATGAACTTGAATCTGCAAAAGCTAATGTAGATGAAGTGAAGGAAGAATAGTTACCATTTTTCTCTCCCTATTTCAAAATGTTGAATGGAAGAAGGGCTTTCAAATAGTTTTTTTTTGGCTACAAACATAGCTTATATTTTGTAAAATATACTACAAAATTTTCAACCTCTTGCTGGAAACCACAAGTCTGAGTCTGGTTGTAATGTTGAAAATTTCTGGTTGATTTTATATCTTACGCCATTTTTATTTTTTGAAATCCTTCAACAAATTAATAGCTCTCATGAAAACAAAATTTTCTTTAATTTCTTTAAGCATGCCCTTATATGCATGAGCATTCTTAATCTTTCGCACCTGACCTTGTAAAGATTCACTAACATATTTTTATGGAGACTGGAAAAATCGTTTGTGCCCCTTTGAAACAACATTATCCATTTTGAAAACAATGCACAGGTAAAAAAAAACTAGTTTTTTATCTATGTTTAGATATCGATACAATTAATACTCTTTATAATTTATTTGATTAGAAGAATAAAGAATAGAGAAAGTTTAATACTCACAATAATCAAGGAGGTGCTAGTGTATTTGATGATTACCAAAAGGTAAATTTTAGAACACTATTTTTGCACTTTACGCGATTTAGTCCTTTTTATCGAATTAAGCATTTAAACGGTAAAATTTCTTTACGAAACTTTCACGTAATCAATCTATCATGATGTAGACCTTATTAAAATAATAAAATAAATATTTTGACTTCAGATTTGTGGTTCCGAAATCACTATTCTGATTTGACCTAAAAACGGGCTGTTACATTCTTTCCTGCTACAAAATCTAATTTTTAAACAAATTTATCGATTTTTCAATAGAGACCCATCATCATCTACAAGAAAGGCCTGCACTTATCGATATAGCGAATGATTCACCCATCATCGGGCTTGCAATAGAAAGCCAATAAAACGAAGATGACGACTCTTGGTTCTGGTGAGGCATTACTATGGGTCAAGTTAAGACTTTGTTGCTAAAGGTCGAAGATGAAGCTAAGGTTTCGAGTATTTCATTGAAAAATCGTCATGTTCTTCTTGTTCAATAGGACTTATGGCTCCTGCAAAAACAAGATAGGTTGAGGGTTCAATAGTGATGGCTCTTCATGTTGTTGAAGAAAAATAGAGGATCTTTGAGGTAACTCAAAACCCACAAAAAATAAGGGTAGATTACATCAATAGTCACTCAACTTTGAAGTAGTTAACAAAACAGTCACTCTAGTTTTAATCCAATCACTCAACTTCTGAAAAATAACAAAACAATCCTTTTAACCATTTTTTGTTACGTCTGTAATGGAAAAGTGACATGACAATTAACCAACCACCACGTTATTTCCAACCCAAAAAATATATAAGGGTAAATGACAAAAAATAACAAATCGGTCCTACTCAATTTAATAAATAGAACACCTAAAAAGAAGAACAAATAAAACCGTTGAGTGAATTCTTCTTATTCAAAAAGAAAGTAGAGAACCATGGATTCCTCATTGTCATTAACCTAAAATATCATTTTTGATATCCTTTCTAAATTATCCCTTAGTTTTGTGACTCGATTCAAATCCCTTTCCAATGATTGGGCTTAGCTCACCTCGACCCCAACTTTCGTTGCCGACCATCTCCGCCGCTCTTCTTCTAATCCATCTCTCATCCTCCTTTGCTACAATACCTAGTCCGATTTCAACTTTGGGATCTTACTAATCACTGACCTAACCTATAATTTCACTTTTCGACATTTGGTTGTCCCTTTAAAGGAACTGTTTCCTTTGTTCCCAAAAATGATGGGTTCAATCGATTGTTTGGTTTGTCTGGATGTTCCCCTTGTTTTGCTTTTGATTTTGTTTTATGCAACTTGATAATGTTGGCAATGAAGTTAGTGTTGTTTAGCTTAATCAACGAATCTTTTTTTTATATCATCATATCCCATGAAGATCTCGACAAATCCAATTCATTTTGGTTCTTGAATCGCTTGAATATTGCTTTGGAGGATTTTCTCCTCACCGATTTGGTTGTGGGTACTGATAGTTTGACCCAAAATTATCTTCAATCTCATCCCATTTCGATCTAGTTTTTTCAAAGTTAATGACTTTGGGCGATAGAAAAAGACAATCGGATCCCAACCGTGTGGCTCCTCTATTAGGGGGTGGAAAAGAAAAAAAAGATAGGGTGGTGGTTTGGAGGTCAGTGATGGTGACGCTAAAGATGGTTGTGGTGGGGATGGTGACGGCAAGATTATTGGGATGGAGAAGAATAAGTATAAACATATTGGGTATTTTACATAAAAAGTAAAAATATTGGGCCATTTATGAAAAAAAAGGAAGGATGAAAAAAATAGTCACTCAACTTTGCCTTGTCTAACGTGGCAAGTTAATTAACCACATTAGCTAATTTATTGGCTACGTTACCTGTCTCGTTAGACCTATAACCGAAAATGTTAATGACTGACTAATTTGTCACTTTTCGATAACGTTAGTGACTGATTTGTTATTTTTTTAAAGTTGATTGATTGAACTGAAACTTTGCCTCATCCAACATGACAAGTTAACTGGCCACGTCACCTGTCCTGTTATGCCTGTAATAGAAAATGCTAATGGGTGACTAATTTGTCACTTTTCGATAACGTTAGTGACTGTTTTGTTATTTTTCAAAAGTTAAGTGTCTATTTTTTCAACTTTCTCAAAGTTGAGTGACTGTTGGTGTAATATACCCAAAAAAATAATGACATGACACCCGTTACAGTGGCGTGAGTTAATTTCCAAATAAAAATCCTAATAGCACTGAAAGTGTTAAATTAATTACATTAGAATTTAAATTTATAAAAGAATAATTATTTTTATAATTTAATTTAATTTCTGAGCTAAATTCAGTTTTAAAATTTAAAAAAAATAATTAATTTCTAGAAATAACAAATAATAATTTTTTTGAAGAGTTTGATATGGAATCAAACACTTTTTTTTTTGTCTTTTTACTTCTATATAATATGATAGATGAATATTTATTATTACTCTTAATCTAATATTTGCTACCTTTTCCGGGTATTCCGCAGCATTGTGTTTCAGTAAGTTTTGATTTGCAAATTTTTGAGTTTTGATTCTAATGTAGAGCGAATATGACAAAAGCGGAGGTGACAGTGTTGCATGTAGCCACAGAGGTGGATATTGCTGCTGAGAAAGAGAATTGATAAACCGTAATTTATACATATTTTTACCCCATGCTTAACACATTTTATGGATGATTTCTCCTTAGATTTGGTGAATTTGATGCTCCTAATCCTTTAATTTCATGTTTTATACTTAGGTGAGCATAGGAGAGTAAAAGGACCGAGAAACGGGCCAAAAATGGAGAAAACGAGCCAACTTGGGAAATCAGCACGGCCTAAAGTTTGCCACATGGGTAGAACACACACCCGTGTAGGTTTAACAGGCTCTAGCATGACCTGAACCTCTTCACACGGGTAGATCACATGCCCGTGCCCATTTAACAGGTTCGACCACGGCCTGGAGCAATCGCGCACGGGCTTGTCCCTGTCGAGCCCAAGTTGAGTCAAATTTAGAAAAGAGCACTTTTAAGGGTTTCTTAGGCATTCTAAAGCCTATAAATACACCCTAGAGGAGGAGGAAAATGGGACGCAGAGGAGGAAGAGGGAATTGCCCAAGGAAAGCCGATTGATCCATCTCAGAAGCAGGATTCGTCATCATGACTGAATATTCTCAGGAGCTTTGGGTTTTCTTATGTTTTGTTATCTTTATGCTTTTGAGATGTTTTCTTTCATAAGTATGAACTAAACCCCTAAATACCTAAGGGGAATGAAACCTAAGACAGATTTTGTTATTATTATCTGAATTGTATGATAAATATTTGAATTGTTCTTAATTATGTGTTCTTAATTCTTGTTTTAATATTCCAGGATATTGATTCAAGTTAAGCTCTTATTCAGAGGAGGAATAGACCCTATCTAAGAGTACATTTGTCATAATTAAGCGGAGTTGATTGCGCGTCTAGAGATAGGGTGACAAGATTTTTCCGGATTAGGGTGAAACCTAATAAGGGAATCCATAGATCGAGTTAATGCAATTCTAGAGTGTTAATTAGAAAGAGATTTCAATTATTCAACCTAGGGTTAGACGTTATTAGTCTCGAGAGAGATAATAATATAACTTAGGGATTTCTACGAATCAAGTCAAATGAAAAAATCGTCCGATTCAGAGTCAAATAACAAGTGAAGTCTAGGTGGATTTTTCCTTAGGTATTGTCTCAATCAATCGAATTTTCCCAAAAGTATTTTCCCAAATTTTCTTTATGTGCATTCTTCATTAGTAATTAGTTTAGATGACCAAACATCTTAATTTTTAGGCTAGATAATAAAAAAGAAGTAAATACTAGTTCTTGTAGTTCTTTTGGGTTCGACAATCCAGTCTTGCTGAACTATACTACTGTTCGATAGGTACACTTCCCTCAATCGTGATAATAAGTTAGTCTCAAGAACGTTTCATTTATAAATCTTTAAAACTTGTTACGAATATCACGCATCAAGTTTTTGGCGCCGTTGTTGGGGAATTAGGATATTAAGAAAACTCGATTTTTATTACTTTACCATTTTACTTTTATTGCAATTTAAACTTTTATTTTATTTTCTAATTCTTCATTTATTTTCTTCTGACAGTTTTTCTAGTTTATGACCAGGAGAAACCCGTCAGGACCATTATTGTTTGATAGTGAGATCGATCGCACCGTTCGCAGAAACTGAAGAGAAATAGGGTGAAGCTTATGATACACAGAAGAGCAAGAGGACGATACTTCAACCACCACCGAGGAGATGGCTGAAAACCAAGAAAATCCGCTACCTCCTGCGATTGCTGTTAATTAGAATCCTGCTCCGCGTACTATGTATGATTATGCTAAACCTTCTTTAACAGGAACTGAATCAAGCATAGTTAGACCTGCTATTGCTGCAAATAACTTTGAACTGAAACCTAACACAATTCAAATGATACAACAATTTGTTCAGTTTGATGGTTTGCAGGATAAGGATCCAAGCACTCACTTGGCAAATTTTCTGGAGTTTTTTGATACATTTAAAATTAATGGTGTTTCTGAGGTTATTCCCCTTTTCATTGAGAAACAAAGCTAAACAGTGGTTGAATTCGTTACCACGGGGGTCAATCACTACTTGAGAACAAATGATAGAAAAGTTCTTATTAAAATACTTTCCGTCGGCTAAAACGGCTAAATTACGTAATGCTATATCTTTTTTTTGTGTAGATGGATTTAGAAACACTCTACAATGCATGGGAGAGGTACAATGACCTTTTGCGAAGATGCCCTCATAATGGTTTACCATTCTGGCTACAGGTTCAAACATTTCATAATGGCTTGAATCCTTCGACTTGACAAATGGTTGACGCAGCTGCTGGCAGAACCATCAATAATAAAACACCTGAAGATGTCTATGAATTTATAGAGGTGATGTCATTGAATAATTAACAATGGCAAGTCATGAGGACAAAGCCAACGAAAACAGACGGTGTTTATAACATCGATTCAGTCACCATGCTCTCTAATCAGGTAGAACTCTTGAATAAGAAAATTGATGGTGTTCTTAGTTTTTTAAAGGTTCACCCAGAAATGCAGTGCTAAGCAAGTGGATGAGGATCAAGCAGTTCAGAATACCCACCTTATGGCCACAACTTGGACAACGAGACGTTAAATTACATGGGTAACAATCCTTGATCTCAAAACAATCCTTATAACAATACTTACAATGCAGGTTGGAGGAACCACCCAATTTTTTTGTAGGGAGGCCAAGGAAATCAGAAACCACCACCCTCTCTAGGCTTTTAGCAACCACCGTACCAGCAGGAGAAAAAACCAAACCTTGAAGAGATGCTAACCAAATTTATCTCTATGTCAGATACTCGTTTCCAGAATACAGAAACGACACTAAAAAATCAACAAGCATCAATCCAGGGGCTCGAAACACAGATTGGACAGCTCGCCAAGTTGATTTCCGAACGACCACAAGGTAGCCTACCAAGCAACACTAAATCTAATCTAAGGGAGCAACTCAACGTAATTGCCATTCGAGATGAGGAAGGGTTAGTTGCAAAACCAAGGCCAGAACCAGTGGTAAGCGAATGTGAGAATGAGGTAGGCCAAAACGAACGAAAATCGCTAAGTACAGAATATAAACCTCGTGTGCCATACCCCAATGTGACAAGGAAAGACCGCTCAGATGAACAATTTGGTAAATTCCTTAAACTTTTAAAGAAACTACATATTAACTTACCATTTATTGAAGCACTTTCGCAGATGCCAAATGCAGTCAAATTTTTAAAGGAGCTTCTAGCAAATAAATGAAAGTTAGATGAAATTTCGCATGTGGAGCTGAACACGGTTTGCTCAACCATTCTTCAGAATAAGCTACCCAACAAACTAAAATATCTAGGGAGTTTTATGATTCCATTCACTACAGATAATGATACATTCGATCTTTTTCTATAATTCATCAATTTTATTTATTCATCTCATCAATTTAAATGCAAACCATCAAGGTTGTATAGAGCAAGTAGAGGGGCCCACTGGATATATAATTAGAGCTCAAATAGTTTGTAATTAAGTGCGACGACCGACCTCTCCTTATTATATATCATTATGAAAACAACTCACCAAGTGCTCGTCCAATGAATTTTTCGTATGTGCTTTAGCCTCATAGGATATCCTCAATCTCTTTAATTTATATCCGTTCACCCAAAATGATCTGGTCATATCTCATGGTAACCATTACATCTTATTCCATGAAAAATGTAAAGTCAACGGGAAAAGAAACAAACCAATGCACAAATATAATCATATGTTTAAGCACACAAATAATACAGGAATATGTTGCTCAAAAAAATTGGACGACGAACTTTTATTTTAATTAGAATCTCGAATTTAATATTTTATTTTTCCTTAAAAGTACTGCATTGGAAGATGGATTTTATAAAAAAATTATACTTAGATAAAGAAAACTTCAATAATTAATTCTAATTCAATATAGAAACTCAGTAATGGTTTTGTTATTAGTTTAAATGAACTAAATTTTATCACATTTCGGCTCTTTGTATTGATGTGTATATTAAAAGCATTGAATTCATAGCAAAAGTTTATTAATAGCAAAGAATTAAAATGAAAAATAATTGTTTTTATATAATATGAATAAATATATTGATTACAATTGCATTGAATTTGTTGGTATGCTTTAAGCGGTGGCGCTAGGGGTTTTTGGGACAGGGCCGGAACATGGAATCGGGTTTAATTTGCCACTAGTTATAGGCTTGACATTCAAACATTGGGATGTTGCGGGTTCAGCTCCGTTGTGCTTAATGTCAATGTCCGCAAGTTCCACATTTTGACATGGCGAAGAACCGCTGCAAATAAACTTGATAGCTTCTGGAAGCGCAGATGTGCCACGGATGTTCTTGAAGCTAATGTTGCTTAGTTTAACTTTGGATTCTTCCTGCATCAACACAACAATGATTCAATCATCGATTAAATATTGTCACTCAATTAGGATTTTGATAAGAATGTTATACATTTTTCTTGCATTTATTCCATGGGCAATATTGTTGATCAATTAGGATAGGGGAAGAGACATTATTCATGGTAATATCCTCGAAATGTATTTCTGATACTGCCCCACCATGTTCGCCTGGCCAAGTTTTGATTCGAGCTCCATTCGAAGTATTAGTGATGGTGCAGTTTGAGATTTTGATTCCCTCAACTGGCTCTTCATTTTGGAACTTTCCAAGACTACCGATACTTATACCATGTCCTGGTCCACAAGTTATTTCTTTTATGACCATATTTTTAGTGCCATCTCCGATAGAAATACAATCATCACCAGTTTTAATGTCAGAGGCAATAATATTGACCCCCTCTGATTTGCCCATGTGAATCCCATCTGTGTTTGGGCTCTCGTCCGGTGCCTCTATCTTCAAACGTTCGAGGGTAATGTTTTTGCAAGCAAAAACATTAATGTGGAATAGTTTACTGTCTTTGCTAGTTATGTCTTGTATCAATGCATTGGTCACAAAGTCAAACCTTATATTCTGTTTAATTTTGGAGTTAGCAAAGTAACACACGAAAAAAAGATGTTAGTTATAATTATATTTTGATAATAATAATAAGAGGAAAAAGAATAAATAAATTCTGGCAAGAGGGAAGAAAGCTGACAACGGGAAGTTTGGAACGAAATTCACGATTCTCGCAAGTATTCTTCTCATAAGCAATGCTTCCTTGACCATCGAAAATTCCTCCGCCAAACATTTTGAAATTTTCAACACTATAGAATCTAACCCAATTAGGGTCTTTGAAAGCACTAGGATCAGCCGGAGCCTGTATAGTGCCCTGAACATTAATCTCAATAGGAGCCTTGCATGGACCTTCTAAGTTTACTTTTGATAATAAATATGTCCCTTTAGGAATCACAACTGTTGATGGAGTTACAGAGGCACATGCTTCTTTCCAAGCATCCAAAAATGGCTAAAATGAAATGAATAAAGACATCAGTTTGAAATATAATTTTTTCATATTTTCACCTTTGGGGTACAAAGTTAAGAGCAATTGAACTTGCCTTGCTCAAATCCGTTTTCCCGTCAGCTTTTGCGCCAAACTTGGCAACAACATCAAAAGCATCTGATTGAACTTTAGAGGCTGAAATGAATAATAATAAAAGTACAAACATGGAAGGAACAATATTAAGGTGTGGTGCCATGTTTTTATTTGGTTTTGAAATTAAAGGAAGAATGACTTTTCCTTTTGTTTTGTTCCAAATATATAGAAAGTTTGAGAAAATTACAACCAATCAAATATATTACTATTTAATCAATTTGGAAAAGTCATATGGCCAAGCTTCAATTTCTCTGATAAGCTTGTTTCTTTAATATCAACTTATAGTTTTGTGGTTAATTTTTTCACGAAAGGATATTATTATGGAAAGATTGAAAAGCATTATTTTACATTTTATCTTCAAAATAATATCTTTACTAGATGGTGGCGAATATAATTATGTTCCGTTAAATTTATAAATGTTATTTCGAAAAGTATAATCCTAATTATTCAATAAAAATTGTTGATACAGGAATGTGGTTTGGTGGTTGACGAAGGTTCACACCATATTTCCGAAAGCAATTCTGGTGGTTTCTGGCACTCTTCTCAATCACTCTTTTCCTGGCCCTATAATACCTAGTCGAGCTAACATTCACCCCGGACTTCAATAACGCTGGGGTTTGTACAAGTGTACACAGTCGTTATCAAGTAATAAGTAAGTATCGAGTTATCGTCTCCACAGGGATTATATTTGTTCTAAATCACTTAATTGTAAAATTATATTAACAACTTGCTAAATAAAAACACATTATGATTTGGAAGTGATGATTAAAATTAAATATATTAAACTAAATGCAACAATCCCTAATGCAATTTATCCTAAACATGCAACTATACGAATGAAATAGATTGTAGCAGAGTTAAACACAATTTGCAACAATTATAACAAAAATAAACTGGTACAATTACTTTAATTAAACTCAATTTATTATCATCATGCTTAATAATATTCAGAAAAACATTCTATGGCAACTCGATCTTTCATGAGTTTGGAAACCACATTAGGTCCTTTTGGAATCCTTTACTCAGTAAATACGCATTTTACTGATCCTTATTTACTAAGGGTTTCTTAACATTCGTGTAAGATAACAGAGATGTGTTAGGTTTGAAACAGTTTAATCACACAAATCTAAAAATTATGCTGATAACAGAGCTTGGTTAGAGCTGTTATGCAACCTGCAATTTAATCGTGTTAGGATCTAAATTGAGCATGCACATTTCAATTATGTTTCCACTAGCCGTCGTCTGGTTAGGATCACTCAGCTAATTCAAGTGCATTTCAATCACGTATGAACGAAATACAGACTTGATTTTAATTGAAAACATAATTGATTGAGGCACAAACATTATAAGCATAAATCAAATAAAAATTATTTAATCAAAATAATCATCCTAGCTTAAATAAAATTAAGCTAACATTGTTGTAAACAAGAACAAAGAACACATAGCAAACATTTTCAGATTAAATTAAAGAAAGGAAAGATTAAACCCAAATCAAAGTGGTTGTCACCCAAGACTCTGATTGACGAGGCTCTTTCGCTCCTTCGCTTTGCTCCTTTGCTGATGGCTCTCCAAGGTGGCCGACCAAGGGCTCTTTAAGAAGCTTAATTGCTAAAATCTCTATAAAGAGATGATGCTAGGCGTGGGAAATGGAAAAGGCTAAGAGAATTTAGAGAGAAGAGAGAATGATGAATGATGACGGATGAATAGAAATGTGAGAGCGAGGTCTTATTTATAGGTGAGGAGAGAAAGATAGTTTACTAAAAATAGGAGTTTTCATCTTTTGAAGCATCTTCCATGGGTGGCCGGCCATAATTTGAGGAACTTGAGCTGATTTTTGCTTGATTTTTGGTCAATTTGAGAGTCACAACAACTCAGGACTAAGACTCGGTCAAGTGCAAATCTTCAGGTAAATCTCAAATTTCTTCAACTCTTCAAGGACCTTGTGCAATTAAACCAAAGAGTGGGCCATGTGCAGCTGAATTTTGGGTTGACTTGGTTCCCCAATTTGGACGGTTTTGTAATCAAATAAAGCTATTAGACCTGTCCAAAATAAATCAATGAATTAGAGGACCAAAGAATGAAATTTATTCAATTTAATTAATTAATTAAAACCCAAATTATTAATGAAAAAATTTAGAATGAATTATTAAATATAGTTTTATATTTTATTATTTAATTTAATCATGCATTGCCTACTTTATGTCATAAAAATATAACATGCTCAAATTAATATAAAATAAGTCATTTTATGCATGAAAACTATATAATAAAGCATAAAATCACATTTTAATAATTTCTATGTCCTAATTTTATATTTTCTCATATTTTATTAATTTATTAAACAATTACTAAGTTTTAACAATGAATTTTAGTAAAAATGTGAGAAATTATATAGGAAAGATCCTATATATTTTTTTGTTTACAACTTCAGCCTAAACTTCACCCACATAACAATTATTAGTGAAAACCTTCGTATGATTTTTTTAGTTAAATGGTAATAGAAGACTAACGGTGCATTTGTATGAAAAACCAGACAAATACACTATCAAGATTATTTTTTTAATCCCAGGAAATAATTTAATAAGCCACCTTCCCACGAGTATTTAGGATGTGAGGATGCTTGCTGCTAAATTTCTAAACACAGTTTGTTAAGTTTGGAATCGTCTGCCAAGAGTCTTGGACTCTTGCCAACAGTTCAGAGATAATCGAGCTGCCAGTAACTTGAAGTAGTTGTCCAGACTGAACCTGTTGCTTCCTTGAAAAGGCATCACAACCTAAGTTGTGATTTCCCCTCCTATAAGTGACATCATAATCGTACCCCAACATTTTGGCCACCCATCATTGTTGGAAAGCTGTAATCGCTTGTTGATCACAGAGGAACTGGAGACTTTGATGATCAGTTCAAATTCAATATATATATTGATCAGGTTCATGAACTTGAATTTGCAAAAGCTAATGTAGATGAAGTGAAGGAAGAATGGTTACCATTTTTCTCTACCTATTTCATAATGTTGAATGGAAGAAGGGCTTTCAAATAGTTTTTGTTAGCTACAAACATAGCTTATATTTTGTAAAATATACTGCAAAATTTTCAACCTCTTGCTGGAAACCACAAGTCTGAGTCTGGTTGTAATGTTGAAAATTTCTGGTTGATTTTATATCTTACACCATTTTTATTTTTTGAAATCCTTCAACAAATAGCTCTCATGAAAACAAAATTTTCTTTAATTTCTTTAGGCATGCCCTTATATGCATGAACATCCTTAATCTTTCGCACCTGACCTTGTAAAGATTCACTAACATATTTTTATGGAGACTGGAAAAATCGTTTGTGCCCCTTTGAAACAACATTATCCATTTTGAAAACAATGCACAGGTAAAAAAAAAATACTAGTTTTTATCTATGTTTAGATATTGATACAATTAATACTCTTTATAATTTATTTGATTAGAAGAGAGAAAGTTTAATACTCACAATAATCAAGGAGGTGCTAGTGTATTTGATGATTACCAAAAGGTAAATTTTCCATTTTACAACAATTAGTTCCCTTAATATTGGTGTGTGGTTTTGGTGTACTAAACAAAAAATAAAAATATAGTTCTTTAATACAAGAGAAGTTCATAAACATATGAACTATAGTTCTAACTTTTTGTCAAAATTGTCAACAATATTTAGCTATATTGCTTTGGCTCTTTACCTTTCTTGAAGTACCCAATATTCAATATATGCATCTTTCACATTTTCACACGTATTATGATGATATGATCGATCCTTCAAAGGCTGTACAAGAAATGGAAGTCTTAAAAGAATAGTACATTTTTCATGACAAATACAAGTTCATATCATACATTGATTACTAAATTCGAGTAACCAATGAAATATAATCATGCATAGGAACTTTGATCATGCCCCATTGTTTCTTAATAGATTTAGTGTTTTCATTTGGGATTTTGAAGCTTATGCAAAGAAGATACAAACAAATGTATGATGTGGAATAATGAAATACTTTTTGTTAACAGTTGTGTAATTTGTCAGTGGATTGTTGAATTTTTTTTGTTCAAAATGACAGTTAGATTTTAGTGCCCACAATGGTTAAATTCTTAATGGTTTTGCCAATTGGCGACATTAATGCAATTAAGACGCTATCTATAGTGAATGGAGTTATGCTCGACATTCCCTTATCTTTCAGACGAATCTCCTGGCCATAATGCCCATCACAATAAAAAGGATGAGTACTCACAACCCTATGACATGCTAACTATATTCAATGGATCCCATAAGGTCACAATGCCAACATATCTCTTTTAACACATTCATAATATTCAGTATAATAGGGCTCGCAATTAAACAGAGCTCGCACAATATAATGCAGTTCACAATTCACAATTTGCAATAGAGCATGGTTCGCAAATAATATAACTTCCATGCAACATATATTGCACTCATAATCATAATTCACTTATCATTCATGTCATAGCTCACATAAATCATAGTTTGCATATTTTATTTAGCATAGGACACGCAATATCTTAGCTTACATACAATACAACTCAAAATCTCACAATACACATTTTGGCAAATTAATACAATTTGCCATATTAATACAAATTATCAAATTAACATAGTTCACCATAATAATATAATTGACCAAGTTAAAATTGTTCACAATATTACACAATACACAAATATAATTGGCTCCCACTACAGTTGAACTCGCACCTAACATTTTACGATAATATAATATTGCACTAATCAGAATTTGTATTATTGTACAACTCATAATTCTCATATGGGTTCGTGCATGCATAAATGTGCATTATCAATAGAATTCGCATGTTATAAAAGTCCGCATTATGTTATTTATTTTTATATCTGTTTGCAAGTACTACATAACCATATATGAATAAATATATATATTAAATATAACACAAAACTCACGCATATATATTATATATGAAAAAACCGTGCACCCATATTTATATTACATATATAACAAAACCATGCACACATATTGATATTATATATACACCTACTAATTTAGTACAACAACTCTCAAATATATATACTCACTTAGTGCAATAGCTCACTATTAGTAATATGCACCAGACGCACGCAACTGTTAATACATAATCCACTCACACACACAACAATTAAATTCACAATTCACAAACACTTAATCATGTCAAGTACATACTTTACAGCTACGGCCTGTTTATTTTATTCCTATAACTATAAACACATTTTAAATTCATGCATTTAACTCATTAAAATCGCACAGCATGCATACTCAACACTCAACAAAATTGCAATGGTTTGCACCAGAAGAAATCAATGTTCACGTATTAATTAAGCAATAGTTCGCATATGTTACCTTAGCCTGCGTACTAGAATTTAAATGCAGTATGTCAAACTGTTTACCTTAGTTGTTGCTTTAACTACCATGCTCAAGTAAGCTTTAATTTGCCTTTGTTAATAATTGTAGAGGCTCCCAAACGACTTGGCACTTTACTTACACATCAAGCACAATTACAAGGCATTATTAATAGCAACATACATAATCAAATTATTCCAAAATCACAGATCCAAGCCTCTTAACTTCTATACCGAAAATTTAACTAGTTTTGTCAAAATAGGTGTTTAACAACTCAAATATCATTTCTAAGCTTGGATTTCAACTTCATATTTCCTAAATATCATCCAATTATAGATCTACACCATCAATTTTACCCAATTATACTGATCTAATTTTTCCAAAAAAAAAAGCTTGTATGATCTTTTAAAAGGGGAAAACATTCAATTTGCTTAAATTCATTAAAGATTTGTTAAATTAAGATCAAATATATTTTAATTGGATTAAAATCTGTTAGAAATCACTTTAAAACCAA
Source organism: Gossypium hirsutum (assembly GCF_007990345.1). Lineage (NCBI taxonomy): Eukaryota > Viridiplantae > Streptophyta > Magnoliopsida > Malvales > Malvaceae > Gossypium > Gossypium hirsutum. Next base: position 2,264,768 of record NC_053427.1, read on the forward strand.
ATCTTAGTTAAGAAATACGAGATCTACCATTTTCAAGCCAAAAATCAAGTGATATATTGAGATCTTAATTAAATTATTTAAATCTCAAATTAAAATAACAACTCACTTAGTTTAGTCATAAAAAGTTAGAATCTAACCTCAATTTTACAAAATCGACGAGCTATGGAGCTAATTCAAGCTAAAACGTGTGAAGATCGCTTGAGGATTTTAAGGATGAAAACATGAGTGTTCTTCAAAATTGAAAAGATATTTTGTGTTTAGAGAGCTTAGGAATAAAAAAAGGATGATTAATTTCAGATGAAAAACTTTGATACTAATAATAGTTCTAATGGACTCACCTTTGACCATTCTGAACATGTAGAAATGTTGTTTTAATATTAACCTAATGTTTGGTAATGTTTAGTTATAGACTGAGAGTTTTTTAGGTTTTGACTAACATTTATGACAATCACAACCCCAACATTAAGCATATGGTTTGTTTTAAATTATATATATCTAAATGGTGAACGGAGTAGGAGAGGCGGCACCTATATTTCGTGCCTATACACGGGTGAAACCGGGTTAAAATATGGGTTAGAGGGGTGGAGGGTTTTTAGTAGGCAACACCCAGTAAAGGGTTTCTTGCAGGCGGCACCCAGTGTGGAGGCCCTAGTTAAGCAGTGTTTTCTTGAATAGTTTAGAAGATAAGAAGAGAATGGGAAAAAGAATTGTAAAAGAAGAGAAAATAAAGAAGAATTCGTAATGTTAATACATATGAAAAAAAAATGTTACAGTGTATATATTTTTTGAAATAATAAATTGAGAAATTTAATTATTTTTAAAGATTTAATATTGAAGATAAATAATTAATTTTTCGTATACATTTATTTTGATGGAGTAATTTTGACAACAACAATTGAATGTATATTTGAATGTTGCCAAAAAATAACAATGAAATTTAATAGAAGTGTGTCGGTTTATGATATGAAAAAAGAGGATCAGTGCAAAAATTGTTAGATATTGTGAGAAAAGAATCTCAAAATTATTCTACAAATTTTCAGTTCCGACAACAATGAGATTACAAGACCATTGCTGACGGAGTTTTTTGAGAAATACGAAACTTCGGAGGATTCATCAGAATATTGTTTACTCGACGGTGACCAATGAAAGTATGCAGGTGAATGCAAGCAATGAAAGTATGCAGGTGAATGCAAGCACTCACGATGAAGATGAAGAAATAAGAGGTGGAACCTACAATAAAAGAATAAATGACATGACACCCACGTCAACATTTAGCACATGATTTCCATTGTCTAATGGTGACCAAATTATCACAATTCATAATGTTAATGACCAAATCATAACAATTAAAATATCAGTAACTAAAATGTAAATTTAAACAACTATAAGGGACTATTTTTATAGTTTACCCATTTTAATATTATAATTGTTGGAATGCATTTGGTAATTTTAAGTATTCCACATATAGCATGAGTCAGTTTTCCTATCTTTTATTTGATAAAATCTCCTAATAGCACCGAAAGTGTTAAATTAGTTACAATAGAATTTGAATTTATAAAATAAAAAATTATTTTTATAATTTAAATTTAACTTCTAAGCTAAATTAGGTTTTAAATTTTAATAATAAAAAATAATTAATTTCTGTAAATATTAAAAAAATAATTTCTTTTGAAGAGTTTGATATGGAGTCAAACCATTGCTCCATTTTTTTCTCTTTTTAGTTCTATATAATACAATAGATTGATGAAAATTATTTCTATTAATCTAATCTGTGCTCCACCTTTTGTGTTTCAGTAAGTCTCGATTTGGCTTCTGCTTTGCTTAAGTTTTGATTCTAACGTAAAGCGAATATGACGAAAGCGGAGGTGACGGTGTTGCATGCAGCCGCGGAGATGGATATTGTAGCTGAGAAAGAGAATGAAACGAGATATCTTCTCAATGGCGGCAACGCGAGTAGCGTTAAGGTTGGCTCCGATGTTTATGTTAACGTAAATGGAAAGGACTCCGATAATGGAGTTGTAGTGGAATGGGGTGGCAATTGCATTGTCGAAGAAGACCACGAAGTGAAATCCGAATCTGATTCGGTTACTATTACTATGAATCAGCAGGCGGTGGAGAAACCTGTTGAAGAAAAAGGAGGGTATGTTAAAGAAAAATTAGGGGATGGAGATGATTGTTTGGCTAATGGTATAGCTAAACAATCTGCTTCGGAAGCTGCTGCTGTTATTGATTCCAGTGTTGAACAGAGTGATGATAAAGTCCATGATTTGGCTAATGGTGTATCTACGGATGATGATGCTACACATAAAGTCTCTGTTAACTCCATTAGTTCGAATCCCATAGTCTCTGTTGGTGGAATATTGTTTGTAGTTGATGTTCAAAGTAATCAGTATAGTGGTAATCTGGCTGATTTGGAGATGGCTTCCAAACTGGTTGGTAAGTCTTTGGACGTGGTTTCGGGTTTGAAATCGGAAACGAATGTTAGTTCTGATTCTATATCGGTTGTAGAAAGTAATCCTGCAGAGAAAACTTGTGGTGTTACAAACGGAGGAATTCAGTTTGGTAGTTTCGACGACAAGGCTGAAAGGGAAACACCGTTCAACTACATGATCAGGGTCCCGAGAAACGACGATGAAAGGTTGAAAGTAATGATAAGACTTGCTCGAAATAAGGTTGATGAGTGTAATTTAGTTTGTTTTCAACTTACTTGCTGACCTAATTGATGTAATTAGGTAGTATTGAGCTGATAATTAGCTTGTCAAAGTGTACAAGCAATGTTTAACAAGTTTCAATGTTGCTTAGTGGTAGTAGGTGATTGTTTAGGGGAAATTTGTTCTTTTTGACCAGCTCATGTCTGGTATATGTATTGGTATTATGCCAATTTCAATTGTTAATGAAAATCATCAGCATTTCATTCAAAATACTCTCTCTTTTCTTGCTTTTCTTTTTCTGTTCTTAAGCAAATTCAGTTGTTTGTTCTGCAAGCCTCGAGCCTTGGTGCTGAAGCTTCTGTTGAATCTTGCTTAAACTTAGCTCATAATCCCAACAAGAACCAGCACTTTCGACAGTAGAGGGATGAATTTATTAAAGCGAATGAGTTGGGTTGGAAAGGGGATAAAGTGGCACTCCAAAATTTTTGTATTAACCAGGTGAGGTCGTGCATTTGTTTTATTTCTTCGAAATAAAAAATTTTGTACAATATTTGATCTAAACAGTTGATGGTCCAGGAGGAGAAATTTATGGACTTATGGAATAACAACGATGCATTCCAAAAAGAATATGTTAGATGCAATGAAAGGAGCACACTTTGGAGACTGAGGACATTAGATGGCCGTTCACTTGGTCCTGGTGAAGTGCCTCCAGTAATTCCTCAAGCAGTAAATGGAAGAGCGGTCATGGATCATACAATGTCCGGCTTAAATTTGGAAGGTCGAACACAAGAGGAAGTGGCGGTGGAAAAAGCTGTAAAGGTACTTGCGGCAAAGGTTGTGGAGCAAAAGAAGTTTATGCAATCTGCTCCTCCAGAAAGTGTTTCAGCAACTGCTTCTAATGGGGATAAAATCGAAGAGGCGGAAGAAGAGAAGCCGAAGAGAACGAGGAGGAGGAATCGGACAGGAAGGCAGAGAAATTGAGAAAGGAAGAGGAAGCGGCTAAATTAAAGGAGTAACGCCGGTTGGAGGAGATAGCTAAAGCTAAGGAAGCACTAGAAAGGAAGAGGCGACATAGGGAGAAGGCCGAAGCTCGAGAGGCTAAACGAGCTGCGAATGAAGCCGTCGCTAAACCATCACAAAACTACCGGAACTGCCAACATAGGGAGAAAACCTCAACAGAGGAGACCAAGCACGCAACTGTCGAAGAAGGATCCATCAACACCAACACCCGCCCCTGACGTCGCCGGTGGCAGGCATCTCATCTGGGGTTGAAAAAAATTTTAACGTCGCCTGAGAGATTCGAACTCTCGCGGGAAAATCCCATGTACTTAGCAGGCACACGCCTTAACCACTCGGCCAAAGCGACACTGATTTATTAACTAAAATTAGGATTTCAATAACAAATAAGTTTAGATGCTGTCCAAGCTAAATAGCTGAAGCTATACCAATAATTGGGAAAAAGGCAGTCCACCTCGGGGTTGGAGGATGGGGCCGAGGTCGGGATGAGAGCAGGACCGTATTTAGGGGGCTGGCAGAATCTCGGGTTTAATGCTGTTTTAGCATTTAAAAATAAATTTCAGATTATTTAATATTATTTTAGCATTTATCTTATAGTTGAATATGTTGGTCCATCAATAAGACAGTTCACTGGCTTTCGCATGTAATCTCATTACATTTCAATTACACTGAATAATCTATTTATCATCTTTATTTTTAGATGTTTTGAATGATAATAATGTTCCAGGTTTTGATTCTTTTACTTCAGCTTCAACGCCGTAGAAACTGAAAAAGAAAGAAAAAAAACCCTTGAAACGGACACCTAAAGAAGACGATCAGGCCTTAACTTTATCATCTCACTGTAGAAATCCATCAGTTTGGCATTTGAGAGGGTGACATTTAGCCCTCGGTTTCGGGAGGTCTTGTCATGGCTGAAAAACTAATCATTACGATCACATGATTGTTGAGTTGTGCATTGGCTGTGCATGCATTGAATCAATATATTACTGAGTTGTGCATCGGTGGTGCATGCATTGAATCAAATGAAATTAACAAGTTTGATATTACTATATAAATAAAATTATTTCTAAATTATATTATTGTAAATAAATTTGAATCCCTATGATACACATATTATATTATTTGTTTATTTGTTTAAAGTTATATTTTGGTCACCAATATTTTAATTATTATAATCTAATCACTAATATTATCGATTTATAACACTTTGAACATTGTGCATTATCTTCCATTAAAAGTGTAAAAAAAATCACATGTGACTCGCTAAATGTTGGGCCAAGTTATTGAGAAATTATTTTGTGGACCATTCTGACCACGTCATTCATAGTCCATTTCCAATTATTTAAGAACATATCAATAATTTTTTCTATGTTATTAATATATAATTTTAGTAATTTTTTTATTCTGAATCTTGAAAAACCCTAAACCTCGAACTTGAACACTAAACATCGAATCCTAAACCATAACTATCAAATACTAACCTCTAAACCTTAAATCTCGAATCTCAAACCTGAACCCTTAAACCCTTCGAACTTCAAACCTTAAACCTCAAACTTGAATTTTAAACCTCAAATCTTTAATTTAGGGTTCGAGGTTCAAGATTCAGGTTGAAGTTTTGAGTTTGATTTCGAGGCTTAAAGTTTGAGATTGTGATTTGGGGTTCAAGAGTTCAGGATAAAAAATACCAAAATTATGTACCAATTAAATGAAAAAAATTTATTGAAATATCATTAAATAATTAGAAAAGAACATGGATGATGTGGTAAAAAAGATCCCTAAAATAATTTCTCCCTCTTATTAATTTTTATTTTTTTCTCTTTCTCAAAAGGTGCGGCCTTCAAATTCTTGCCCCATTAAAATTTTCCATTGATTTCATTTCAAAGTTGAGTTTGAATAGCTTCCCTCTATCATCGGTCGCTTTCTTTGTAACACCCTTAACCCATATCCATCACCAGAATAGGGTTACATGCCCGTGTCACATGTCGTGTGGAAACAAGGCATACATACTAACTTGCATCACAAGGCCGGAGACACGCCCGTGTGCCATGGTCGTATGAAATCAGGAGGGTATACTGACTTGAGTTACACGGCCGGCCATACACCCATGTGCCAGCCCCTGTGCCACACATGACCAATAGACACGCCCGTGTGTCTAAGCCATGTAACTCACTGACTTTTTTTAACTAAGTTACAGCAGGCACACGGTCGAGTCACACGCCCGTGTGCTCAACTATGTGGGGTGAAATTAGGCTTGGTTTAAGCCACATTTCTCACCCTTCTCAAGTATACCTAAACCACATCATTTTATACCATTTCAATACATTTATAGGCAGCCAAAACTTACTATTTCATATACATTTCATGCCATTTATAAACCATCCATTCCACTACTAAAATTCATAACCAAAAACATACCAAATCAATATGTCATAACCTTAAATTTCACCTAACTTCTATATGCATTTTCTCACCATCTTATCAACTATTTCATGCCTCAAACATACCAATTCATCATCTTAAAACCAAGCCACAACATGCCATTTTGCAAGCAATAATACACCAACTGACAACTAGCTAATTGAGCAACCATATAACCATCACAACAACTATACCAAACATGCCAAAACACAAGGCCATTTATACATCATATATCACTTACCAAACTCATAAATTAAGCCAACCTAAATGGCCAAATAAACACCAACATTTACATCATTCACAAGCCAACTCTCATGGCTAATTTCATAACTCAAAACATAACATCATAACACTAGACTATACATGCCATATACCATATTTACATAGCATCAAAAGTACCAACAAGTTGATCGATAGTGTAGTGACGATGTTTCGTGATGATCTCCGAGTCCAAGCTAGCTTTGATTATCTATAAAGCAGGGAAAGAACACACAAAGTAAGCTTTAAAAGCTTAGTAAGCCATACACAAATAAAGTTTCATCAAAGAACAACATCATTTCCATCAAATATATCATTTATGAATAAGCACATAAATTCTCAAACCTTTTTATACATATACATATACAAGAACTTATGTAAATTCATCAAACACTTCATTTTTCAATACTCATATGAATCTCATACGTACCTATATCACTTAATTCAATCACACGTTCTTTCTCGTCTTGACTTTGCCCGTTGAACCTTTTGGAATCGCTAAGGATACTCAAAAATCACATATAGCTCGTACAATGTCATATCCCAGATATGGACTTACATGTTGTCATATATCGATGCCAATAGCCCAGCTATGGTCTTACAAGAAATCACATAACGATGTCAATGTCCTAGACATGGTTTTACATGTAATCACATAACGATGCCAGTGCCTCAGACATGGTCTTACACGTAATCACATAACGATGCCAATGTCCAAGACATGGTCTTACACGTAATCACATCTCGATAATCCTAATGTCATATCATTCGACATTCAAAGTAGTTCAATGACAAAGAAACATATATAATTCAATTTTAAGATACTTATTTGCGTATGAACTTACCTCAAATTCGGGATAGACGAGTCGGATCGACTATTCGATAACCTTTGATTTTCCTCGATCTAAATATGATTTCTTTCTTTCCTGATCTATATACATTCAAAATTAACTCATTTATTTATCAATTCAGTCCACAAACACATATTTGGGAATTTTTACACTTTAACCCCTAAATTTCTACATTTTTACAATTTAGTCCCTAATTCACAAATACATAAAATTCATGAAATTTCATTAAACCCAAGCCTAGCCAAATTTCATATAGGTCCCTACAGCCCAAAACTTTTATTTATTTCACATTTCAACCCCTCAATTTACATATTTCACAATTTAATCCCTAATAGACATTTTTACTAAAAATCACTTAATAAAACTTATGTAACTATCAACTAATATTCATTTTTCATCATAAAACATTGAAAAGCTCAAGCATTCATCAATGGCACTTCACAAAATCATTAAAAAATTCAATAATTAAGACACGGGCTAGCTAGAATACGAAGCAACGATTACAAAAATATAGAAAGCATAAAAAATCGAGTAAAAATAGATTTACAATTTAGCTTACAAGTGCCGAATACCTCAAACCCTAAAATGGTTTCTCCAAAATTCAAATTTCGACAATTGAAGAAGATGGAAGCGATTAAAATTGGTTTCTTTTATTATAATTAACCTTTATTAATAATTTACATTTTTAACCTTAATAAACTTTAATAACTACTCCAGATGCCATGCCACTAATTGTCACTATCTTATAAATGGGTTAATAACCACATAAGGACCTTAAATTTAAGTTTCTATAGCTATTTAATACCTTTAGCTAATAGAACACTACTTTTGCACTTTATGCGATTTAGTCTTTTTACCGAATTAAGCATTTAAACGGTAAAATTTCTTTACGAAACTTTCACGTAATCAATCTATCATGCTGTAGACCTTATTAAAATAATAAAATAAATATTTTGACTTCAGATTTGTGGTCCCAAAATCACTATTCTGATTTGACCCAAAAACGGGCTGTTACATTCTTTCCGACGACAAAATCTAATTTTTAAACGAATTTATCGATTTTTCAATAGAGACCCATCATCATCTACAAGAAAGGCCTGCCCTTATCGATATAGCGAATGATTCGCCCATCGTCGGGCTTGCAATGGAGAGCTAATAAATTGAAGATGACGACTCTTGGTTTTGGTGAGGCATTACTATGGGTCAAGTTAAGACTTTGTTGCTAAAGGTCGAAGATGAAGCTAAGGTTTCGAGTATTTCATCGAAAAATCATCATGTTCTTCTTGTTCAATAGGACTTATGGCTCCTGCAAATACAAGATAGGTTGAGGGTTCAATAGTGATTGCTCTTCATGTTGTTGAAGAAAAATTGAGGATTTTTGAGGTAACTCGAAACCCACAAAAAATAAGGGTAAATTACATCAATAGCCACTCAACTTTGAAGTAGTTGACAAAACAGTCACTCTAGTTTTAATCTAGTCACTCAACTTCTGAAAAATAACAAAACAATCCTTTTAACCATTTTTTGTTACGTCTGTAATAGAAAAGTGACATGACAATTAACCGACCACCACGTTATTTCCAACCCAAAAAATATATAAGGGTAAATGAAAAAAAATAACAAATCGGTCCTACTAAATTTAATAAATCGAACACCCAAAAAGAAGAACAAATAAAACCCTTGAATGAATTCTTCTTATTCAAAAAGAAAGCAAAGAACCATGGATTCCTCATTGTCATTAACCTAAAATATCATTTTCGATATCCTTTCTAAATTATCCCTTAGTTTTGTGACTTGATTCAAATCCCTTTCCAATGAGTGGGCTTACCTCACCTCGACCCCAACTTTCGTTGCCGACCATCTCTGTTGCTTTTCTTCTAATCCATCTCTCATCCTCCTTTGCTACAATACCTGGTCTGATTTCAACTTTGGGATCTTACTAATCATTGACCTAACCTATAATTTCACTTGTCGACATTTGGTTGTCCCTTTAGAGGAACTGTTTCCTTTGTTCCCAAAAATCATGGGTTCAATCGATTGTTTGGTTTGTCTGGATGTTCCCCTTATTTTGCTTTTGATTTTGTTTTATGCAACTTGATAAAGTTGGTAATGAAGTTAGTGTTGTTTAGCTTAATCAACGAATCTTTTGTTTATATCATCATATCCCATGAAGATCTCGACAAATCCAATTCATTTTGGTTCTTGAATCGCTTGAATATTGCTTTTGAGGATTTTCTCCTCACCGATTTGGTTGTGGGTACTGATAGTTTGACCCACAATTATCTTCAATCTCATCCCATTTTGATCTAGTTTTTTCAAAGTTAATGACTTTGGGGGATAGAAAAATACAATCAGATCCCAACCATGTGGCTCATCTATTGGGGGGTGAAAAAGAAAAAAAAGATAGGGTGGTGGTTTGGAGGTCAGTGATGGTGACGCTAAAGATGGTTTTGGTGGGGACGGTGACGACAAGATTATTGGGATAGAGAAGAATAACTATAAACATATTGGGTCATTTACATAAAAAGTAAAAATATTGGGCCATTTATGAAAAAACAAAAAAGGAAGGATGAAAAAAATAGTCACTCAACTTTGCCTTGTCTAACGTGGCAAGTTAATTAACCACATTAGCTAATTTATTGGCTACGTTACCTATCTCATTAGACCTATAACTGAAAATGTTAATGACTGACTAATTTGTCACTTTTCGATAACGTTAGTGATTGATTTGTTATTTTTTTAAAGTTGATTGATTGAATTGAAACTTTGCCTCATCCAACATGACAAGTTAACTGGCCACGTCACCTGTCCTGTTAGGCCTGTAATAGAATATGCTAATGGGTGACTAGTTTGTCACTTTTCGATAACTTAGTGACTATTTTGTTATTTTTCAAAAGTTAAGTGACTATTTTTTCAACTATCTCAAAGTTGAGTGACTGTTGGTGTAATTTACCCAAAAAAATAATGACATGACACCCATTACAGTGGCGTGAGTTAATTTCCAAATAAAAATCCTAATAGCACTGAAAGTGTTAAATTAATTACATTAGAATTTAAATTTATAAAAAAATAATTATTTTTATAATTTAATTTAATTTAATTTCTGAGCTAAATTCAGTTTTAAAATTTTAAAAAAATAATTAATTTTTGGAAATAACAAATAATAATTTTTTTGAAGAGTTTGATATGGAATGAAACACTCTTTTTTATCTTTTTACTTCTATATAATATGATAGATGAATATTTATTATTTCTCTTAATCTAATATTTGCTACCTTTTCCGAGTATTCTGCAGCATTGTGTTTCAGTAAGTTTTGATTTGCAAAGTTTTGAGTTTTGATTCTAATGTAGAGCGAATATGACAAAAGCGGAGGTGACAGTGTTGCATGTAGCTGCAAAGGTGGATATTGCTGCTGAGAAAGAGAATTGATAAACTGTAATTTATACATATTTTTACCCCATGCTTAACACATTTTATGGATGATTTCTCCTTAGATTTGGAGAATTTGATGCTCCTAATCCTTTAATTTCATGTTTTATTCTTAGGTGAGCGTAAGAGAGTAAAATGACCAAGAAACGGGCCAACTTGGGAAATCAGCACGGCCTAAAGTTTACCACATGGGTAGAACACACGCCCGTGTAGGTTTAACAGGCTCTAGCATGTCCTGAACCTCTTCACTCTGGTAGATCACATGCCCGTGCCCATTTAATAGGTTCGACCACGGCCTGGAGCAATCGCGCACGGGCGTGTCCTTGTCGAGCCTAAGTGAGTAAAATTCAAAAAAAAGTACTTTTAAGGGTTTCTTAGGCATTCTAGAGCCTATAAATACACCCTAGAGGAGGAGGAAAAGGGGGAGCAGAGGAGGAAGAGGGAATTGCCTAAGGAAAGCCTATTGATCCATCTCAGAAGCCGGTTTCATCATCAAGACTGAAGATCTCCAGTCAAATTCTCTCAGGAGCTTTGGGTTTTCTTATGTTTTGTTATCTTTATGCTTTTGAGATGTTTTCTTTCATAAGTATGAACTAAACCCCTAAATACCTAAGGGGAATGAAACCTAAGACAGATCTTGTTATTATTATCTGAATTATATGATAAATATTTGAATTGTTCTTAATTATGTGTTCTTAATTCATGTTTTGATATTCCAGGATATTGATTCAAGTTAAGCTTTTATTCAGAGGAGGAATAGACCCTGTCTAAGAGTACATTTGTCATAATTAAGCAAATTTGATTGTGTGTCTAAAGATAGGGTGACAAGATTTTGCCGGATTAGTGTGAAACCTAATAAGGGAATCCATAGATCGAATTAATGCAATTCTAAAGTGTTAATTAGAAAGATATTTCAATTATTCAACCTAGGGTTGGACGTTTTAGTCTCGAGAGAGATAATAATATAACTTAGGGATTTCTACGAATCAAGTCAAATGAAAAAATCGTCTGATTCAGAGTCAAATAACAAGTGAAGTCTAGGCGGATTTTTCCTTACGTATTGTCTCAATCAATCGAATTTTCCCAAAAGTATTTTCCCAAATTTTCTTTCCGTGCATTCTTCGTTAGTAATTAGTTTAGATAACCAAACCTCTTAATTTTTAGGCTAGATAATAAAAAGGAAGTAAATACTAGTACTCGTAGTTCTTTTGGGCTTGACAATCCGGTCTTGCTGAACTATACTACTGTTCGATATGTACACATCCCTCAATCGTGATAATAAGTTAGTCTCAAGAACGTTTCGTTTATAAATCTTTAAAACCTGTTACAAATATCACGCATCAAGTTTTTGGCGCCGTTGCTGGGGAAGTAGGATATTAGGAAAACTCGATTTTTATTACTTTATCCATTTTACTTTTATTGCAATTTAAACTTTTATTTTCTTTTCTAATTCTTCATTTATTTTCTTCTGACAGGTTTTCTAGTTTATGACCAGGAGAAACCCGTCAGGACCATTATTGTTTGATAGTGAGATCGATCGCACAGTTTGCAAAAACCGAAGAGAAATAAGGCGAAGCTTACGATACACAGAAGAGCAAGAGGACGATATTTCAACCGATATTTCAACCACCACCGAGGAGATGGCTGAAAACCAAGAAAATCCACTACCTCCTGCGATTGCTGTTAATCAGAATCCTGCTCCGCGTACTATGTATGATTATGCTAAACCTTCTTTAACAGGAACTGAATCAAGCATAGTTAGACCTGCTATTGCTGCAAATAACTTTGAACTGAAACCTAACACAATTCAAATGATACATCAATTTTTTCAGTTTGATGGTTTGTAGGATGAGGATCCAAACACTCACTTGGCAGATTTTCTGGAGTTTTTTTATACATTTACAATTAATGGCATTTCTAATGACGCCATTCGCCTTTAGTTATTCCCTTTTTCATTGTGAAACAAAGCTAAACAGTGGTTGAATTTGTTACCACGGGGGTCAATCACTAATTGAGAACAAATGATCGAAAAGTTCTTATTAAAATACTTTTATCAGCTAAAACGGCTAAATTACTTAATGATATATCTTTTTTTGTGCAGATGGATTTAGAATCACTCTACGATGCATGGGAGAGATACAATGACCTTTTGCGAAGATGCCCTCACCATGGGTTACCACTCTGGCTACAGGTTGAAACATTTCATAATGGCTTGAATCCTTCGACTTGACAAATGGTTGACGCAGCTGCTGGCGGAACCATTAATAATAAAACACCTTAAGATGTCTATGAATTTATAGAGGAAATGTCACTGAATAATTATCAGTGGCAAGTCATGAGGACAAAGCCAATGAAAATAGCCGGTGTTTATAACATCGATTCGGTCACCTTGCTCTCTAATTAGGTAGAACTCTTGAATAAGAAAATTGATGGTTTTCTTAGTTCTTCACAGGTTCACCCAATAATGCAGTGCGAAGCAAGTGGAGGTGGATCAAACAGTTCAGAATACCCACCTTATGGCCACAACATGGACAACGAGACGTTAAATTACATTGTTAACAATCATCAATCTCAAAAAAATCCTTATAGCAAGACTTACAATGCAGGTTGGAGGAACCACCCAAATTTTTTGTGCAGAGGCCAAGGAAATCAGAAAACACCACCCTCTCCAAGCTTTTAGCAACCACCGTATCAGCAGGAGAAAAAGCTGAACCTTGAGGAGATGCAAACCAAATTCATTTTGTTGTCAAAGACTCGTTTCTAGAATACAAAAACGGCACTCAAAAATCAACAAGCGTCAATCTAAGGGCTTAAAATTTAGATTGGACAGCTCGCCAAGTTGATTTCCGAATGACCACAAGGTAGCCTATGAAGCAACACTGAACCTATCTAAGGGAGCAACTCAACGTAATTGTCATTCGAGATGAGGAAGGGTTAGTTACAAAACCAAGGCCAGAACCGGTGGTAAGCGAATGTGAGAATGAGGTAGGCTAAAACGAACGAAAATCGGTAAGTATAGAATATAAACCTCGTGTGCCATACCCCAATTCGACAAGGAAAGACCGCTCAGATGAACAATTTGGTAAATTACTTAAACTTTTTAAAAAAATACTTATTAACTTACCGTTTATTGAAGCACTTTCGCAGATGCCAAATGCAGTCAAATTTTTAAAGGAGCTTCTAGCAAATAAATGAAAGTTAGATGAAACGTCGCATGTGGAGCTGAACACGGTTTGCTCAGCCATTCTTCAGAATAAGCTACCCAACAAACTAAAAGATCCAGGGAGTTTTATGATTTCTTGTTTAATTGGTAGTTTAGATGTTAATAATGCGTTGGCTAGTTTAGGGGCTAGTATCAATGTTATACCTTTCAAACAAACTAGGATGAGCATTCAATTATTAGATAAAACTATCAGATTCCCTAGGGGTATTATTGAAGACGTATTCGTTAAAATTGACAAATTTATATTCCCAGTTGATTTTATTGTGTTAGACATAGAAGAGGATAGTAACGTTCCTTTAATCTTGGAAAAAACCTTTTTTAGCAACTGCTAGAACAGTTATTGATGTTGGCGCAGGTGAACTCACACTTCATGTAGCAGACGAAACAATCACCCTTCAACCTCGTAACCCGAGCAACACATCAAAAATTGAGGGTGATTGTATAAATTGTTGTACTAAGATTGATCATACAGTACAACCTATTTTACAGGAAATAAGTTCGAAGGACAAATATGAGCCATGTTCATTCCACAACAAAGGATCTACCCATGAAGAACGAAGGTTACAAATTGAGAAGTTAGATGAATGGATGACATTTAAACCGAGAAAACACGATAAACCAAAACTAGGCCAGAACGAGCTCAATGCCTCACCAAATCAACTTAAGGTTGGAGATAAAGTTTCATTAGAAGCCACAGATCCTCACATTGACACTGCCAAACCAAATGAAGAAATTCCTCTTACGATACTTAGCATTTTCCCATTTGGTACAATCGAGGTAAGTCACCCCAAATTCGGCACTTTTAAGGTAAACGATACTCGCCTAAAACCTTATTTTGATGATATTCATAGAAGGAATGAGAAGTATAAACTCCTCGAACCACCATGACCATTCAATGGGGAGGTAAGTCGAGCTTAGACTATAAATAAGCGCTTTTCGGGAGGCAACCCGAGCACTAACAGAATTAATTTCTTTAAATTTTAGTGTTATAACATCTAACATACTCACTGAATCATGGAACGTAGGATTTCTAAAGATCACATGACCAGGAACATGGGCGTGCCGTAGACCGTGCGAAAATAGGGTAAAAATTTTCCCAAACACAGGCTGCGATAAATCACCATGGCCGTGTGACATAGCCGTGGGTGAGCCTGCCAAAATAACACAGGCGTGCGACACGCCCGTACCTTGAAACCATGGTCAAACCTATAAAATTAACACGGGCATGTGACACGCCTGTGCCAAGCAACTGTGGGTGATCCTGCCAAAACAACACGGGCGTGGACCTTCATACACGAGCGTGGCAGAAGCGAATGGATCAGGGCATGGCCATGCGACACGGTCGTGTACAGCCACACACCCAAGGAACACGGGTGTGGGCCATTGTCAGACATGCCCAAATTTAAAACTCACGAAACACACGAGCAAAAATTAGGGAACATGGGCATGTCCCCTGGCCGTGTGTCCCAAAATCTATAAATACCCTTCACTATTCATCATCTTCTTCACCCAAAATCCCTAACCCTAGCAGCTGGAAGTCCACACGGCCTACCTTCCATGCCCGTGCGCCATCGACAATAGTGTTCCCGACGACTCAAGCACCCCCCTTGCATTTGTTTACACTCTTCTCTCTACTTTATTCAATTATTTTACTTATTCCATGATTCTTTTTACTTCATTTTCCTATATTGAGTAAATATTCATAGAAATGATAATAATGCTTATTCTTTTTACTTGAAATTTGCCATTTTTAGTTAATATATTATGCTACATTCACCCATTTTGTTCTTAAGGTTTCATGCTTTAAAACCCACATACATATTTAACAGAGTCTTACCTATCATCATAACTTGATACTTGATTGTGTTTGTTCATTCTTTTTAATCTAGTATGTAAGCCCCATGAAAGTATTGTCATTCCATTTGCAGGTATGCAATGTCAAGCTCACGTGGGAAAAAGACTGTCGTCACCACCTCGAAGAAAAGAAAAGGGGCATTATCTTCTTCAGGCCCCACTTTGGAAATCCAACACCTCTTCCTCTAATTTCCACTAGGCAATCAGGAGGAATTATTTCAAATCCTACGAGCCCAACCCTTGGAAACGGGCCGCTGCATTGACTGGGTCACACTTGAGTAGGTCCAATGGACAGATGCAATTCGGGCCCTCCTTACCACAGACCCTTGGGGGCTTTTCTTTGAGATCATCGAACCGACGTATCTGGAGCCAACGATGGAACTATACTCAGACCGTGATGACCAACCATGATGATTCGGGAACAGTCCAATTTAGGCTCAACGGTTTAGTACGCCAATTGAGCGTCCCCGAGTTTGGTATCACACTGGGCCTATATACGGAAGAGTTCATGAAGGAGAACGACCTTGACACTCTCAACCGCCACATCCATTATTCTCCTTCACAGAGCTAGAACGTGATAGTACCACATTCGGCCACCTACGACCCTAGTCACTCCAAGGCATCAACTCTCCCTTCGTCCTTAAGGTACCTACATTCTATTTTATCTCACACTTTGACAGGGCGGAGAGAGAGCTCTGGGATCGTCAACACGCACAACGTCTACTACTTATGGTGTATGTCATACGAGCACGTCTTTGACCTCGCCTATTTCATCGTACTTGCCATTCGCCATCAGACGGAGCGACCTCAGAAGGGAGTCATCTCTATTGGCCCTTACGTGATTCGACTAGCACGACACTTCGGGCTCCTCAACACAGCGACCCAGTCATCCTCTCTCACCCTCATTGGCCAGATGTCTCCACAAGGCATCTTGAGCATGCTAAGTATGAGGATGATTGAAAAGCGTCGTGGAACCTACCCTCCTCAATATCATCTCACTCAATCCATCAAGGAGGAGGCCCCGAAGGATATTACTGATGATGTCTCTCCACGTCACGAGGACCCACCGACTCAGCCACCACCTCCTTCTCGTCCAGTTCATGCTGCGACTTCATACACTGACATCTTTGAGCGCCTAACTCGATTCGAGCAGCAGTGTTTTCAGCGCTTCGATCACATTGATGCTACACTACACCAGATTTGTCAGCACTTCCACATCTCATCGCCACCCCCACCTCGCGAATCATTTAGCGATGAAGATGTTTAAAAACTTTTATTTATTATTTTTAT
Organism: Gossypium hirsutum; assembly: GCF_007990345.1. Lineage (NCBI taxonomy): Eukaryota > Viridiplantae > Streptophyta > Magnoliopsida > Malvales > Malvaceae > Gossypium > Gossypium hirsutum. The sequence goes on from NC_053427.1 coordinate 2,281,760, forward strand.
GTTTTTACTTTTATCTTTTTCAGAATACTTTTCATTTTTTTTATTTTATTAGGTTTTATAATTTTTATTTTACAATTATCAATTTCAGCTATTCCATTATGAGTACTTATGCTTCATTATATTTCCTAAAAAGTTCCTGATTCTGTTACAGTTATAAAGAGCTCCTAAGCTTACCATAGCATAGGAATTAAAAACTCCACCAGAAAAGGTTCTCCACGACTGCCATGTTCTGCTCGGCCACGACCATAGCTACCATAAGATATAATATTCTTTTGGCGCAAGACTTACGGACTAATGAATCTCTACCACCACTGGAGTATCCATTAGTATTCTGAGTGTTCAACGGGTAGTTTAAGGAATTGTTTGACGATAATCCCAATGGGGTATGCCAATGGTAAGATTGAATATGAGTTACGTTATGAATAAGTACAGGTATGTACAGAAACTCAATTGAATATGAAATCCATGAATGGTACGTCCATGATTGTGAAATGGTGTTGTGTTAATTTGGTGGACTGTGATATATGTTTATAAATGCATAGATATTTCTAATTTAAAAGAAACGAAGGTGTGATGAACTTAGTTACCATTATTCTTGCACTAAACAGTTTTGACAGCAGCAACAATTCGACTTTGAAAATTCACCAAAAATTGTGAAAATAAAATTAGAGGCTGAATAAAATATGAAATTAAATAATATTGAGCCTAGTTTCACATAGAAGAAATGATGAAAGCAAAAAAAATCTTATATTATGAGATATTTAAATTTTTGTGAGACAAGGTCAGAATGATTCTGGGCTCCCCTGTTCTGAATTTGAAAAATCATTAAAATTGTATAAAAATAAATATGGGTTATAATTTATATGCTTAAAATCCTTGATGAATCTATTTTTAACAGAAACAAATGGGAACATCATCCAAAACCCGTACCAAGGGATAATTAATTTTTAGTGAAGGTCGAAACTGTCAAACAACAGAACAAGGGTAGCTTTGAAAAATAAACTGTACTTATTGGCTAATCCATAAATTCTAAAAATTTTATGATAAGATTATATATGAGTCTAGTTTCAAAGGCATTTAGCGAATCCTAATTTGGAGTTCTTTAGCTCAAGTTATTAATAATTTAGTAACTGTGACTCGAGTAGACAACTTGACTGGTATATGAGCAAATAATAGAATTATGTACAACTATGATTGTGCTACCTTGAAAACATGTTGTTAGAATTTGAAAAAAGCATGTTAATAAGTTGCTTATTATTTTCATACGGACTTACTAAGCTTTATAGCTTACTCCCCTTCCTTTCTCATCTCTTATAGGATCTATAAGCTAGCTCGGGCTGGAGATCGTCGGGGATTCTATCACACTGTCAAGCTACCACTTGGGTTATAAGTATTCAAGCACTTGAGTTTATGGCATGTATAGGGCTTTGTCTTTTGTAATTATGTCATTATTAATGTGGCCTAATGTGATGGCCTATAATGATTTATCGTTCAATTTGTGTATGACTATGAGATGTGGCTTATGTTGATTATTGTGTTGTAAATCTTATTATACATGCTTGCATGTGCCAATGCCTTTATGATGTGGTGGTGGGTGTTTGCTAGAGATGGATGGTGTTATATTGCATGAATGCTTGATTATGGAAATGTGTCATTTTAGCTTGGTGATAATTAAGACTTAAATGCGTAAGATGGAAGCAATTCTAATGATGCATATTACAAGTGATTGGGTAGGTTTAGACTTGATAAAACTGGTGTATTATGTATGTGTATGTTGTTGTGGAAATGTCATGCTTGAGCTATAATTGTGGATGTTTAATTGTCTAAATGTTCCATGTTAATGGCCAATAAAAGTAATTATGTGTGTATGAAATTGAGGGTGGCAAATGGCTTGGAAAATAGCCTCAAAGTTGTCCACACGGGTAGACACACAGGCATGTGCCTAAGTCGTGTGTGACGGGCATGTGCCTTGGCCGTGTGACCCTATTTTATTGCTGACGTCATAAACAGAGAGTTACACAGGCTGAGGACACGGGCGTGTCCCAAGCCACAAGGTCGTGTGTGACCACATGGCCTACCTACACGGGAGTGTGACCCTGTTTCATGATAAAAATTTCTAAGTTTCCCAAAAGTTTTTAAAGTTTTTGGTTTAGTCCCGAATCAACCCCGATGTATGTTTTGGTCCTCGTAGGCCCGTAGAAGGGATAATGTACATGTGTTTGATTGATTTTAATTCGAATGAAATTTTAAGTCAGGTAATGCCTCGTATCCTATCCTAGCCTCGGACACGGGTAAGGGGTGTTACATTAGATATCATGGTAAACGTTCATTTTACAAAAGAAATTAAAACTCTAATGTTCCTACCCTGGCTACTTTTCTAAATGATTTTCCAAAATGAACCCCGAATCAGAAAAGAGAGCATGAAGAAAGAAAGTTTCAAGCCAAAACACACAAAAATCAGAAAAAGAGACTAACCATTGAGAACCTAAAAGCAAAAACACCAAATCGCATAAACAAATTTCGAGATATTTAAGTGATAATCGCAAAATACACAAACATTACACTTAATCTCGATGTGAACATCGTTCCTCTCTAAAAATCTCTTTAAAATTTTGTCTCATTCTCCATTTTGGGGTTCAATTTTTTTTATATGCAATAAGTAAACATAAAATGGTGTCACGTCATTATCGAATAATGTGGTCAATGAGTCCTCAATAGATTCGAATGCTTGAGAAGAAAGACATTGCACAAGTTTGTCAAAGAAGCTTGGGAGATTAGAAAAGCACTAGGTTTGGCTGTGGACTGGAAAGGCCAAGTAATTATTAGTGACCTATTCAATTTAGAAATTAGAGATCAATCTTGATTGTGTTGGAAACATTCATTTAGAAAATGATTTTTTTAAACAACAAAAAAATTAAAAATTTCTAAAACCAAGCAGTTTTCATATTTATAGGGACAAACCCTTTCACCAAAATCATACTTGCGTTCTGGATTAGGCGGCCTAATTGTTTCTCAACATTCTACCAACACGATCTTCTCAACTATTCACAAACCTCGGCTAGTTTGTGACACCCCTAACCCGTATTCATCGCCGGTACAGGGTTATAGGGTATTACTAATCATTACAGAACATTTACAGATCAAACATATAATTTACTATTCATTTTCCGAGATTACTTTTAACGTCCCTTAATTGGACCCTCGAGGCCCAATATGAACATTAGAAACGAGTCGAGACTAAATCGAAACCTCATAAAATTTTTTGCAAAATTTTCAAAATTTCACTTATGAAGAGTACCACACACGCCCGTATGGTCAGGCTGTGTGATTACACACACCCGTGTGACTTGGGACACGCCCGTGTAACTCTCTATTTATGACGTCATCAACAAATTAGGGGCATATGGCTAAGGCACACACCCGTGTGCTTAGGCCGTGCGGTAAATTAATTTCTCAAAAATAGCTACAAACTTCACACGGCCAGGGCACATGCCCATACCCCTAGACCGTGTCTCTCACACAGCCAAGACAGATGGCCGTGTCTCAGCCGTGTGACCAAAATTGAGCATTTTGTTTCATTTAATTAAGGTGTAGGGGGCACATAGTTGGATCACATTCCCATGTACCCAGGCTGTGCGTCACACACGGCCTAGACACACGCCTGTTTGTCTTACCAGTGTGGACGATATAAGGCCATTTCACCCTATTTCTCACCTAACTTTAAGCATTTTCCTGCATGAAAACTTACATGTATATGCCAACCAATCCAACCAATTTCCATCATCCAATTTGATATATTACTAACCTTAATCATGCTCATAAATTTACCTTTTCTTTACTTCACAAAATATGTCTCATTAAAAGTGTTGTTTAACTTGTTAAACATATAAAACTTATCATATAACACCATACCATACCAAGTCGTCTCAAGATACACATTACTAGCCATTCCAATGGCTAGTTTACAAATCAACATATTACTTCATCATTTGGCCACATTAGCCTACACATGTCATTATATCAAAACAAGTTTATCATTTATACCAAGATCATGGAGTCGATAGTGTGATGATTGCTCCGACCCGAATCCAACCTTCACGAGCTTCGAGCACTATAAAATAGGAAAATAAACCTAGTAAGCATTATATGCTTAGTAAGTTCATATAACTAAAACTACACTTACCAATCATGCTTAACAAGTAAATCACATATAAAACAATTATCCATCAATTTAGTAAACTAGCAAATATTGCCTATTCACAATCATTCAACCAAATTGGTTAGTACAAAAACACTAATATGCATAGATGAGCTCATCATGTTATTTCTTCTTATTTCACTTATTATACCATTTCCGTTTGAATCTTTGAATTTCCGATGGACCTTTCCTTTTCCAGTTGCACACCCGAGGTGCACATTCCCTTTTCAAATGGTACACACAAAGTGTACATTTCCTTTTCAAGTGTACACACAAGGGGTACATTTCTTTTTCAAGTGTACATACAAAGTGTACAAATCCTTTTCAAGTGTACACACAAAGTGTACAAATCCTTTTCAAGTGTACACACAAAGTGTACAAATCCTTTTCAAGTGAACATACAAAGTGTACATTTCCTTTCCAAGTGTACACACAAAGTGTACAAATCCTTTTCAAATGTACACACAAAGTCTACAAATCCTTTTCAAGTGTACACACAAAGTGTACGTTTCCATTTCAAGTGTCACCCTTTCGGGTGAAATTCCTTTTCATAATGAGAGAAAATGATTACCCCTTTCAGAATAACCTTTTTTGCAACGTATGCTAGACCTCATTTACAACGGTAATCACCTGTCCAATCAGAAATTAATATTCGAATAGATTCTTGTACCTTTTCATCTATTACATATATCATGTGTCAACATTTTCATGCTACATATACATGTCATTTACATATCATAATTTTCACAAGTCAATAATTAAATCAATACATTTTCATACTTAATTAAGTTATACGAACTTACCATCACAATTGATTGTATCTTCTAATCCGAGACTTTTTCTTTTCCTTGACCATTTTCTTTGTTCGATACTTCTGGATCTATATAAATAAATTTAATCATCAATTCCATAATTTCCACATTCAATTGAGTCCATTTCACTTTCTAGGCAAAAGTACCATTTTGCCCCCAAACTTTTAATTAATTCCAATTTCACCCCTAGGCTCGAAAATTGAAATTCATGCAATTTAATCCTTATTCCAAGCCTAATCAAAATTCTAATACAACTTTTACAGCACATTTATTTCACAAATTTTATAATTTTTCCAAGAATTTCACCACTTTTGAATTTAGTCCCTACACATGTTTTCACTAAAAATCACTTTGTAAAAGTTGTTTATCTATCAACAACCTTTCATTTTCAATCATAAACTTTCAATTTACAGCATATTTATCAATGGAAAATTTTCTAAACTTTGATTTCTTTTCAAATTAATCTCCCAAATAGAGAAATTAAGGTTTGCCGGTCTAAAAAAATATGAAAATCACTAAAAAATAGGACATAGAACTTACCAATTCAAGCTTGAAAAGTTTCATTTCTCTCTCCTAGGGTTTTCATGTGTTTTATGCAGAAGATGATATAAAATAAGGTTTTTATTTCTATTTAATCATTTATCATATATTAATTAATTCAATTTCCAATTTAGTCCTTATCCTTTTTCAATTCTTCCATGGATGAATACTAAAAATATCTACATATTTTTCATCAATGGTCTAACTACTATATAAGGATGCTATTTGATCCTTATAGCTCTTAGAATCCAACATTGACATTTTATTCAATTTAGTCCTTTTTGCAATTAGACACATAATCGATAAAATTTTTCCATAAAAATTTTCACGCAATATTCCTATCATATTACCTATCATTTTATGAAATTTAAACAATTTTATTTTAAGGACTCGGATTTGTGGTCCCGAAAATACTATTTCAATTTCACTGAAATTTGGGCTGTTACATAGTTAAAGCGTAGGCTCTAATCCATGAACAAATGATAGCTATGAAAACTTTCTATTGATGTTGAAGTGGCGAATATCGATGTCTGTTTATGGGCCAAAAACTGAAAATGTAAACATTCAAATTTAGAATATTTTTTTTTGGAAATTAAATCTCAATAAAGTTTTACAATGCCCATGCTTCACATCGTGTGTGGTTTACCAAGCCTATGGTCTCTATTTATAGAAAAATTGCAAGACTCTTGGTCGAACAAGAAGAAGAAAAAATATAACAACATTTTAAGAAAGAATATACAAAATTCTCTAGTAGGAATATGTATGGGCTTCAACACCCTTTACAGATAGGGTTGTCGCCCATCTTACGTGAGATGGGTCATTGGGTCTATCTGATGTATTTGGTATAATTGTATGTGTTACTTAGAAATTTAATCGACTCATATAATTTAACCAACCAAATAAAAAAATTTATATTTCCCAAAATATTAATAATTTAATAAATCAATTGAAATAAACTTTACTAATTCACACAATTAAATTATTTTTCATACCTAGTTCTAATTCTGTTAAATTCATGAAATGTTTACCACACTAGAATGTATGGGTAAATGAATTTAATTATCTTGTTCAACACGACTGTGCTAATTAATTAATCTAATTCTTACTTCAAGCATCAGTTAAGTGATTACTATTAATTAAATAATAATTCGAATAAATTAATTTAGTCTTTAAGTCATCTCTCTTTTATAACAAGAAATTCCATTCACTACAGATAATGATACATTCGATCTTTTTCTATAATTCATCAATTTTATTTATTCATCTCATCAATTTAAATGCAAACCATCAAGGTTGTATAGAGCAAGTAGAGGGGCCCACTGGATATATAATTAGAGCTCAAATAGTTTGTAATTAAGTGCGACGACCGACCTCTCCTTATTATATATCATTATGAAAACAACTCACCAAGTGCTCGTCCAATGAATTTTTCGTATGTGCTTTAGCCTCATAGGATATCCTCAATCCCTTTAATTTATATCCGTTCACCCAAAATAATCTGGTCATATCTCATGTAACCATTACATCTTCTTCCATGAAAAATGTAAAGTCAACGGAAAAAGAAACAAACCAATGCACAAATATAATCATATGTTGAAGCACACAAATAATACAGGAATATGTTGTGCAAAAAATTTGGACGACGAACTTTCATTTTTTAATTAGAATCTCGAATTTAATATTTTATTTTTCCTTAAAAGTACTGCGTTGGAAGATGGATTTTATAAAAAAATTATACTTAGATAAAGAAAACTTCAATAACTAATTCTAATTCAATATAGAAACTCAGTAATGGTTTTGTTATTAGTTTAAATGAACTAAATTTTATCACATTTCGGCTCTTTGTATTGATGTGTATATTAAAAGCATTGAATTCAGAGCAAAAGTTTATTAATAGCAAAGAATTAAAATGAAAAATAATTGTTTTTATATAATATGAATAAATATATTAATTACAATTGCATTGAATTTGTTGGTATGCTTTAAGCGGTGGCGCTAGGGGTTTTTGGGACAGGGCCGGAACATGGAATCGGGTTTAATTTGCCACTAGTTATAGGCTTGACATTCAAACATTGGGATGTTGCGGGTTCAGCTCCGTTGTGCTTAATGTCAATGTCCGCAAGTTCCACATTTTGACATGGCGAAGAACCGCTGCAAATAAACTTGATCGCTTCTGGAAGCGCAGATGTGCCACGGATGTTCTTGAAGCTAATGTTGCTTAGTTTAACTTTCGATTCTTCCTGCATCAACACAACAATGATTCAATGATCGATTAAATATTGTCACTCTATTAGGATTTTGATAAGAATGTTATACATTTTTCTTGCATTTATTCCATGGGCAATATTGTTGATCAATTAGGATAGGGGAAGAGACATTATTCATGGTAATATCCTCAAAATGTATTTCTGATACTGCCCCACCATGTTCGCCTGGCCAAGTTTTGATTCGAGCTCCATTCGAAGTATTAGTAATGGTGCAGTTTGAGATTTTGATTCCCTCAACTGGCTCTTCATTTTGGAACTTTCCAAGACTACCGATACTTATACCATGTCCTGGTCCACAAGTTATTTCTTTTATGACCATATTTTTAGTGCCATCTCCGATAGAAATACAATCATCACCAGTTTTAATGTCAGAGGCAATAATATTGACCCCCTCTGATTTGCCCATGTGAATCCCATCTGTGTTTGGGCTCTCGTCCGGTGCCTCTATCTTCAAACGTTCGAGGGTAATGTTTTTGCAAGCAAAAACATTAATGTGGAATAGTTTACTGTCTTTGCTAGTTATGTCTTGTATCAATGCATTGGTCACAAAGTCAAACCTTATATTCTGTTTAATTTTGGAGTTAGCAAAGTAACACACGAAAAAAAGATGTTAGTTATAATTATATTTTGATAATAATAATAAGAGGAAAAAGAATAAATAAATTCTGGCAAGAGGGAAGAAAGCTGACAACGGGAAGTTTGGAACGAAATTCACGATTCTCGCAAGTATTCTTCTCATAAGCAATGCTTCCTTGACCATCGAAAATTCCTCCGCCAAACATTTTGAAATTTTCAACACTATAGAATCTAACCCAATTAGGGTCTTTGAAAGCACTAGGATCAGCCGGAGCCTGTATAGTGCCCTGAACATTAATCTCAATAGGAGCCTTGCATGGACCTTCTAAGTTTACTTTTGATAATAAATATGTCCCTTTAGGAATCACAACTGTTGATGGAGTTACAGAGGCACATGCTTCTTTCCAAGCATCCAAAAATGGCTAAAATGAAATGAATAAAGACATCAGTTTGAAATATAATTTTTTCATATTTTCACCTTTGGGGTACAAATTAGTTAAGAGCAATTGAACTTGCCTTACTCAAATCCGTTTTCCCGTTAGCTTTTGCGCCAAACTTGGCAACAACATCAAAAGCATCTGATTGAACTTTAGAGGCTGAAATGAATAATAATAAAAGTACAAACATGGAAGGAACAATATTAAGGTGTGGTGCCATGTTTTTATTTGGTTTTGAAATTAAAGGAAGAATGGCTTTTCCTTTTGTTTTGTTCCAAATATATAGAAAGTTTGAGAAAATTACAACCAATCAAATATATTACTATTTAATCAATTTGGAAAAGTCATATGGCCAAGCTTCAATTTCTATGATAAGCTTGTTTCTTTAATATCAACTTCCCACGGTGAGATAGTTTTGTGCTTAATTTTTTCACAACTTGAATAATTTAAACTATGTGAAAGGATTTTATTATGGAAAGGTTGAAAAGCATTATTTTACATTTTATCTTCAAAATAATATCTTTACTAGATGGTGGCGAATATAATTATGTTCCGTCAAATTTATAAATGTTATTTCGACATGTATAATCCTAATTATTCAATAACGCTGGGGTTTGTACAAGTGTACACAGTCGTTTTCAAGTAATAAGTAAGTATTGAGTTATTGTCTCCAGAGGGATTGTATTTGTGCTAAATCACTTAATTGTAAAATTATATTAACAACTTGGTATATAAAAACACGTTATTATTTGGAAGTGATGATTAAAATTAAATATATTAAACTAAATGCAACGATCCCTAATGCAATTTATCCTAAACATGCAACTATACAAATGAAATAGATTTTAGCAGAGTTAAACACAATTTGCAACAATTATAACAGAAATAAACGGGTACAATTACTTTAATTAAACTCAATTTATTATCATCATGCTTAATAATATTCAGAAAAACATTCTATGGCAACTCGATCTTTCATGAGTTTGGAAACCACATTAGGTCCTTTTGGAATCCTTTACTTAGTAAACACACATTTTACTGATCCTTATTTACTAAGGGTTTCTTAACATTCGTGTGAGGTAACAGAGACGTGTTAGGTTTGAAATAGTTTAATCACACAAATCTAAAAACTATGCAGATAACAGAGCTTGGTTAGAGCTGTTATGCAACCTGCAATTTAATCGTGTTAGGATCTAAATTGAGCATGCACATTTCAATTATGTTTCCACTAGCCGTCGTTTGGTTAGGATCGCTCAGCTAATTATGGTGCATTTCAATCACGTATAAACAAAATACAGACTTGATTTTAATTGAAAACATAATCGATTGAGGCACAAACATTATAAGCATGAATCAAATAAATATTATTTAACCAAAATAATCATCCTAGCTTAAATAAAATTAAGCTAACATTGTTGTAAACAAGAACAAAGAACACATAGCAAACATTTTCAGATTAAATTAAAGAAAGGAAAGATTAAACCCAAATCAAAGTGGCTGTCACCCAAGACTTTGACTGACGAGGCTCTTTCACTCCTTCGCTTTGCTCCTTTGCTGATGGCTCTCCAAGGTGGCTAACCAAAGGCTCTTTAAGAGGCTTAATTGCTAAAATCTCTATGAAGAGATGATGCTAGACGTGGGAAATGGAAAAGGCTAAGAGAATTTAGAGAGAACAGAGAATGATGAATGATGAGGGATGAGTAGAAATGTGAGAGTGAGGTCTTATTTATAGATGAGGAGAGAAAGATAGTTTACTAAAAATAGGAGTTTTCATCTTTTGAACCATCTTCCTTGGGTGGCCGGCCATAATTTGAGAAAGTTGAGCTGATTTTTGCTTGATTTTTGGTCAATTTGAGTGCCACAACAACTCAGGACTAAGACTCGGTCAAGTGCAAATCTTCAGGTACATCTCTAATTTCTTCAACTCTTTAAGGACCCTGTGCAATTAAACCAAAGAGTGGGCCATGTGCAGCTGAATTTTGGGTTGACTTGGTCCCCAATTTGGACGGTTTTGTAATCAAATAAGTTACTAGACTTGTCCAAAATAAATCAATGAATTAGAGGACCAAATAATGAAATTTATCCAATTTAATTAGTTAATCAAAACCCAAATTATTAATGAAAAATTTTAGAATGAATTATTAAATATAGTTTTATATTTTATTATTTAATTTAATCATGCATGGCCTACTTTATGTCATAAAAATATAATATGCTCAAATTAATATAAAATAAGCTATTTTATGCATGAAAACTATATAATAAAGCATAAAATCACATTGTAGTAATTTCTATGTCCTAATTTTATATTTTCACATATTTCATTAATTTATTAAACAATTACTAAGTTTTAACAATGAATTTAAGTAAAAAGGTGAGAAATTATTTAGGAAAGATCCTATATATTTTTCCGTTTACAACTTCAGCCTAAACTTCACCCACGTAACAGTTATTAGTGAAATCCTTTATATGATTTTTTTAGTTAAATGGTAATAGAAGACTAATGGTGCATTTGCATGAAAAACCAGACAAGTACACTATCAAGATTATTGTTTTAATCCCAGGAAATAATTTAATAAGCCACCTTCCCACGAGTACTTGGGATGTGAGGATGCTTGCTGCTGAATTTCTAAACATAGTTTGTTAAGTTTGGAATCGTCTGCCAGGAGTCTTGGACTCTTGCCAACAGTGAATGGAGCTATGCTCGACATTCCCTTATCTTTTAGACGAATCGCCTGGCCATAATGCCCATCACAATAAAAAGAGTGAGTACTCACAACCCTATGGCATGCTAACTATATCCACTAGTTCCCATAAGGTCACAATGCCAACATATCTCTTTTAACACATTCACAATATTCAGTATAATAGGGCTCGCAATTAAGCAGAGCTCGCACAATATAATACAGTTCGCAATTCACAATTCGCAATAGAGCATGGTTCGCAAATAATATAACTTTCATGCAACATATATCGCACTCATAATCATAGTTCACATACCATTCATGTCATAGCTCACATAAATCATAGTTTGCATATTTTATTTAGCATAGGACATGCAATATCTTAGCTTACATACAATACAACTCAAAGAAAATCTTAACTGTCCAATGACTATTTTGTAATAAAAAATAATAAGAAATATGGAATAAAAATGAAATATAATAAATGTTATATAATAAAATATAATTTGAATATATAGGAAATAAGAATTATAATAGATGTGGTATAAAATAACGAAAGTATATATGTAAGGATAATATATATAAATAATTAATAAATATATAATACAAGTAAAATATAATAATAATATATAAAAATAATGATGGAAAATAATAATAATAATTTGTGAAAAATAATATACGATAAATAATAATAAGATATATATGATAAAATAATCTTATAGTGTATAATATAAAAGTAAGGTTTTTTAAAAAAAAAATAAACAATATCTACATATAAAAAATATATGTAATAATAATAAATGAATATAGGGCTAAATTTAAAGTTCAACAAAATTACAGGACGAATTTAAAAGAAATAAAACTGAATTAAGGCCCAATTTAAAACGTGCGTAAAATAAAATGGACTCATTGGGCAAATTGCCATATTCCCAAAACGGCAGCGTTTCATTATAAGCCTTAGAATGCTTTCTGTTGGGACTAAATTGAAATAAAATTAATTCATTAGGGCTAAATTAGAAATAGAATGAAACATAATTATAAACGCAAAAAAAGTGGAAGGACCAATTGGGTAATTAACCCAATCTTTGAAAATGCGCGGATCCTCCCCGGGTAATCGGGTCAACGCGCGGATCCTAGGGTCTTAAAATGTCATCATTTTAAGCTTATCAAACTAAGCTAAAACGGCGTCGTTTCTCTTGGGCTATATAAGCCAAATTTCACTTTAAAAAAATCATTTAGAAGCCTATTTTAAAAAAAAAAACCTCAGTGAAAATGTAACACCCCAAACCCAGCCCAGACGTTATGGCCGAATTTGATGTGCCACATTGAAGTTAAAAATCCATGTTTCGTTTTAGTGCTTTAAAAACCGACTTTTGTTAAGCTAACAAAGTGAATGGGAGCCGGGCACCAGGTAGGAATCCGTAACAGAGGAGGTGAGCCATGAAGGCTGCTTAAGTACCAAGCTCTTCTAATGGATCTAATCCTAGACATGCCCACAACCATTGCCACACTTGGTTAAATCGAGTTGTAATTTATTTAAGTTGAAATCTTTGATAAATCGGATAATCGTGGCGTGGTGTTATTTTGAAAACAATTATCATTTTGAAAACACGTCCTAAGTCTAGCCCATTTATTAACAAATAGATTAAAGTTATTAAAAATAAAATAATCCCAGAAAAGAAAGAAAATCAAGTCAAAATGGCCTTATTACAACCCAAAAATAAATAGTAAATAAAGCAAACTTTATGAAAACCAAACACTTATTCAAAAGCCCAAAGGCGATCACCGTGGCCACTCTGAATCCCCTCCGGCTCCAAGTCCCCAAATCAAGGCTCACCTGCAAGGTTAAGAAAAGGGGGTGAGTTTGGAAACTCAATGTGTAACAAGCCCCTTTCAGAGCCCAAAGCAATATCAGCCTGCTGGGCCTAAGCCCAACTTCAATCTCAGCGTATACTGGGCCGAAGCCTTTATTGTAAATGGTATGGCCCATAGGCCCATTTCAATATCACATATAATATCAATGAATGTATGCAAGCCCATTTAGGGAGACTACTCAACCCACCATCCGCTACTCTCCACCCATACCAACCAACACACCATGTGGGGAATAACTCAACCCACCCAACCAACACACCACTGGCAGCATAGCTGCTTTATCATATATCTGGAGGCCTAGCCTCTTTAATAACTGGGGCAAAGCCCTTTTCAATAAACTGGGGCATAAGCCCTTTTGCACTTCCTCTATCCATATAAAAACCCAACCCAATGCATTTATGAATTCATCATGTCCATTTCATACATATCATGTGCATATCATACATATCATGTGCATATCATATCCCACGTATCAAATTTATAATTAAACCCTAGGGGTATAATGGTCATTTTTACCTAAGGGCAAAATAGTCATTTTCATATTATAAAGGTAATTTCATAATTTTACCAAATATTAGGGTTTTTCATGTTCATTATTAGTTACTAACCATTCATATATTTTAAACAACGATTCTGGCCCATTTTTCGCGATACCGAGCTATTGGGCCAAAAACCCCTAATGGGCCCTACATAGCCGATTTAGTCATCTAGGCCCATTTAGCCTATTTTCCATAATGGTGTTACCAGTCTTAATGCACAACAGGTTTTCATTTTCTACCAATTTTACCCAAATGGGCCCGAAAGCCCATTGAGCCCGATTATGGCCCATCGTGGCCCAACTTACCGTGAATGCCAAAAATCATGCCCTTACCTTTTCCAATGTTCCTGATCATCAACCTAGTGAATCTAACTAACCAATGAGCGTTCGCTTGCTCACAAGTCCTCGAAATGCCAGAATTTCGGCATTTCAGCTTTTCAGCATTTATCGTTTCAAGCTATGAAAAAGGGTTCGTTACACACCTGTTTTGCGATATTCCTCGACGAGATCTCCTACACAATTTCTCCTATAATCAACCGTTAATAAATCAGCTTACAATAATTGAACCAAATCGAGAACCATCTAATATCAACACTTGCACATTCGGCCACCCTCCATAATGGCCTTAAGAACCTTACCTTTGCCGAAATTGATGACTAGCTTTAGCCACTCCGATGATCCAAACTAATCCAAGTCGACCCTACGCCTTACTGCTCCTCCACTAAACAAACCATAAAAAGATTAAAAGAAAAACCCAATAGATCCTATACCCACATTCGGCCATCTCTTAAACTATAGGGGTTTCGGCTTTTGTCAATAGTTACTATAGGAATCGTTTAGAGTTCGAGCACTTACCACAGTCTCTCTTCTTGAATCCATTTATGTTTAAAAGATAAAGGGATTGGCCACCAAAAAGTGAAAAGAAAAAGAGGTTTGCTGGTCAACAAGAAATCGGCACCACCTAGCTTCACAGATTTCGGCTTTTGCGGTATTTCGGCAGTAGTGGTGTTAAGAAAAATAATAGGTGAACGAAGGGGAGTAGTGGGCTGGTTTTGGAAAAGAAAAAAAAGAAAAGATGAAAGGGAGGAAGGTAGATTCGACTGGAAAAGAAAAGAGAGAAAAAGACTACACCAAAAGGAGAAAACGGCACACCCTAATTCCTATTGCCGAAAATCCCTAACTAAAACCCCTCTGCCGAAATCCCCTCTCTAATCCCCTCAATTCGGCTAAGCTCTATCCTCCTCTCAAATCCCTAAAATCTCTCCCCTTATCCCTCCTTAATTCATGCATTTGACTGATTCAAACTCTCCCATAGAGTTCTATCCAGCTTTAAACTCTAGCATGGACAAGCATAAAAATAACATTACCTTTGCCATCACAGGGAATCGAACCCAGGTCTTCCTCCAACACTTACACGCCACCTTTTTAGCACCCTAGTGGCATCACTTAGCCACTCTACCAAAGGCTCTTTTGTGTTACATTTTACCCACAAATTTTAATAAGACCACCTATCCAAGGCCCCTAACTTCTTAAGTCCAAAATTCAAAAATTCCATCAGGTTTTGGTCAGCACATGGGCCTTCCATAAGCCCATTTACCTACTCAAATTATGAATTCCACAACCAAATACCAAATTTTAAAAAACTTTACCAAAATATCGAGAATCGCGAAAAACCCAAAAATCAGGATGTTACAGAAAATCTCTGAAAGAGAGAGGGAGGAAGGGAACCCCGGGGTCTGGCCTCTGTAGGCCACACTCCGACCAGTGGACCTGCACGCGCTCACGTGCCGTCGTACACAGAGGTTCAAAAAGGCTAAAAGCCTTCGCTTTCCATGGTAAGTCACAAGTAACCTCTTTCTTTTTTAATATCTCAGTAATCGATTTGCAAACGATGGTAAAAAACAGTAGAATATAGAGTATATGTATCACCTTAAGACTGCTTGTAACACTTCTAAATGGATATCTGTAAGTAGGTTTTTTATTTCATCAAAATCTGGTCCTTTACAATGGTTTGATTTCGGGCTTTTATAGCCATTACTGTGATTACATAAACTGGAAAGAAATCAAAGACTTCTTTCCATTTTTTGTCTGCTGTATCATATCCTTGATTGTGATCTGCTAAATCTCTTTAGTTTCCTTTTTTGTTTTTCGTATCTGCTGTGTTTCTTTCCTTTTTTTGCATGTGCTCGCGTAAAAAATCCGGTAATGGAAGGGTCGCTGGCGTTGATGGAGGCATGAAGTCTAGCAGTGGTGTCGGTGAGGTGCTGATTGGTAGTTGAAGAGTCGTCCAGGCTGTGCTGAGAAGACTCATTAATGGCCTCAATTTTGGGGAATTCAACAGACACTCCCCAAGGCTTCCAGAAGCTACTGCGGCGCTGTAGTCCTCAGGAAACCTTAGGGTTTCCTGTTTCCTTAAAGTTACTTGGGCTTTTGGGCCATTTCTGATTTGGGTTTGGAGTGTAAATGGGTCTGCTAGGTAGTTTTAAGTCTACTGGGTAGTAACCGGGTCAATGGGTCTGAAATATTTGATTTTGGGCACACCATTTGGGCTTTGTAACATGAACTTGGACTGTTAAATAAACAGTTGTTTATTTATTTATTTAGTTTTCAGCCCGGTCAAATTTGGGCTCTTACAAGTGTTTCAGCAACTGCTTCTAATGGGGATAAAATCGAAGAGGCGGAAGAAGAGAAGTCGAAGGGAACAGAGGAGGAGGACGAATCGGATAGGAAGGCAGAGGAATTGAGTAAGAAAGAAGAAGCGGCTAAATTAAAGGAGCAACGCCGGCTGGAGGAGATAGCTAAAAGCTAAGGAAGCACTAGAAAGGATGAGGCAAAAGGCGAAGAAGGCCAAAGCTCGAGAGGCTAAACAAGGTACGAATGAAGCCGTAGCTAAACCACCATAAAACTCCCGGCACTGCCAACATAGGGAGAAAACCTCAACAGAAGAGACCAAGCACGCAACTGTCGAAGAAGGATCCATCAACACCAACACCAGCCCCTGACGTCACCACTGGGGGGCACCTCATCTGGGGTTGACAAAAATTTAGCATCGCTTGAGAGGTTCGAACTCTCGCGGGAAAATCCCATGTACTTAACAGGCACACGCCTTAACCACTCGGCCAAAGCGAAAGTGAAATTAAGATTAGAATAATAAATAATTTTACATGCTGACCAAGCTAGATAGCTGAAGCTATACCAATAACTGGGAAAAAGGCAGTCCACCTCGGGGTTGGAGGATGGGGCCGAGGTTGGGATGAGAGCAGGACCGTATTCAGGGGGCTGGCAGAATCTCGGGTTTAATGCTATTTTAGCATTTAAAAATAAATTTTAGATTATTTAATATTATTTTAGCATTTATCTTATAGTTGAATATGTTGGTCCATCAATAAGACAGTTCACTGGCTTTCGTATGTAACTCATTACATTTCAATTACACAGAATAATCTATTTTATCATCTTTATTTTTAGCTGTTTTGAATGATAATAATGTTCTAGGTTTTGATCCTTTTATACAGGTTTTGAGTTGTGCATTGGCGCTGCATGCATTGAATCAATATATTACTGAGTTGTGCATCGGTGCTGCATGCATTGAATCAAATGAAATTAACAAGTTTGATATTACTATATAAATACAATTATTTCTAAATTATATTATTGTAAATAAATTTGAATGCCTTTGATACACATATCATATTATTTGTTTGTTTGTTTAAATTTATATTTTGGTCACCTATGTTTCAATTATTATAATCTAATCATCAATATTATCGATTTATAACACTTTGAACATTGTGCATTATCTTCCATTAAAAGTATAAAAAAAATCATATGTGACTCGCTAAATGTTGGGCCAAGTCATTGAGAAATTATTTTGTGGACCATTCTGACCACGTCATTCATAGTCCATTTCCAATTATTTAAGAACATATCAATAAATTTTTTCATATTATTAATATATAATTTTAGTAATTTTTTATCCTGAATCTTGAAAAACCCTAAACCTCGAACCTGGACACGAAACATCGAATTCTAAACCATAAATATCAAATCCTAACCTCTAAACCTTAAACCTCAAATCTCAAACCTGAACCTTTAAACCCTTCAAACTTCAAACCTTAAACCTCAAACTTGAATTTTGAACCTCAAATATCTTGAATTTAGGGTTCAAGGTTCAAGATTCAAGGTTAAAGTTTTTAGTTCGAATTCGAGGTTTAAAGTTTGAGATTGTGATTTAGGGTTCAAGACTTCAGGACAAAAAATTACCAAAATTATGTATCAATTATATGAAAAAAATTATTGAAATATCATTAAATAATTAGAAAAGAACATGGATGATGTGTTAGAAAATATCCCTAAAATATCTCCCTCTTATTAATTTTTATTTTTTTCTCTCTCTCAAAAGGTGCGGCCTTCAAATTCTTGCCCCATTAAAGCATTATATTTTTCTTCCCTTATTCGAAAATTTTATTTTTCCATTGATTTCGTTTCAAAGTTGAGTTTGAATAGCTTCCCTCTATCATCGGTCTTTGGAAAAAAGGCTTTCTTTGTAACACCTTTAACCCGTATCCATCACCAGAATAGGGTTACAAGGCATTACCGATCAATTTACAGCACACAATTCACATTTCTCATTCATGAATCCATTATCATATAAACATTGATCAAACATAATCACATTGTCCCTTATAAGGCTTTACGAGACCTTAAAATATGCTTGGAAGAGGTTTGGGACTAAACTGATAACATTTGAAAACTTTGGGAAACTTATAAAATTTTCATGCATACAAGGTTCACACGCCCGTGTGAACAAGTCATGTCCTCACACGGCCTCCAGACATGCCCGTGTCACATGTCGTGTGGAAACAAGGCATACATACTGACTTGCATCATAAGGCCGAAGACACGCCCGTGTGCCATGGTCGTATGAAATCAGGAGGGTATACTGACTTGAGTCACACGGCCGTCCATACACCCATGTGTAAGCCGTGTGCCACACATGACCAATAGACACGCCCATGTGTCTAAGTCGTGTAACTCACTGACTTGTTTTAACTAAGTTACAGCAGGCACACGGTCGAGTCACATGCCCATGTGCTCAACTATGTGGGGTGAAATTAGGCTTGGTTTAAGCCACATTTCTCACATTTCTCAAGTATACCTAAACCACATCATTTTATACCATTTCAATACATTTATAGGCAGCCAAAACTTACTATTTCATATATATTTAATGCCATTTATAAACCATCCATTCCACTACTAAAATTCATAACCAAAAACATACCAAATCAATATGTCATAACCTTAAATTTCACATTTTCTCACCAACTTATCAACTATTTCATGCCTCAAACATACCAATTCATCATCTTAAAACCAAGCCACAACATGCCATTTTTCAAGCAATAATACACCAATTGACAACTAGCTAATTGAGCAACAATATAACCATCACAACAACTATACCAAACATGCCAAAACACAAGGCCATTTATACATCATATATCACTTACCAAACTCATAAATTAAGCCAACCTAAATGGCCAAATAAACACCAACATTTACATCATTCACAAGCCAACTCTCATGGCTAATTTCATAACTCAAAACATAACACCATAACACTAGACTATACATGCCATATACCATATTTACATAGCATCAAAAGTACCAACAAGTTGATCGATAGTGTA
This sequence comes from Gossypium hirsutum, assembly GCF_007990345.1. Taxonomy (NCBI): domain Eukaryota; kingdom Viridiplantae; phylum Streptophyta; class Magnoliopsida; order Malvales; family Malvaceae; genus Gossypium; species Gossypium hirsutum. Next base: position 2,301,380 of record NC_053427.1, read on the forward strand.
GTGACGATGTTTCCTGATGATCCCCGAGTCCAAGCTAGCTTTGATTATCTATAAAGCAGGGAAAGAACACACAAAGTAAGCTTTAAAAGCTTAGTAAGCCATACACAAATAAAGTTTCATCAAAGAACAACATCATTTCCATCAAATATATCATTTATGAATAAGCACATAAATTCTCAAACCTTTCCATACATATACATATACAAGAACTTATGTAAATTCATCAAATACTTCCTTTTTCAATACTCATATGAATCTCATACGTACCTATATCACTTAATTCAATCACACATTCCTTCTCGTCTTGACTTTTCCCGTTGAACCTTTTGGAATCGTTAAGGATACTCGAAAATCACATATAGCTCGTACAATGCCATATCCCAGATATGGACTTACATGTTTTCACATATTGGTGCCAATAGCCCAGCTATGGTCTTACAAGAAATCACATAACGATGTCAATGTCCTAGACATGGTTTTACATGTAATCACATAACGATGCCAGTGCCTCAGACATGGTCTTACACGTAATCACATAATGATGCCAATGTCCAAGACATGGTCTTACACGTAATCACATCTCGATAATCCTAATGTCATGACATTTGTATCCTATACCATTCCTAAGGTTCGTACGGGACTTTCGGATATTACAACACTGTCAATTCTTGCTTGTACTTGATCATTCAACATTCAAATTAGTTCAATGACAAAGAAACATATATAACTCAATTTTAAGATATTTATTTGCATATGAACTTACCTCAAATTCGGGATAGACGAACCAGATCGACTATTCGATAACATTTGATTTTCCTCGATCTAAATCTGATTTCTTTCTTTCTTGATCTATATACATTCCAAATTAACTCATTTATTTATCAATTCATTCAATTCAGTCCAAAAACACATATTTGGGCATTTTTACACTTTAACCCCTAAATTTCTACATTTTTACAATTTAGTCCTTAATTTACAAATACATAAAATTCATGAAATTTCATTAAACCCAAGCCTAGCCAAATTTTATATAGGTCCCTATTAGCCCAAAACTTTTATTTATTTCACATTTCAACCCCTCAATTTACATATTTCACAATTTAATTCCTAATAGACATTTTTACTAAAAATCACTTAACAAAACTTATGTAACTATCAACAAATATTCATTTTTCATCATAAAACATTGAAAAGCTCAAGCATTCATCAATGGAACTTCACAAAATCATTAAAAAATTAAAAAATTAAAACACAGGCTAGCTAGAATACGAAGCAACGATTACAAAAATATAGAAAACATCAAAAATCGAGTCAAAATAGACTTACAATTTAGCTTACAAGTGCCGAATATCTCAAACCCTAAAATGGTTTCTCCAAAATTCAAATTTCGACAATTGAAGAAGATGGAAGCAATTAAAATTTGTTTGTTATATTATAATTAACCTTTATTAATTTACATTTTTAACCTTAATAAACTTTAATAACTACTCCAGATGCCATGCCACTAACTTTCACTATGTTATAAATGGGTTAATAACCACATAAGGACCTTAACTTTAAGTTTCTATAGCTTTTTAATACCTTTAGCTAATAGAACACTATTTTTGCACTTTACGCGATTTAGTCTTTTTTTACCTAATTAAGCATTTAAACGGTAAAATTTCTTTACAAAACTTTCACGTAATCAATCTATCATGCTATAGACCTTATTAAAATAGTAAAATAAATATTTTGACTTCAGTTTTGTGGTCCCAAAATCACTATTCTGATTTGACCCAAAAACGGGCTATTACATTCTTTCCTGCGACAAAATCAAAATTTTAAACGAATTTATCAATTTTTCAATAGAGACCCATCATCATCTACAAGAAAGGCCTGCCCTTATCGATATAGCAAATGATTCGCCCATCGTCGGGCTTGCAATGGAGAGCCAATAAAATGAAGATGACGACTCTTGGTTCTGGTGAGGCATTACTATGGGTCAAGTTAAGACTTCGTTGCTAAAGGTCGAAGATGAAGCTAAGGTTTCGAGTATTTCATCGAAAAATCGTCATGTTCTTCTTGTTCAATAGGACTGATGGCTCCTGAAAATACAAGATAGGTTGAGGGTTCAATAGTGATGGCTCTTCATGTTGTTGAAGAAAAATTGAGGATCTTTGAGGTAACTCGAAACCCACAAAAAATAATGATAAATTACATCAATGGTCACTCAACTTTGAAGTAGTTAACAAAACAGTCACTCTAGTTTTAATCCAGTCACTCTATAATGGAAAAGTGACATGACAATTAATCGACCACCACGTTATTTCCTACCCAAAAAATATATAAGGGTAAATGACAAAAAATAATAAATCGGTCCTACTAAATTTAATAAATAGAACACCCAAAAAGAAGAACAAATAAAACCCTTGAATGAATTCTTCTTATTCAAAAAGAAAGCAGAGAACCATGGATTCCTCATTGTCATTAACCTAAAATGTCATTTTCGATATCCTTTCTAAATTATCCCTTAGTTTTGTGACTCGATTCAAATCCCTTTCCAATGATTGGGCTTACCTCACCTCGACCCCAACTTTCGTTACCGACCATCTCCGCCGCTCTTCTTCTAATCCATCTCTCATCCTCCTTTGCTACAAAACCTAGTCCGATTTCAACTTTGGGATCTTACTAATCACTGACCTAACCTATAATTTTACTTGTCGACATTTGCTTGTCCCTTTAGAGGAACTGTTTCCTTTCTTCCCAAAAATCATGGGTTCAATCAATTGTTTGGTTTGTCTGGATGTTCCCCTTGTTTTGCTTTTGATTTTGTTTTATGCAACTTGATAATGTTGGCAATGAAGTTAGTGTTGTTTATCTTAATCAACGAATCTTTTGTTTATATCATCATATCCTATGAAGATCTCGACAAATCCAATTCATTTTGGTTCTTAAATCGCTTGAATATTGCTTTGGAGGATTTTCTCCTCACCGGTTTGGTTGTGGGTACTGATAGTTTGACGCAAAATTATCTTCAATCTCATCCCATTTCGATCTAGTTTTTTCAAAGTTAATGACTTTGGGCGATAGAAAAAGACAATCGGATCCCAACCCTGTGGCTCCTCTATTGGGGGGTGAAAAAGAAAAAAAAGATAGGGTGGTGGTTTGGAGGTCAGTGATGGTGACGCTAAAGATGGTTGTGGTGGAGATGGTGACGGCAAGATTATTGGGATAGAGAAGAATAAGTATAAACATATTGGGTCATTTATATAAAAAGTAAAAATATTGGGCCATTTATGAAAAAACAAAAAAGGAAGGACGAAAAAAATAGCCACTCAACTTTGCCTTGTCTAACGTGGCAAGTTAATTAACCACATTAGCTAATTTATTGGCTACGTTACCTGTCTCGTTAGACCTATAACCGAAAATGTTAATGACTGACTAATTTGTCACTTTTCGATAACGTTAGTGACTGATTTGTTATTTTTTTAAAGTTGATTGATTGAACTGAAACTTTGCCTCATCCAACATGATAAGTTAACTGGCCACGTCACCTATCCTGTTAGGCCTGTAATAGAAAATGCTAATGGGTGACTAATTTGTCACTTTTCGATAATGTTAGTGACTGTTTTATTATTTTTCAAAAGTTAAGTGACTATTTTTTCAACTAACTCAAAGTTGAGTGACTGTTGGTGTAATTTACCCAAAAAAATAATGACATGACACCCATTACAGTGGCGTGGGTTAATTTCCAAATAAAAATCCTAATAGCACTAAAAGTGTTAAATTAATTACATTAGAATTTAAATTTATAAAAAAAATAATTATTTTTATAATTTAATTTAATTTCTGAGCTAAATTCAGTTTTAAAATTTTAAAAAAATAATTAATTTCTGGAAATAAAAAATAATAAATTTTTTTGAAGAGTTTGATATGAAATCAAACACTTTTTTTTGTCTTTTTACTTCTATATAAAATGATAGATGAATATTTATTATTACTCTTAATCTAATATTTGTTACCTTTTCCGGGTATTCTGCAGCATTGTGTTTTAGTAAGTTTTGATTTGCAAAGTTTTGAGTTTTGATTCTAATGTAGAGCGAATATGACAAAAGCGGAGGTGACAGTGTTGCATTTAGTCGCAGAGGTGATATTGCTACTGAGAAAGAGAATTGATAAACCGTAATTTATACATATTTTTACCCCATGCTTAACACATTTTATGGATGATTTCTCCATAGATTTGGTGAATTTGATGCTCCTAATCCTTTAATTTCATGTTTTATACTTAGGTGAGCATAGGAGAGTAAAAGGACCAAGAAACGGGCCAAAAATGGAGAAAACGGGCCAACTTGGGAAATCAGCACGGCCTAAAGTTTACCACATGGGTAGAACACAAGCCCGTGTAGGTTTAACAGGCTCTAGCATGACCTGAACCTCTTCACACGGGTAGATCACATGCCCGTGCTCATTTAACAGGTTCGACCACGGCCTGGAGCAATCGAGCACGGGCGTGTCCCTGTCGAGCGCAAGTTGAGTCGAATTCAGAAAAGAGCACTTTTAAGGGTTCCTTAGGCAATCTAAAGCCTATAAATACACCCTAGAGGGGGAGGAAAAGGGGGACGTAGAGGAGGAAGAGGGAATTGCCCAAGGAAAGCCGATTGATCCATCTAAGAAGCCGGATTCATCATCAAGACTGAAGATTCTCAGGAGCTTTGGGTGTTCTTATGTTTTGTTATCTTTATGCTTTTGAGATGTTTTCTTTCATAACTATGAACTAAACCCCTAAATACCTAAGAGGAATGAAACCTAAGACAGATTTTGTTATTATTATCTAAATTGTATGATAAATATTTGAATTGTTCTTAATTATGTGTTCTTAATTCTTGTTTTCATATTCCAGGATATTGATTCAAGTTAAGCTCTTATTCAGAGGAGGAATAAACCCTGACTAAGAGTAAATTTGTCATAATTAAGCGGAGTTAATTGCGCGTCTAGAGATAGGGTGACAAGATTTTGCTAGATTAGGGTGAACCCTAATAAAGGAATCCATAGATTAAGTTAATGCAATTCTAGAGTGTTAATTAGAAAGAGATTTCAGTTATTCAACCTAGGGTTAACGTTATTAGTCTCGAGAGAGATAATAATATAACTTAGGGATTTCTACGGATCAAGTCAATTAAAAAAATCGTCCGATTCAGAGTCAAATAACAAGTGAAGTCTAGGTGGATTTTTCCTTAGGTATTGTCTCAATCAATCAAATTTTCCCAAAAGTCTTTTCCCAAATTTTCTTTCTGTGCATTCTTCGTTAGTAATTAGTTTAGATAACCAAACCTCTTAATTTTTAGGCTAGATAATAAAAAGGAAGTAAATACTAGTACTCGTAGTTCCTTTGGGTTCGAAATCCGGTCTTGCTGAACTATACTACTGTTCGATAGGTACACTTCCCTCAATCGTGATAATAAGTTAGTCTCAAGAACGTTTCATTTATAAATCTTTAAAACTTGTTACGAATATCACGCATCAAGTTTTTGGCGCCGTTGCCGGGGGACTAGGATATTAGGAAAACTCGATTTTTATTACTTTAGCCATTTTACTTTTATTGCAATTTAAACTTTTATATTCTTTTCTAATTCTTTATTTATTTTCTTCTGACAGGTTTTCTTGTTTATAACCAGGAGAAACCCGTCAGGACCATTATTGTTTGATAGTGAGATTGATCGCACAGTTCACAGAAACCGAAGAGAAATAAGGCAAAACTTACGATACACATAAGAGCAAGAGGATGATACTTCAACCACCACCGAGGACATGGCTGAAAACCAAGACAATCTGCTACCTCCTGCGATTGCTGTTAATCAGAATCCTGCTCCGCGTACTATGTATGATTATGCTAAACCTTCTTTAACAGGAACTGAATCAAGCATAGTTAGACCTGCTATTGCTGCAAATAACTTTGAACTGAAACCTAACACAATTCAAATGATACAACAATTTGTTCAGTTTGATGGTTTGCAGGATAAGGATCCAAACACTCACGTGGCAAATTTTCTAGAGTTTTTTTAAACATTTAAAATTAATGGCGTTTCTGATGACGCCATTCGCCTTCGGTTATTCCCTTTTTCATTGAGAAACAAAGCTAAATAGTGGTTGAATTCGTTACCACGGGGGTCAATCACTACTTGAGAACAAATGATCGAAAAGTTCTTATTAAAATACTTTCCGCCAGCTAAAACGGCTAAATTACGTAATGATATATCTTTTTCGTGTAGATGGATTTAGAAACACTCTACGATGCATGGGAGAGATACAATGACCTTTTGCGAAGATGCCCTCACCATGTTTTACCACTCTGGATACAGGTTCAAACATTTCATAATGGCTTGAATCCTTCGACTTGACAAATGGTTGACGCAACTGCTGGTAGAAACATCAATAATAAAACACCTGAAGATGTCTATGAATTTATAGAGGAGATGTAATTGAATAATTATCAGTGGAAAGTCATGAGGACAAAGCCAGCGAAAACAGACGGTGTTTATAACATCGATTCGGTCACCATGCTCTCTAATCAGGTAGAACTCTTGAATAAGAAAATTGATGGTTTTCTTAGTTCTTCACAGGTTCACCCAGAAATGTAGTGCGAAGCAAGTGGAGGTGGATCAAGCAGTTAAGAATACCCACCGTATGGCCACAACTTGGACAATGAGACGTTAAGTTACATGGGTAACAATCGTCAATCTCAAAACAATCCTTATAGCAATACTTACAAGGCAGGTTGGAGGAACCACCCAAATTTTTTGTAGGGAGGCCAAGGAAATCAGAAACCACCACCCTCTGCAGGCTTTTAGCAACCACCGTACCAGCAGGAGAAAAAGCCGAACCTTGAAGAGATGCTAACCAAATTCTTCTTGGTTTCAGAGACTCGTTTCTAGAATACAAAAACGGCACTAAAAAATCAACAAGCATTAATCTAAGGGCTCGAAACTCAGATTGGACAGCTCGCCAAATTGATTTCCGAACGACCACAAGGTAGCCTACCAAGCAACACTAAATCTAATCCAAGGGAGCAACTCAATGTAATTGCCATTCGAGATGAGGAAGGGTTAGTTGCAAAACCAAGGCCAGAACAAGTGGTAAGCGAATGTGAGAATAAGGTAGGACAAAACAAACGAAAATCGGTAAGTACAAAATATAAACTTCGTGTGCCATACCCCAATACGACAAGGAAAGACCGCTCAGATGAACAATTTGGTAAATTCCTTAAACTTTTAAAGAAACTACATATTAACTTACCGTTTATTGAAGCACTTTCGCAGATGCCAAATGCAGTCAAATTTTTAAAGGAGCTTCTAGCAAATAAAAGAAAGTTAGATGAAACGTCGCATGTGGAGCTGAACATGGTTTGCTCAGCCATTCTTCAGAATAAGTTCCCAACAAACTAAAAGATCTAGGGAGTTTTATGATTCCTTGTTTAATTGGTAGTTTAGATGTTAATAATGCGTTGGCTGATTAGGGGATAGTATCAATGTTATGCCTTACAAATTGTTTAAGCAACTAGGTCTAGGGAAACCCAAAAAACTAGGATGAGCATTCAATTATTAGATAAAACTATCAGATTCCCTAGGGGTATTATTGAAGACGTATTCATAAAAATTGACAAATTTATATTCCCAGTTGATTTTGTTGTGTTAGACCTAGAAGATGATAGTAGCGTTCCTTTAATCATGGAAAGGCCCTTTTTAGCAACTGCTAGAACAATTATTGATGTTGGCGCAGGTGAACTCACACTTCGTGTAGGAGACGAAACAATCACCCTTCAAGCTTGTAACCTGAGCAACACATCAAAAATTGAAGGTGATTGTACAAATTGTTCTACTAAGATTGATCATACAGTACAACCTATTTTATAGGAAATAAGTTAGAAGGACAAATATGAGCCATGTTCATTCCACAACAAAAGATCTACCCATGAAGAATAAAGGTTACAAATCAATGAGTTAGATGAATGGCTGATATTTAAACTGAGAAAACATGATAAACCAAAACTACGCCAAAACGAGCTCAATGCCTCACCAAATAAACTTAAGGTTGGAGATAAAGTTTCATTAGATGCCACAGATCCTCACATTGACATTGTCAAACCAAATGAAGAAATTCTTCTTACGGTACTTAGCATTTTCCCATTTGGTATAGTCGAGGTAAGTCACCCCAAATTCGGCACTTTTAAGGTAAATAATACATGCCTAAAACCTTATTTTGATGATATTCATAGTAGGAATGAGGAGTATAAACTCCTCGAACCACCATGACTATTCAATGGGGAGGTAAGTCGAGCTTAGACTATATATAAGTGCTTTTCAGGAGGCAACCCGAGCACTAACAGAATAATTTCTTTAGATTTTAGTTTTATAACATCTAACATACTCACCGAATCATGGTACGCAGGATTTCTAAAGACCACATGACCAGGAACACGGGCGTGCCGTAGATCGTTTGAAAATAGGGTAAAATTTTTCCCAAACACGGGCTGTGATAAATCGCTTCGGCCATGTGACATAGTCGTGGGCGAGCCTACAAAAATAATACGGGCATGCGACATGCCCGTGCCTTGAAACCATGGTCGAACCTATAAAATTAACATGGGCATGCGACACGCCCGTGCCAAGCAACTGTGGGTGAACCTGCCAAAACAACACGGGCGTGGACCTTCATACACGGGCGTGGGAGAAACGAATGGAGCAGGACACAGCCATGCGACACGACCGTGTGCACCTACACGCCCAAGGAACACGGGCGTGGGCCGAATGTCAGACATGCCCAAATTTAAAACTCGCGAAACACACAGGCAAAAATTGAGGAACACGAGCGTGTCCCCTGGCCGTGTGTCCCAAAATCTATAAATACCCTTCACTATTTATCATCTTCTTCACCCAAAATCCCTAATCCTAGCAGCTGCAAGTCCACACGGCCTACCTTCCACAACTGTGCTCCATTTACAACAGTGTTCTCGACGATTCAAGCACCCCCTTGCATTTGTTTACACTCCTCTCTCTACTTTATTCAATTATTTTACTTATTCCATGATTCTTTTTGCTTCATTTGCCTATGTTGAGTAAATATTCATATAAATGATAATAATGCTTATTCTTTTTACTTGAAATTTTCCATTTTTAGTTAATATATTATGCTACATTCACCCATTTTGTTCTTAAGGTTTCATGCTTTAAAACCCACATGCATATTTAACATAGTCTTACCCATCATCATAACTTGATACTTGATTGTGTTAGTTCATTCTTTTTAATCTAGTATGTAAGCCCCATGAAAGTATTGTTATTCAATTTGCAGGTATGCAATGTCAAGCTCACGTAGGAAAAAGACTGTCGTCGCCACCTCGAAGAAAAGGAAAGGGGCATTATCTTCTTCATGCCCCACTTTGAAAATCCGACACCCCTTCCTCCAATTTCCACCAGGCAATCAGGAGGAATTATTTCAAATCCTACGGGCCTGACCCTTGGAAACGGGCTGCTGCATTAACTGGGCCGCACTTGAGCAGGTCCAATGGGTAGATGCAATTTGGGCCCTTCTTACCACTAACCCCTAGGGGCTTTTCTTTGAGATCGTTTGAACCGATGTATCTTGAGCCAACGATGGAACTATGCTCAACCTTCCATCTTCAGACTGTGATGACCAACCATGATGATCTAAGAACGGTCCAATTTAGGCTCAGCAGTTTAGTACGCCAGTTGAGCGTACCCAAGGTCGGTATTACACTGGGCCTATATACGGAAGAGTTCATGAAGAAGAACGACCTTGACACTTTCAACCACCACATCCATCATTCTCCTTCATGGAGCTAGAACGTGCTAGTACCACATTCGGCCACCTACGACCCTAGTCACTCCAAGGCATCAGCTCTCCCTTCGTCCTTAAGGTACCTACATTCTATTTTATCTCACACTTTGACAGGGCAAAGAGAGAGCACCGACGTCGTCAACACGCACGATGTCTACTACTTATGGTGTATGTCGCACGGGTACATCTTCGCCCTCACCTATTTCACAGTACTTGCCATTCGCCATCAGACGGAGCGACATCAGAAGGGAGTCATCTCCATTGGCCCCTACATGACTCGACTAGCACGACACTTTGGGCTCCTCAACACAGCAGCCCAATCATCCCCCCTCACCCTCATTAGCCAGATGTCTCCACAAGGCATCTTAAGCATGCTAAGTATGAAGATGATTGAAAAGCGTCGTGGAACCTACCCTCCTCAATATCATCTCACCCAATCCACCGAGGAGGCCCCGAAGGATATTACTGATGATGTCCCTCCACGTCACGAGGACCCACCGGCTCAGTCACCACCTCCTTTTCGTCCAGTTCATGCGGCGGCTTCATACGCTGACATCTCTGAGCGCCTAACTCGATTCGAGCAGCAGTGTTTTCAGCACTTCGATCACATTGATGCTACACTACACCAGATTTGTCAGAACTTCCACAACTCATCGCCACCCCACCTCGCAAACCATCTAGTGATGAAGATGTTTAAAAAATTTTATTTATTATTTTTATGTTTTTACTTTTATCTTTTTCAGACTACTTTTCATTTTTTTATTTTATTAGGTTTTATAATTTTTATTTTACAATTATCAATTTCAGCTATTCCATTTCTAGTACTTAGGCTTCCTTATATTTCCTAAAAAGTTCCTGATTTTATCACAGTTATAAAGAGCTCCTAAGCTCACCATAGCATTGGAATTAAAAACTTCATCGAAAAAGGTTCTCCACGACTGCCATGTCCTGCTCGACCACAACCATAGCTACCACAAGATATAATATTCTTTTGGCGCATGACTTATGGACTAATGAACCTCTACCACCACTGGAGTATCCATTAGTATTCCGAGTGTTCAACAGGAAGTTTAAGGAATGATTTGACGATAATCCCAATGGGGTATGCCAATGATAAGAATGAATATGAGTTACGTTACGAATGAGTATAGGTATGTACAGAAACTCAATTGAATATGAAATCCATGAATGGTACGTCCATGAGTATTGTGAAATAGTGTTATGCTAATTTGGTGGACTATGATATATGTTTATAAATGCATAGATATTTCTAATTTAAAAGAAACGAAGGTGTGATGAACTTAGTTACCATTATTCTTGCAATAAATAGTTTTGGACAGCAGCAGCAATCCGACTTTGAAAATTCACCAAAAATTGTGAAAATCAAATTAGAGGTTGAATAAAATATGAAATTAAATACTATTGAGCCTAGTTTCACATAGCAGAAATGACGTAAGCAAAAAAAATCTTATATTATGATATATTTAAATTTTTGTGAGACAAGGTCAAAATGATTCTGGGCTCCCCTGTTCTGACTTTGGAAAATCATTAAAAATTGTATAAAAATAAATATGGGTTATAATTTATATGATTAAAATCCTTGATGAATCTATTTTTAAGAGAAACAAATGGGAACATCACCCGAAACCCGTACTAAAGGATAATTAATTTTTAGTGAAGGTCAAAACTGTCAAACAGCAGAACAAGGGTAACTTTGAAAAATAAACTATACTTATTGGCTAATCCATAAATGCTGAAAATTTATGATAGGAATATATATGAGTCTAGTTTCAAAGCCATTTAGCGAATCCTAATTTGGAGTTCTTTAGCTCAAGTTATTAATAATTTAGTAATTGTGACTCGAATAGACAGCTTGACTGGAATATGAGCAAATAATAGAATTATGTGCAACTATGATTGTGCTACCTTGAAAACATGTTGTTAGAATTTGAAAAAAGCATGTTAATAAATTGCTTACTATTTTCATACGGACTTACTAAGCTTTATAGCTTACTCCCCTTCCTTTCTCATCTCTTATAGGGTCTGTAAGCTAGCTCGGGTTGGAAATCGTCAGTGATTCTATCACACTATCAAGCTACCACTTGGGTTATAAGTATTAAAGCACTTGAGTTTATGGCATGTATAGGCCTTTGTCTTTTGTAATTATGTCATTATTAATGTGGCCTAAGGTGATGGCCTATAATGATTTATTGTTCAATTTATGTATGACCATGAGATGTGGCTTATGTTGATTATTGTGTTGTAAATCTCATTATACATGCTGGCATGTGCCAATGCCTTTATGATGTGGTGGTGGGTGTTTGCTAGAGATAGATGGTGTTATATTTCATGAATGCTTGATTATGGAAATGTGTCATTTTAGCTTGGTGATAATTAAGACTTAAATGTGTAAGATGGAAGCAATTCTAATGATGCATATTACAAGTGATTGGGTAGGTTTAGACTTGAGAGGAATGGTGTATTATGTATGTGTATGTTGTTGTGGAAATGTCATGCTTGAGCTATAATTGTGGATGTTTAATTGTCTAAATGTTCCATGTTAATGGCCAATAAAAGTAATCATGTGTGTATGAAATTGATGGTGACAAATGGCTTGGAAAATAGCCTCAAAGTTGTCCACACGGGTAAACACACGGGCATGTGCCTTGGCTGTGTGACCCTATTTTGTTGCTGATGTCATAAACAGAGAGTTACACGGGCGTGTCCAAGGCCACAAGGTCGTGTGTGACCACATGGCCTACCCACACGGGCGTGTGACCCTATTTCATGATAAAAATTTCTAAGTTTCCCAAAAGGTTTTAAAGTTCCCGGTTTAGTCCCGAACCACCCCCGATGTATGTTTTGGGCCTCGTAGGCACGTAGAAGGGACAATGTACATGTTTTTGATTAATTTTAATTCGAATGAAATTTTAAGTCCGGTAATGCCTCGTATCCTATCCTGGCCTTGGACACGGGTAAGGGGTGTTACATTAGATATCACGGTAAACGCTTATTTTACAAAAGAAATTAAAACTCTAATGTTCCTACCCTGGCTACTTTTCTAAATGAATTTCCAAAATGAACCCCGAATCAGAAAAAAAAACCATGAAAAAAGAAAGTTTCAAGCCAAAACACACAAAAATCAGAAAAAGAGACTAACCATTGAGAATCTAAAAGCAAAAAATCCAAATCGCATCAACAAATTTCAGGATCTTTAAGTGATAATCGCAAAATACACAAACATTACACTTAATCTCGATGTAAATATCGTTCCTCTCTAAAAATCTCCTTACGGTTACACAAAATTTTGTCTCATTCTCCATTTTGGGGTTCAATTTTTTTTATATGTAATAAGTAAACATAAAATGGTATCACGTCATTATCGAATAATGTGGTCAATGAGTCCTCAATACATTCGGATGTTCGAGAAGAAAGACATTGCACAAGTTTGTCAAAGAAGCTTGGGAAATTAGAAAAGCACTAGTTTGGCTGTGGACTGGAAAGGCCAAGTAATTATTAGTGACCTATTCAATTTAGAAATTAGAGATCAATCTTGAATGTGTTGGAAACATTCATTTAGATTTTTTAAACAACAAAAAAATTAAAAATTTCTAAAACCAAGCAATTTTCATATTTATAAGGACAAACCCTTTCACCAAAATCATACTTGTGTTCTGGATTAGGCGGTCTAAGTTGTTTCTCAACATTCTACCAACACGATCTTCTCAACTATTAACAAACCTCGGCTAGTTTATAACACCCCTAACCCGTATTCGTCGTTGAAACAGGGTTACAAGGTATTACCGATCATTACAGAACATTTACAGATCATATAACGTCCCTTAATTGGACCCTCGAGGCCCAATATGAACACTAGAAACGAGTTGAGACTAAATCGAAACCTCATAAAATTTTTCGTAAAATTTTCAAAATTTCACTTATGAACAATATCACACACGCCCGTGTGGTCAGGCCGTGTGATTACACACGCCCGTGTGACTTGGGACACACCCGTGTAACTCTCTATTTATGACGCCATCAACGAATTAAGGGCACACGGCTAAGGCACACACCCGTGTGCTTAGCCCATGCGGTAAATTAATTTCTCAAAAATAGCTACAAACTTCACACGGCCAGGGCACATGCCAATGCCCCTAGACCATGTCTCTCACACAGCCAAGACACACGGTCGTGTCTCAGCCGTGTGACCAACATTGAGCATTCTGTTTCATTTAATTAAGGTGTAGGGGACACACAGCCGGATCACATGCCCATGTACCCAGACTGTGCGTCATACACGGCCTAGACACACACCTATTTGTCTTACCCGTGTAGACGATATAAGGCCATTTCATAGCCCTATTCCCCACCTAACTTTAACCATTTTCCTGCATGAAACTTACATGTATATGCCAACCAATCCAACTAATTTCCATCATCCAATTTGATATATTACTAACCTTAATCATGCTCATAAATTTACCTTTTCTTTACTTCACAAAATATGTCTCATAAAAAGTGTTGTTTAACTTGTTAAACATATAAAACTTATCATATAACACCATACCATACCAAGTCATCTCAAGATACACATGACTAGCCATTCCAATGGCTAGTTTACAAATCAACATATTACTTCATCATTTGGCCACATTAGCCTATATATGCCATTATATCAAAACAAGTTTATCATTTATACCAAGATCATGGAGTTGATAGTGTGATGATTGCTCTGACCCGAATCCAACCTTCACGAGCTTCGAGCACTATAAAATAGGAAAATAAACCTAGTAAGCATTATATGCTTAGTAAGTTCAAATAACTAAAACTACACTTACCGATCATGCTTAACAAGTAAATCACATATAAAACAATTATCCATCAATTTAGCAAACTAGAAAATATTGCCTATTCACAATCATTCAACCAAATTGGTTAGTACAAAAACACTAATATGCATAGATGAGCTCATCATGTCATTTCTTCTTATTTCACTTATTATACCATTTCTGTTTGAATCTTTGAATTTCCGATGGACCTTTCCTTTTCTAGTTGCACACCTGAAGTGCACATTCCCTTTTCAAATGATGCACATAAAGTGTACATTTCCTTTTCAAGTGCACACACAAGGGGTACATTTCCTTTTCAAGTGTACACACAAAGTGTACAAATCCTTTTCAAGTGTATATACAATGTGTATGTTTCCTTTTCAAGTGTACACACAAAGACTACAAATCCTTTTCAAGTGTACACAAAAAGTGTACGTTTCCTTTTCAAGTGTCACCCTTTCGGGTGAAATTCCTTTTCATAATGAGATCAAAAGATTACCCCTTTCAGAATAACCTTTACTGCAACGTATGCATGACCCCATTTACAACAGTAATCACCTGTCCAATCGGAAATCAATATTCGAACAGGCTATTGTACCTTTTCATCAATTACATATATCATGTGTCAACATTTTCATGCTACATATAGATGTCAATTACATATCATAATTCTCACAAGTCAATAATCAAATCAATACATTTTCATACTTAATTAATTTATATGAACTTACCTTGACAATTGATCGTATCTTCTAATCTGAGACTTTTTCTTTTCCTTAACCTTTTTCTTTGTTCGATACTTCTAAATCTATATGAATAAATTTAATCATCAATTCCATAAATTCCACGTTCAATTGAGTCCATTTCACTTTCTATGCAAAAGTACCATTTTGCCACCGAACTTTTAATTAATTCCAATTTCGTCCCTAGGCTCGGAAATTGAAATTCATACAATTTACTCCTTGTTCCAAGCCTAATCAAAATTCCAATATAACTTTTACAGCACATTTATTTCAAAAATTTTATAATTTTTTCTAGAATTTCACCACTTTTCAATTTAGTCCCTATACATGTTTTCACTAAAAATCACTTTGTAAAAGTTGTTTATCTATCAACAACCTTTCATTTTCAATCATAAAATTTCAATTTACAGCATATTCATCAATGGAAAATTTTCTAAACTTTTATTTCTTTTCAAATTAATCCCCCAAATAGAGAAATTAAGCTTTCTAGGTTTCAAAAATATGAAAATCATTAAAAAAATGGGACATAGAACTTACCAATTCAAGCTTGAAAAGTTTAATTTCTCTCTCCTAGGGTTTCCATGTGTTTTATGAAGAAGATGATATAAAATAAGGTTTTTATTTCTATTTAATCATTTATCATACATTAATTAATTCAATTTTCAATTTAGTTCTTATCCTTTTTCAATTTTTCCATGGATGAATCACTAAAAAATCTACATATTTTTCATCAATGGTCTAATTGCTATTTAAGGATGCTATTTGATCCTTATAGCTATTAGAATCCAACTTTGACATTTTATTCAATTTAGTCCATTTTGCAATTAGACACATAATCGATAAAATTTTTCCATAAAAATTTTCATGCAATATTCCTATCATATTACCTATCATTTTATGAAATTTTAACAATTTTATTTTTCGAGCTCGAATTTGTGGTCCCGAAACCACTATTTCGATTTCACTGAAATTTAGACTATTACATGGTTAAAGCGTAGGCTCTAATCCATGAACGGATGAAAGCTATGAAAAATTTATATTGATGTTGGAGTGGCAAATATCGATGTCTCTTTATGGGCCAAAAACTGAAAATGTAAACATTCAAATTTAGATTTTTTTTTTTGGAAATTAAATCTCAATAAAGTTTTACAATGTCGATGCTTCACATCGTGTGTGGTTGACCAAGCCTATGGTCTCTATTTATATAAAAATCGCAAGAGTCTTGGTCGAACAAGAAGAAGAAAAAATATAATAACATTTTAAGAGAGAATATACAAAATTCTCTAGTAGGAATATGTATGGGCTTCAACACCCTTTACAGATAGGGTTGTCACCCATCTTACATGAGATGGGTCATTGGGTCTATCTGATGTATTTAGTATAATTATATGTGTTATTTAGAAATTTAATCAACTCATATAATTTAACCAACCAAATAAAAAAATTTCTATTTCCCAAAATATTAATAATTTAATTAATCAATTGAAATAAATTTTACGAATTCACACAATTAAATTATTTTTCAAACCTAGTTCTAATTCCGTTAAATTCATGACATGTTTACCACACTAGTATGTATGGGTAAATGAATTTAATTATCTTGCTCAACAAGACTGCGCTAATTAATTAATTTAATTTTTACTCCAAGCATCAGTTAAGTGATTACTATTAATTAAATAATAGTTGGAATAAATTAATTTAGTCTTTAAGTCATCTCTCTTTTATAACGAGAAATTTCATTCACTACGGATAGTGATACATTCGATCTTTTTCTGTAATTCATCAATTTTATTTATTCATCTCATCAATTCAAATGCAAACCATCAAGGTTGTATAGAGCTAGTAGAGGGGACCACTGGGTATATAATTAGAGCTCAAATAGTTTGTAATTAAGTGCCATGACCGACCTCTCCTTATTATATATCATTATGAAAACAACTCACCAAGTGCTCGTCCAATGAATTTTTCGTATGTGCTTTAGCCTCATAGGATATCCTCAATCCCTTTAATTTATATCCGTTCACCCAAAATGATCTGGTCATATCTCATGGTAACCATTACATCTTCTTCCATGAAAAATGTAAAGTCAACTGAAAAAGAAACAAACCAATGCACAAATATAATCATATGTTTAAGCACACAATTAATACAGGAATATGTTGTTCAAAAAAATTGGACGACGAACTTTTATTTTAATTAGAATCTCGAATTTAATATTTTATTTTTCCTTAAAAGTACTACGTTGGAAGATGGACTTTATAAAAAAAATTATACTTAGATAAAGAAAACTCCAATAATTAATTCTAATTCAATATAGAAACTCAGTAATGGTTTTGTTATTAGTTTAAATGAACTAAATTTTATCACATTTCGGCTCTTTGTATTGATGTGTATATTAAAAGCATTGAATTCATAGCAAAAGTTTATTAATAGCAAAAAATTAAAATGAAAAATAATTGTTTTTATATAATATGAATAAATATATTAATTACAATTGCATTGAATTTGTTGGTATGCTTTAAGCGGTGGCGCCAGGGGTTTTTGGGACAGGGCCGGAACATGGAGTCGGGTTTAATTTGCCACTAGTTATAGGCTTGACATTCAAACATTGGGATGTTGCGGGTTCAGCTCCGTTGTGCTTAATATCAATGTCCGCAAGTTCCACATTTTGACATGGCGAAGAACCGCTGCAAATAAACTTGATAGCTTCTGGAAGCGCAGATGTGCCACGGATGTTCTTGAAGCTAATGTTGCTTAGTTTAACTTTCGATTCTTCCTGCATGAACACAACAATGATTCAATGATCCATTAAATATTGTCACTCTATTAGGATTTTGATAAGAATGTTATACATTTTTCTTGCATTTATTCCATGGGCAATATTGTTGATCAATTAGGATAGGGGAAGAGACATTATTCATGGTAATATCCTCGAAATGTATTTCTGATACTGCCCCACCATGTTCGCCTGGCCAAGTTTTGATTCGAGCTCCATTCGAAGTATTAGTGATGGTGCAGTTTGAGATTTTGATTCCCTCAACTGGCTCTTCATTTTGGAACTTTCCAAGACTACCGATACTTATACCATGTCCTGGTCCACAAGTTATTTCTTTTATGACCATATTTTTAGTGCCATCTCCGATAGAAATACAATCATCACCAGTTTTAATGTCAGAGGCAATAATATTGACCCCCTCTGATTTGCCCATGTGAATCCCATCTGTGTTTGGGCTCTCGTCCGGTGCCTCTATCTTCAAACGTTCGAGGGTAATGTTTTTGCAAGCAAAAACATTAATGTGGAATAGTTTACTGTCTTTGCTAGTTATGTCTTGTATCAATGCATTGGTCACAAAGTCAAACCTTATATTCTGTTTAATTTTGGAGTTAGCAAAGTAACACACGAAAAAAAGATGTTAGTTATAATTATATTTTGATAATAATAATAAGAGGAAAAAGAATAAATAAATTCTGGCAAGAGGGAAGAAAGCTGACAACGGGAAGTTTGGAACGAAATTCACGATTCTCGCAAGTATTCTTCTCATAAGCAATGCTTCCTTGACCATCGAAAATTCCTCCGCCAAACATTTTGAAATTTTCAACACTATAGAATCTAACCCAATTAGGGTCTTTGAAAGCACTAGGATCAGCCGGAGCCTGTATAGTGCCCTGAACATTAATCTCAATAGGAGCCTTGCATGGACCTTCTAAGTTTACTTTTGATAATAAATATGTCCCTTTAGGAATCACAACTGTTGATGGAGTTACAGAGGCACATGCTTCTTTCCAAGCATCCAAAAATGGCTAAAATGAAATGAATAAAGACATCAGTTTGAAATATAATTTTTTCATATTTTCACCTTTGGGGTACAAAGTTAAGAGCAATTGAACTTGCCTTGCTCAAATCCGTTTTCCCGTCAGCTTTTGCGCCAAACTTGGCAACAACATCAAAAGCATCTGATTGAACTTTAGAGGCTGAAATGAATAATAATAAAAGTACAAACATGGAAGGAACAATATTAAGGTGTGGTGCCATGTTTTTATTTGGTTTTGAAATTAAAGGAAGAATGACTTTTCCTTTTGTTTTGTTCCAAATATATAGAAAGTTTGAGAAAATTAAAACCAATCAAATATATTACTATTTAATCAATTTGGAAAAGTCATATGGCCAAGCTTCAATTTCTCTGATAAGCTTGTTTCTTTAATATCAACTTATAGTTTTGTGGTTAATTTTTTCACAACTTGAATAATTTAAACTATGTGAAAGGATTTTATTATGGAAAGATTGAAAAGCATTATTTTACATTTTATCTTCAAAATAATATCTTTACTAGATGGTGGCGAATATAATTATGTTCCGTTAAATTTATAAATATTATTTCGAAAAGTATAATCCTAATTATTCAATAAAAATTGTTGATACAGGAATGTGGTTTGGTGGTTGACGAAGGTTCACACCATATTTCCGAAAGCAATTCTGGTGGTTTCTGGCACTCTTCTCAATCACTCTTTTCCTAGCCCTATAATACCTAGTCGAGCTAACATTCACCCCGGACTTCAATAACGCTGGGGTTTGTACAAGTGTACACAGTCGTTATCAAGTAATAAGTAAGCATCGAGTTATCGTCTCCACACGAATTATATTTGTTCTAAATCACTTAATTGTAAAATTATATTAACAACTTGCTAAATAAAAACACATTATGATTTGGAAGTGATGATTAAAATTAAATATATTAAACTAAATGCAACAATCCCTAATGCAATTTATCCTAAACATGCAACTATACGAATGAAATAGATTGTAGCAGAGTTAAACACAATTTGCAACAATTATAACAAAAATAAACTGGTACAATTACTTTAATTAAACTCAATTTATTATCATCATGCTTAATAATATTCAGAAAAACATTCTATGGCAACTCGATCTTTCATGAGTTTGGAAACCACATTAGGTCCTTTTGGAATCCTTTACTCAATAAATACGCATTTTACTGATCCTTATTTACTAAGGGTTTCTTAACATTCGTGTAAGATAACAGAGATGTGTTAGGTTTGAAACAGTTTAATCACACAAATCTAAAAATTATGCTGATAACAGAGCTTGGTTAGAGCTGTTATGCAACCTGCAATTTAATCGTGTTAGGATCTAAATTGAGCATGCACATTTCAATTATGTTTCCACTAGCCGTCGTCTGGTTAGGATCACTCAGCTAATTCAAGTGCATTTCAATCACGTATGAACGAAATACAGACTTGATTTTAATTGAAAACATAATTGATTGAGGCACAAACATTATAAGCATAAATCAAATAAAAATTATTTAATCAAAATAATCATCCTAGCTTAAATAAAATTAAGCTAACATTGTTGTAAACAAGAACAAAGAACACATAGCAAACATTTTCAGATTAAATTAAAGAAAGGAAAGATTAAACCCAAATCAAAGTGGCTGTCACCCAAGACTCTGATTGACGAGGCTCTTTCGCTCCTTCGCTTTGCTCCTTTGCTGATGGCTCTCCAAGGTAGCCGACCAAGGGCTCTTTAAGAGGCTTAATTGCTAAAATCTCTATGAAGAGATGATGCTAGGCGTGGGAAATGGAAAAGGCTAAGAGAATTTAGAGAGAAGAGAGAATGATGAATGATGAGGGATGAATAGAAATGTGAGAGTGAGGTCTTATTTATAGGTGAGGAGAGAAAGATAGTTTACTAAAAATAGGAGTTTTCATCCTTTGAAGCATCTTCCATGGGTGGCTGGCCATAATTTGAGGAAGTTGAGCTGATTTTTGCTTTATTTTTGGTCAATTTGAGTGCCACAACAACTCAGGACTAAGACTCGGTCAAATGCAAATCTTCAGGTAAATCTCTAATTTCTTTAACTCTTCAAGGACCTTGTGCAATTAAACCAAAGAGTGGACCATGTGCAGCCGAATTTTGGGTTGACTTGGTCCCTCAATTTGGACGGTTTTGTAATCAAATAAAGCTACTAGACCTGTCCAAAATAAATCAATGAATTAGAGGACCAAAGAATGAAATTTATCCAATTTAATTAATTAATCAAAAACCAAATTATTAATGAAAAATTTTAGAATGAATTATTAAATATAGTTTTATATTTTATTTTTTACTTTAATCATGCATGGCCCACTTTATGTCATAAAAATATAATATGCTCAAATTAATATAAAATAAGTCATTTTATGCGTGAAAACTATATAATAAAGCATAAAATCACATTTTAATAATTTCTATGTCCTAATTTTATATTTTCACATATTTCATTAATTTATTAAACAATTACTAAGTTTTAACAATGAATTAAATTAAAAATGTGAGAAATTATATAGGAAAGATCCTATATATTTTTATTTTAAAATTGTACATATTTCATATGTTATTATTTATTAACTTCATACTAGAGTTGTCCATGGGTCGGGTCCTAACAAAATTTTAGGCGTGATTCCTAGGCTTGACCCGAAAAATTGGCCTAAATTTTTGCCCAAGTCTGACCCGGATAGAAATACTAAAACCCGAGCCCGACTCGTATTAATTTTTAAAATTTTACTTTTTATATAATTTTTAAAATATATATAATATATCAAATACACTAAATATATTAAACTAAATGTTTCTCACCAAATTGAAAATAAATTAAAAAAATATTTATACTTAAATAACACTAAGATAAATGTAACTTAACAAGCAAATACCTCTAAAATAGTAGCAAAATTAACAATAAAACAAGTGTTATACAATATGCAAACATTAACAACAAAATAGTAGCAAAATAATAATGAAATAGTAACAAAACAGTGGCAAAAAGTGGAAAAATATCATGGGGATTTTCTTATTGAAATTTTAAGTCAGGCCAAAAAACCTTACCCGAGGTCTGATCCTTTCTTAAACAAGTCTTGTTTTCTGCCGAAGTTCATTTTTCAGACCTATACTTTTACTCAAACCCTCCCGACCCAACCTATTAACAGCTTTATTTCAAACCGTGCATTTCATTATTTGTTATATATTATTGTTAAACACATATATCTATATTATAGAATCTCAAAATTATTCTACAAACTTTCATTTAGTTTAGTCATAAAAAGTTAGAATCTCACCTCAATTTTACAAAATCGACGAGCTATGGAGCTAATTCAAGCTAAAACGTGTGAAGATCGCTTGAGGATTTTAAGGATGAAAACATGAGTGTTCTTCAAAATTGAAAAGATATTTTGTGTTTAGAGAGCTTAGGAATAAAAAAGGATGATTATAATCAAATAAAAAACTTTGATACTAATAATAGTTCTAATGGACTCACCTTCGACCATTCTGAACATGTAGAAATGTTGTTTTAATATTAACCTATTGGCCAGAGATTTCGTCATTAATGTTTGTTAATGTTTAGTTATAGATTGAGAGGTTTTTAGGTTTTGACTAACATTTATGACAATCACAACCCCAACATTAAGCATATGGTTTGTTTTAAAATATATATTTAAATGGTGAAGGGAGTAGGAAAGGCGGCACCTATATTTCGTGCCTATACATGGGTGAAACCGGGTTAAAATATGGGTTAGAGGGGTGGAGGGTTTCTAATAGGCAACACCCAGTAAAGGGTTTCTTGCAGGCGGCACCCAGTGTGGAGGCCCTATTTAAGCAGTGTTTTCTTGAACGGTTTATAAGATAAGAAGAGAATGGGAAAAAGAATTGTAAAAGAAGAGAAAACAAAAAAGAATTCGTAATGTTAATACATATGAAAAAAAATGTTAAAGTGTATATATTTTTTGAAATAAAATATTGAGAAATTTAATTATTTTTAAAGATTTAATATTGAAGATAGATAATCAATTTTTCGTTTACGTTTATTTTGATGGAGTAAATTTGACAACAACAATTAGATGTATATTTGAATGTCGCCAAAAAATAACAATGAGATTTAATAGAAGCGTGTCGGCTAATGATATGAAAAAAAGGATCAATGCAAAAATTGTTAGATATTGTGAGAAAAGAATCTCAAAATTATTCTACAAATTTTCAATTCCGACAAAAATGAGATTACAAGAACATTGCTGATGGAGTTTTCTGAGAAATACGAAACTTCAGAGGATTCATCAGAATATTGTTTACTCGACGGTGACCAATGAAAGTATGCAGGTGAATGCAAGCACTCACGATGAAGATGAAGAAATAAGAGGTGGAACCTACAATAAAAGAATTAATGACATGACACCCACGTCAACATTTAGCACATGATTTCCACTGTCTAATGGTGACCAAATTATCATAATTCATAATGTTAATGACCAAATCATAACAATTAAAATATCAGTAACTAAAATGTAAATTTAAACAACTATAAGGGACTATTTTTATAGTTTACCCATTTTAATATTATAATTGTTGGAATACATTTGGTAATTTTAAGTATTCCACATATAGCATGAGTCAGTTTTCCTATCTTTTATTTGATAAAATCTCCTAATAGCACCGAAAGTGTTAAATTAGTTATAATAGAATTTGAATTTATAAAATAAAAAATTATTTTTATAATTTAAATTTAACTTCTAAGCTAAATTAGGTTTTAAATTTTAATAATAAAAAATAATTAATTTCTGTAAATATTAAAAAAATAATTTCTTTTGAAGAGTTTGATATGGAGTCAAACCATTACTCCATTTTTTTCTCTTTTTAGTTCTATATAATACAATAGATTGATGAAAATTATTTCTATTAATCTAATCTGTGCTCTACCTTTTGTGTTTCAGTAAGTCTCGATTTGGCTCTGCTTTGCTTAAGTTTTGATTCTAACGTAAAGCGAATATGACGAAAGCGGAGGTGACGGTGTTGCATGCAGCCGCGGAGATGGATATTGTAGCTGAGAAAGAGAATGAAACGAGATATCTTCTCAATGGCGGCAACGCGAGTAGCGTTAAGGTTGGCTCCGATGTTTATGTTAACGTAAATGGAAAGGACTCCGATAATGGAGTTGTAGTGGAATGGGGTGGAAATTGCATTGTCGAAGAAGACCACGAGGTGAAATCCGAATCTGATTCGGTTACTATTATTATGAATCAGCAGGCGGTGGAGAAACCTGTTGAAGAAAAAGGAGGGTATGTTAAAGAAAAATTAGGGGATGGAGATGATTGTTTGGCTAATGGTATAGCTAAACAATCTGCTTCGGAAGCTGCTGTTGTTATTGATTCCAGTGATGATAAAGTCGATGATTTGGTTAATGGTGTATCTACGGATGATGATGCTACACATAAAGTCTCTGTTAACTCCATTAGTTCGAATCCTATAGTCTCTGTTGGTGGAATGTCGTTTGTAGTTGATGTTCAAAGTAATCAATATAGTGGTAATCTGGCTGATTTGGAGATGGCTTCCAAACTGGTTGGTAGGTCTTTAGACGTGGTTTCGGGTTTGAAATCGGAAACGAATGTTAGTTCTGATTCTATATCAGTTGTAGAAAGTAATCCTGTGTAGGAACAATGACAGCAGCAAAAATCAAACAAAGTTGCAAAACAGAATTTGCAAAACTGAAGCAAGAAGTATCGAAGCAAAAGAAAACAAAGCAAAGCAAAAGCAGTGAACAAAATTGAATACTCAGCAAATTGTAACTGAACATTACCAATTTTCATTCAAAATTTGAATATATAAAAGAGTTACAAATTTTGATTTATTTGACAGTTACCTAATGACATAACTGCTCCCACTTAAACTAAACTAATACAAGCTTAAGTCAAATACAAAATAAGCTGACATATCAGCTTTTACATCATCAGTCCAATCACAAACTTAATCCAACTAACTTTGGAAACTAGTTAAAGTTGAACTAAACTAAATTACATCAAAACAAAATAGCAATGTCAGTTGCTTCATTTGGTCCAAAAACCATTCGTGCGCGCCAAGCAAAATGAGCTGAGCTCGATAGCTGCTGGTCTCGACAGTAGCATGCTTCTGGCTCCATGTTGCATTGCAGTCCAGCTTTCAACACTCCTCCTTGGACTGTATGCAACACATTCCAATTGTACTTCTCAAAGATTCAAATCGAGCAGCCCCTAAAGGCTTGGTCATTATGTCAGCCAATTGTGCCCCTGAGCTACAATGCACAAGGCTGACTTCCTTTGCTTGTTCAGCCTCTCTAACAAAATGCAGTTTGATTTTAAAATGCTTAGTCTTACCATGGAACACAAGGTTCTTGGCTATCGCAACTGCAGACTGATTATCCACCCAAATTTCAGTTGCTTCATCTTGAGTTTCATTAAGGTCATGAAGCAGCTTCCTTAGCCAAATGGCCTGATTAACTGTTCCTGCTGCAGCAATGTACTCTACTTCAGCTGTGGACTGAGCAACAGTTTGTTGCTTCTTTGAACTCTAGCAAAACATGCCCGATCCAAGTGTGAAGAAGTATCCAGAGGTACTCTTCATGTCATCGAGGGATCCTGCCTAATCACTATCAGAGTAACCTTCTAATTTCAGTTCCTTCCCACTTTCAAACATTACACCAAAGTTAGTTGTGCCTTTGATGTATCTAAGGACCCTTTTTGCAGCTTTCAAATGTGCCTCATTGCAACAATGCATGAATCTCGATAACAGGCTAACACCAAACATGATGTCTGGCCTGGTTGCTGTTAGATACAACAGACAACCAACTAGGCTTCGATAATGCCTCTCATTAACCCTTTGCTGATCACCATTGCTGGTTAATTTTTCACCCTGTGCCACTGGTGTACTTACTGCTTTACAATTTTGCATGCAAAATTTGCCAAGAATCTTCAAGGCAAATGTTTGTTGGCTGATGAAGATGCCCCGATCAGACTGGTGAACTTCCATGCCAAGGAAGTAAGTCATGACCCCTAAATCTGTCATCTCAAACACTTGCTGCATTTGAATCTTGAACTCATCAATGAGCTCAACTTTGCTCCCTGTCACTAACAAGTCATCCACATACAAGGAGACAATCAGCAAGGTTTCAAATTCTGACCTCTTAACATACAGAGTAGGTTCACTAAGGCTCTTCACAAATCCAAGCTTGGTCAGATAAGCATCAACTCTGTCATACCAGGCCCTTGGTGCCTGTTTCAGGCCATAGAGGGCCTTCCTTAACTTGTACACTTTGTCTTCATGTCCAGCAACTTCAAAACCTTCAGGTTGCTCAATGAAGATCTCCTCCTTGAGAAAACCATTCAGGAATGCTGATTTGACATCCAATTGGTGAACTTTCCACTGCTTCTGAGCTGCTAAAGCAAACAGTAGCTTGATTGTGTCCAGTCTTGCCACTGGAGCAAAAGTCTCCAAGAAGTCCACACCATACTGCTGACTGTAACCCTTCACCACAAGCCTGGCCTTGTGCTTGTTCAGTGAGCCATCAGCATTGTACTTGGTCCGGTACACCCATTTAACCCCAATAACCTTCTTATTTTCTGGTCTGCTCACCAACTCCCATGTTTCATTTTTATTGATCATTTCCAGCTCAGCTTCCATAGCTTCCATCCAGCTTCTGTCCTTGGCAGCCTCTTCAAAGTCTGAGGGCTCAATCACAGCAACATTGCACCTCTGATAGACATCAGCTAAAGTTCTGGTGACCCTCACTGGTGTGTCATCTACAGCATCTTCACTTGGTTCCTCTTCTGTAGGCTCAGCAACCAAGTCCAACTGATCCATTTCAAACATGTTAGCTTCAGCACTATTCCAATTCCACACCTTTTCTTCATCAAATTTTACATCCCTGCTGACTAAGACTTTCTTTGCTATAGGATCATAAACTCTATAGCCCTTCTTGTTGCTGCTATAGCCAACAAAGATTCCTGGAGTGGCCCTGCTCTCGAGCTTGGTTCTCTTTTCCACTGGAACAAGAGCATAACACACACAACCAAACACTTTCAAGTGTGTTACTACAGGTTTAACTCTATGCCAAGCCTCATAAGGAGTCTTATCCTTGACTGCTCTAGTTGGCAGTCTATTGAACAGATACACTGAGGTGTTAACTGCCTCAGCCCAAAACTGACTTGGAAGCTTGCCTTGAAACAAGAGGCACCTGGCCATGTTCAGCACAGTCCTATTCTTCCTCTCACAGACTCCATTCTGTTAAGGAGTATAGACTGTTGTGAGCTGATGATGAATCCCATCACTGTCACAAAGCTTTTGAAATCTCTCAGACACATATTCAGAGCCATTATCAGTCCTCAAAGCTCTAATTTTGCAGCCTGACTGATTTTCAGCATAAGCCTTGAATTTACAGAAGGCTTCAAACACTTCTGGCTTTTGCCTCAAGAAGTAGACCTAGCACAACCTTGTTAAATCATCTATAAACAGGGCAAAGTACCTGTTCTCACTGATTGAAGGTGTTCTCATAGGACCACAAACATCAGAGTGCACCAATTCGAGCTTGTTTTGAGCTCTCCAAGCACTGTCAGCAGGAAAAGGCAGTCTAGCCTGCTTACCAAGCTGACAAACCTCACAAACATTCCCACTAACCTCAACTTTTGAAATGTAATCAACCAAATTCAGCCTATGTAGCAGATCAAGCGATCTGAAATTGGCATGGCCTAGTCTCCTATGCCACAAGTCAGTGCTGTCAGCAAGGCTGGTGTATGCCTTTCTTTCTACTTGGCTAACATCCAGCATGAAGCATCTATCGGTCATGGAGACTGAGATTAACTCCAGACCATTCATGTCTTGAACAGTACAGCAACCATCCTTAAAAACCAATGTATAGCCCTTTTCAACTAATTGGCCTACACTAAGCAAATTCTGGTCTAAGTCAGGTACAAAAAGCACATCTGAGATCAGCTTGTTACCTGAACCAGTGCTAACCAGCACACTGCCCTTGCCCTTAGCCTCAATCAGCTTGCCATCTCCAATTCTGATCCTAGAGTGGAAGCTTCTGTCTAAGCCCTTGAACAACTTCTCATCTGCTGCCATATGGTGTGAGCAGCCACTGTCTAGTAGCCAATCATTGCTGGTTTTTGTTGTGCCAACAAAACAGGTTGCTGTAAACACATGCTCCTCCTGAGCTTGCATGTCCTCAGCTGGTCTAGCTTGTTGTAGAGCAGCCTCCCTTGGTTTGCCCTTGCACACCTTCTCTACATGACCAAACTGCTTGCACTTTCTGCACTGGATATCTGGCCTAAACCAGCAATATTTTTCTGAATGTGTTGTCTTCTTGCAGTGAACACATGGTGGAAACACCCTTGTTGCTTCATCTCCCCCTGACTTGGCCTTTCTATTGTGCCAAGGCTTCTTGCCTTTTGCACTCATACTTGAGCCTTCACTGGCTTTAGCCTGGAAAGCAGCTTCAGAATTCTCCTCCTGCCTATTTGCCCTCCTTTGCTCAAGTGCATACAAGAAGTTTATCAGCTCAGACAATGAAATGGCTGATAAGTCCCTCGAGTCCTCAAGTGAAGAGATTTTAGACTCAAATTTCTCAGGGAGAGTTGTAATGACCTTTTCAACAACTCTGCTCTCTGTGAAGTCCACTCCCAAGAGCCTAATGCTGTTGACAATGGCCATTATCCTGTCTGAGTACTGCTTGATGGTCTCAGACTCCTTCATCCTCAAATTTTCAAAATCTCTCCTGAGGTTGATCACTTGCTGTTGCCTTGTCTTTTCAGTCCCCATGAACTCCTCCTTCAGCTTCTCCCAGGCCTGTTTTGGTGAGTCACAGGCCATGATGCGAGTGAATATCACATCAGAGACTCCATTTTGCAAGCAGGCCATAGCCTTATGCTTCTTGGCTCGCTCCTCAGCATGCTGCCTCATCTGTGCAATGGTGGGATTGGCTCTCAATGGAGGTGGTTCAGCATCATTCTCAATCACACTCCAAAGATCGTGTGCCTGAAGATAAGTCTTCATTTTAACTATCCAAATGTGATAGTTTTCTCCAGTGAACACTGGTGGAGGTGGTGGAGTGAAACTCATCTTGCTAGACTGAGTTTAAGTGCTTCGATCCTTTTTAGTTTTAAGCTTTGCTGTAGATTTTAAATTGAAATCAACAGAATGCAAGCAAAGGCCCCTCAAAGACTCAGGCTCATGATACCATTTGTAGGAACAATGACAGCAGCAAAAATCAAACAAAGTTGCAAAACAGAATTTGCAAAACTGAAGCAAGAAGTATCAAAGCAAAAGAAAACAAAGCAAAGCAAAAGCAGTGAACAAAATTGAATACTCAGCAAATTGTAACTGAACATTACCAATTTTCATTCAAAATTTGAATATATAAAAGAGTTACAAATTTTGATTCATTTGACAGTTACCTAATGACATAACTGCTCCCACTTAAACTAAACTAATACAAGCTTAAGTCAAATACAAAATAAGCTGACATATCAGCTTTTACATCATCAGTCCAATCACAAACTTAATCCAACTAACTTTGGAAACTAGTTAAAGTTGAACTAAACTAAATTACATCAAAACAAAACAACAATGTCAGTTGCTTCATTTGGTCCAAAAACCATTCGTGCGCGCCAAGCAAAATGAGCTGAGCTCGATAGCTGCTGGTCTCGACAGTAGCATGCTTCTGGCTCCATGTTGCATTGCAGTCCAGCTTTCAACATCCTGCAAAGAAAACTTGTGGTGTTACAAACGGAGGAATTCAGTTTGGTAGTTTCGACGACAAGGCTGAAAGGGAAACACCGTTCAACTACATGATCAGGGTCCCGAGAAACGACGATGAAAGGTTGAAAGTAATGATAAGACTTGCTCGAAATAAGGTTGATGAGAAGATTCGAATTCAACGTATGCTTCATATCGATATGCAAAGCACGTGGGTATGTAACTAAGTGTTTTTATTTTTCATTAAATTCTTTAATCACTTGTTTATGTTGTTATGGTTTGATTAAATGCCCTACCGATAGGTTACTTCTGAGGAATATCGCAATGATTTTAGTGATGCTGCATTTCAAGAACAAGTGGCTCGAGACTTGCATAGGTCCAAATGTCAGGAAATAGAGTGGATGCAATCCGTGATTGATATTGAAGATATTGAAGTCAAGGTAACCTGTTTTCAGTCTTTTATGGAAGAGGATGATGTGATTATTTGTTCTAATTATATACTTTGTAAGCAGATACGAGACATAGAATGGACAATACAACACCAAACTCTACCGCTAAAGGATGAAAAGCTGTCATCTACCATGAGTAGACAGGAAGAAAATCAACAAGGTTTGGACCGGAAAGAGCGTCTGAAGGTATTATATATATACATCTGCTTTGTTACCTGTTGGAACCATGAATCTTTGAAAGTATATATTTGAATACGAGTATGAGAATCTAATTTGGGTATGATGATGGATATAATCCAACAACAACCTTTCAAAAACACGTATTTGAATACGGTTTTTGGTTGCTTACTAGATTCTTCTGTTTCTGTAGTCTTTAAAGAAGGAAGCTGATCAATTGAGAGCCAACCTCATAAACGCTGTGGCGATCACTGAGGTAACTAGGAGGAAATACTATAAGGAAAGCGAAAAGTTAAGCGAATCGCTGTACCTGCTCAAAGCTGCAGATGACAACCAAGAAGAAGCGTATGCACAGCTGCAAAGTTTGAAGAAACAATTATATGAGAAGGTACTTTTAAATTCTGTAAGCTTAGAGTGAATGAACATAATCGTGTTGGACACTTAATCATATCCGAGACTCATAGACAAACCTGCATTTTCGTTCTGGTTCTGATTGAATCTATTGCTCTTTGAAACTGATAAACTAAGTACCGATAAAGATATACCGACGCTACTCTTGTTTGAATTTTGCAGAACCAACACTTTCGGCAGTACAGGGATGATTTTATTAAAGCGAATGAGTTGGGTTGGAAAGGGGATAAAGTGGCACTCCAAAATTTTTGCATTAACCAGGTGAGGTCGTGCATTTGTTTTATTTCTTCGAAATAAAAAATTTTGTACAATATTTGATCTAAACAGTTGGTGGTCCAGGTGGAGAAATTTATGGACTTATGGAATAACAATGATGAATTCCGAAAAGAATATGTTAGATGCAATGAAAGGAGCACACTTTGGAGACTGAGGACATTAGATGGCCGTGCACTTGGTCCTGGTGAAGTGCCTCCTGTAATTCATCGAGCAGTAAATGGAAGAGCGCTCGTGGATCATACAATGTCCGGCTTAACTTTGGAAGATCGAACACAAGAGTTAGTGGCGGTGGCAAAAGCTGAAAAGGTACTTGCGGAAAAGGTTGTGGAGCAAAAGAAGTTTATGAAATCTGCTCCTCCAGAAAGTGTTTCAACAACTGCTTCTAATGGGGATAAAATCGAAGAGGCTGAAGAAGAGAAGCCGGAGAGAACAAAGGAGGCAGACGAATCGGACAGGAAGGCAGAGGAATTGAGAAAGGAAGAGGAAGCGGCTAAGTTAAAGGAGCAACGCCAGTTGGAGGAGATAGCTAAAGCTGAGGAAGCACAAGAAAGGAAGAGGCAAAAGGCAGAGAAGGTTGAAGCTCGAGAGGCTAGCCGAGCTGCGAAAGAAGCTGAAAACCTTTTTCGTTCTTCAGAAACGGGAAAAGAGGGCAAAGAATAAGGAAAACCAAAAAGCCGTCGCAACAGCCGGTGACACGGGCATTGAAGATGAAGCTGTATCTGCTTGTCCGACTTCTGAAACTCTTGCTGAAACTTCGAAAGAAACCGAAAACAAAGAGAAACCCATGGTGGCTACTACGGGAACGCCTCAAAAGGTATCAAAGTTTTTGAAACAAACCAAAGTAACATCTATTCCCCCTCCTATTCGAAATCGGGGTAAGCAAAAGATGCGGCCATGGATGCCTGTCATTTTAACCCTTTTTGTTATTTTGGCTTTGTTTTTTATAGGAAATTATATCTAATTATTTGATTTTGGGCTATAGATAGACAATTTTTTCCTATTTTTTTAAATTTTGTATAAAATTATTATAGTATTTATTTATTATTATTTTTTATAATATTAGAGGATGGAGAAGAAAGAGGGTTGAATTTAACTCAGATTATAAAAAATTACAAAATAGTCACACAATTATTAATAAATTTTTTAATCATCTAATCATTATATGTTGATTTATATCAATCAAAGCTACATTTAAAAAGAAATGATGAATACATCAGAAGTCCTCCATCTCCAACAATTATAAAGTTGGTAATAGTTTAAGTTCAAGAAAATTCGAGTTTGTAATGATTCGAGCTCAAAAAAATTTGTGTTTGTGAAATCTTAAACCTGAAACAATACAAGTTTGAGACCAATTTGAGCCTAAACCCATGATGATCTGAGCTCAAGTTTGTCATATATGTTTTTCAAAACCTAAAAATTCCTGAATTTATAATTAAACATTAATAATTAATATAATTATATGATAATAGTTAAAATAAAAATAAAATATATGTAACATCCCAAATCCGGTCTAGACGTTATGATTGAATTTAGAGAAATTACATTAGTTTGTTCCAAAAACCCGAAAAATTGAAAAATTTTAGAAATTGTGAATTCTGAAAATATTATTTTCAGCAAAACACTTACAAACTCCTTGTGAAATCACGCGTCAATTAATTTTATGAAAAAAAAAAAGCTTAATTCAATACTCAGATTTGCAGCAAAAATTTTGGAGTAGGTAATTCAAGAACCGTGATTTAGGTTAGAAAAAAACGTATAATTTACTGGTTGTTCATATTCTAAAACTTTCATTGTGGATTTAGGTAAAACTTATTTCAAATTCGCGGCGGATAACCCATATTTTGTTTAATTTTAAAGACTAAACTTTTCTTTAACTTAACAAAAAAGGTGTAGAAAACTTAAGCCAAATAACAAAATCCAAAACCAATATCAAATCCAAAACATAGTCCAAATATCATAAATATAGAAAACTTAGTTTTTTTATTATTATTATAAAAACAATCCCGAATTTTTAACCAATTGAGTTGTAAATGACATAATTAATTTCAAAATCTTACGGCGAAAAAAATACTTTAAAAACTCTTATCCCTTAAAAACATAGGGTTCCATCAGTTATGTCACATTAGGTGAGTTTACGAGCAATAAATAATATGTCCATAAAAACAAATACCAAAACCAAAATTTGACCTTCCAAAACAAATTAAAATCTAAAATTTAAATCCAAAACAAATTTATACCGAATTGTGTGAACTGAGCTCCGAAGTCACCTCCTAGTCTTAAGTCTGAAGATCACCTAAAATGTATTAAACAAACAGTATTTTTTAAGTCTCTTGTATGGTACAAGAGAGATTATGGTGGTTAAGTCTGTCTAAGTGCAGGTTCGATTCCAAACCTGTTACACTGGGTTGGCGTTATCCTCCTCATGGGTGGCTGAAGTTTAACGTAAGCGGAATGGCAACTAAGGAAGCTATGGGCTGTGGAGGTGTTCTTAGAGACAAGGAAGGAAATGTAAGAGCTTTATTCTCGGGACCATGTGATGCCATTAATGCAGATTCAACTGAATTAGGAGCAATAATTACATCTTTGTATGTAATAATTGAGATAGGGTGGAGAGGAACTGGTTTGATTATTGTTGAAATTGGGTCACTGGTGGCGTATAATTGATTATTGAACAAAGACAGGAGACCTTGGTCACAACAAACTACAGTCGATGATATGGAAAGGAGACTAGCATGTGTGGGTGAGGTAGCATTTTCAAAAGCAGACCAGCATGGCAATGAAATGGCAGAAACATTAGCGTCAATAGGTATTAATCGTAAGGTTATGTTCAAGGCGTCGTGATGAATGTTAGATTACTGATTGGAATGTCTAGTTTTCATGTTATTTTGGCTTTTGTGACAATTGTATTGTTTAACTGGAACTACTATTCTATTGCTTTTAAATAGAATAGTTTGACTAAACCAAAAAAAAAAAATACTTATAACAAACACAAATGTAAGTATCAACACAATATTTTACTTATACGGGAACATATATTATATCAAAATGTCATATTCCAAAAACACAAATCAGATCATAATGTCATATTTTCAGAATCATATATCATATCATATTATAATAAATCATTAATGTTTCACTTTTCACTAATGTCATATCATAATGTTTGTTTAAATTTATATTTTGATGATTAATGTTTCACTTTTCACTTTCCTTTTTGATTATCAATGATTTATAAAAACTGGGTTTTGATTTTCTTTATCTTTTTCTTTCATTGTTCTTGATTTGTTTTTAGAAGAATCTGAGAACAAGAAACTGAAAGCAGCAGCAACAAGATCGATATAACCA
Organism: Gossypium hirsutum; assembly: GCF_007990345.1. NCBI lineage: Eukaryota > Viridiplantae > Streptophyta > Magnoliopsida > Malvales > Malvaceae > Gossypium > Gossypium hirsutum. The sequence continues at coordinate 2,335,998 of NC_053427.1, forward strand.
ACGATTCGCCCATTGTCGGGCTTGCAATGGAGAGCCAAGAAAATGATGGAGATGACGACTCCTAGTTCTGGTGAGGCATTGCTACGGGTCAAGTTAAGAGGTTTCGAGTATACCATCAGAAAACCGCCGTGTTGTTTGCGTTCAATGAGACTCATGGCTCCTGTGAATACACTTCTAATGGTGACTAAATTGTCATAAGTTACAAGGTTTCGTCACAATTAAAACATCATTGATTGAAATGTAAATTTAAATAACGACAAGAGATTTAGCGAATACTATAAAGATTTATTTATAAATAATTCAACCTTTCAACATTTCAATATGAATGTTTTAAGGCAAATTTTTAATGAATAAGACTATTTTAGTTCATCTAATGTAGAAAAGATCGAAATTTTCAGTTTTTCAACAGAAAGATTAAAATGCAATTCGAAATATAGTATAAGGATTGCTATGCTATTTTTATCGATAATTTTTACATGTATATGGTATTTTGCTTTAATTTAGATGACATAACATTTTAAAATGTTTGATTTTTAAATATTATTTGATTAAAGATGCAATAATACAATCATTCTTATTATGTGTTTAAACTTGCAATAATACCGTCATATTCAGTAGAATTAAGTGTTATTTCTAACACTTAACTCCTTCTTTACATTTAAGAGTCCCAGAGAATTTAGTGAGTCTTCCAACAAATATTGCAGGCTTAGCTTTAATTATATCCTTCTTTTTTAATTTCAAATGGGGAGGTGATGGTGGCCCAGATGTTACAAAAAATGCTCCATTCATGAACCGATCTCCTTCTGATCTCCATATCCAATTCCTCCATTCTGACTCTGGTGCATAGTTCCTATGGGTTATCTATAGAAATGTATTGAACAAAAACAATTTAGTGGTATAACCATAGGTACATTTTCAGTTGCATTGTGCTTCCTACGATATAAAATTAATATATGTTAATTACCAATTAATTTGTTATATTCTCATTTACCTCTTTAGTTAAGGGGTCATCTGGAGCAATGAACCTGTTGCCTTGGCTAATAATGGTGGGATGCGTGCTACCACCAATGGCATACAATTTCCAATGAGTGTAGTCGTTGTTGACGACATGAAAGTATCCCCATCGACATCTAGGCATTCTTTGTATCAATTCCTTGCCAAAATGGTTGAATGCAAGTGTGACTTGCATATATTGATCTTTAGAATAGGTATCACTTGCACCTAACAAGATCACCTGAAAGAAAAATCCAAGAATGTTTAGTTGAAAACTAGATTACAAAATGTGTACCATGTTGAGTATTTTAAGGTAAATCTTACATGATCATGATGGGTGAAATGGCAATTTGAGATGGTGATGGCAGTGGAACCTTGTATTGCATCAATGAGCCCGTCTTGACATTCAGACATGGAAATATGATCAAGCCAAATCTTTGATGACCCGAATATGGAAATCCCATCTCCATCGCCGACTGTGCGATAACCATAATGATCTTCAGAGTCCCTTATTAGGCCACCACTACTTCTAACAACGCGATGAATGTGAATGTTATGAATTATGACATTGTGCACAAATTGAAGTGTAATGCCACATCCATATGCCATATGAACATTTGCTCCACGACCATCAATTGTCTTATGGCTTTGAACCATTAGTTCTTTTGATAATTTAATGTTCATATCATGAGCAAAAATTATCCATAATGGTCTCTTTTGAATCACAGCGTGACGTAAAGTTCCTGGTTTAGGATTTACGACATCATCATCAGAATTATCGGTAACCAAATAATATTCTCCCTTTTTCCCTCCACGAGTTTTGTGGCCAAAACCAAGGACACACTTAGCTAGTCTTTTGCGATTCTTGGCCCAGTTCTTCTTGCATCTCCAGCACCTATCAATTGGATTGATCGCCATGCATGGACCGGTATACTTCTTATGTTTACCCCTCAAGGATCTTCTCGTGCTATTAGTAATAACATCCTTAAATTCTAAGGGTTGATTGGACATAGTTTTTTCAAGAACCCTGCAACAAATTATCAACAAATTATCTAATATAATATATAATGCCTGCATTTAACATACAAATTAAGAAAGTTTCAGGAGATGGTAACTTGTTAAGGGAACTAACATTGGAACCATTGGCTTTCATCCATCTAAATAATGATATTTTTATCATTAAGCTAAAGGCGTATGATTATTACAACTCGATAAGAGTTAATGGTCCAAAATACAAATATGATAGATTGCTATTTGACAAAGACACTAATGGAAACAACAGTAACTAAAAGTTTGGCTTATTTAGTCCATGTAGTTACATGCGGGTCTATATTTCAAATTTCAATGTGTAATTTATTTTCTTTATGTTTAATGTATGACCCTTTTTTATATTAAAAAAAATGAGAAAAGAGAGATAAAATAGAAAGTTATAATTTACTTGTTAACATGATAGTTCAGGTGACTGGTAACATTTTCTGGGCTCGGTTCATAAGCTGTTAGAGCAATCTTCCAGGCTTCTTCTTCACGTTGCTTCCAAAAATCATCAAATTCAGCAACATTTGCCCATAGCTTTGGAATTAAGGTGAAAAAAGAAAAGAGGAAAACAACCCTTAGCTTAGTTACCTCCATTGTTGTTCTCTCTCTATATGTTTCTCCTTTTTAGGATATTTTCTTGGTTTAATTATCTAGGTTATGATAGGGCCTAGGTTTTAAAACTATATAAAAAGGGTTAAAACCTAAATATCTAGTACTCTAAGTTGCCGACTTTGGTCGGCTAAAGCCTTGATTTTGATAAGCCGTGAGTTTACCTTTAAATAAACCATCCATGTAACTGTATAGTTCTTAAATTAAGGTGCATTGAATGGTAAGCATTCTCATTACAAAATTATCAACCAAAATTTTCCCTACAAAACCAAAAAAATTTTAACCCACATCTCTAATCATGGAAATCTTAGGTCGCCAATTGGCAAAACCATCAAGAATTTAACCATTTTGAGCACTAAAATCTAACTGTCATTTAAAATAGAAATGTTTTTCCTTTTTATTGTAAAGGTTGCCATGGATTGAACAAATGACAACTTACATAGGTTACTTGTAAGGAAGATGGCAATGATTTTAATGCTGCTGTGTCTGAAGAACTAGAGGCTCGAGACTTGCATAGGTCCAAATGTGAGGAAATAAAGTGGATGCAATCCGTGATGGATTTTGAAGATATTGATGTCAAGGTAACCTGTTTTCAGTCTTTTATGGAAGAGAATGATGTGATTATTTGTTCTAATGATATACTTTGTAAGCAGATACGAAACATGGAATGGACAATACAACACCAAACTCTACCGCTAAAGATTGAAAAGCAATTCATTCGTGATATCAAGCAATTAAAGCAAACTCGTGAAAAGCTGTCATCTACGATGAGTAGACAGGACGAAAATCAACAAGGTTTGGACCGGAAAGAGCGTGTGAAGGTATTATATATGCATCTGCTTTGTTACCTGTTGGAACCAAAGTATATATTTGAATACGAGTATGAGAATCTATTTTTTTTAAACACACACAGAAAAATACATAGATGCTTGTATCCAAATCCGAGCTGTGTTAAAAAACATTCGACTAGTATATTTGGGTATGATGATGGAAATCTCGAGGGAAAAAAATTCAACTTACTTATGATTGGGTTGCTTATTCGATTCTTCTGTTTCTACAGTCTTTAAAAGGAAGCTGACCAATTGAAAGCCAGACTCAAAAACACTGAGGCAATCACTAAGGCAGCTAAGAGAAATTACTATGAGGAAACCGAAAAGTTAAGCGAATTGCAGTACCAGTTCAAAGCTGCAAATGACATCCAAAAAGAAGCGTATGCACAGTTGTTAGGTTTTTGAGCACTTTCACCGGGTAAAGTAAGAGCTTCAATAAAAGCTTTAACAGCAACGTATTATACCCGGATAAAATATGAAGGAAAAATGCTTGGAGTTCAAGCTTTTAGCTACTGTCAAGAATGAAGAACAGAACTTAGAAGTTTTTAGAAGGCAAAGAAAGATGGAGCATATGGAAGAAAATCTGATGATTTCATTCATTTGAAATATTGGCTTAAAGCCATTACATATACCAGTCATTGGCTGGTCAAAAGATCAACAAATTCATCACCTAAACACTACCTAACTCCACTTATTACATTGGAACTTACAAAACTAAACTTGTACACTTAAGTAAAGTTGGTCATCAGCTCCTACATCATCAAATTATATCAAATGTAAGCTTAAACTAAGTTCAAAACGAACTAGAACACACTACATAAACTTGGTTACAAAAGAAACAAAATAAACAGCTTCAGTTACACCTACTTTACCCGGGTAACTTATGTGTATGAATTCTTGCACATACTTTACCCGGATAACTTATGTGCTTGAGTTTGTATGGGCTGCATGTTGACACTTTGGCTTCTTCACATGCTGCATGCAGGCCAATTTCCAACACTCCTCCTTGGCTTGCATGCTGCAAACTCTTGTTCTTTAAGCATTCTCTGATGATTTGGTTCACTAAATCATTTTTCTCATCTCCTTTTGCTTCCAAATCTCTTTGAAGGTCCTCGACCATTTGCTTCAACTCTGATTTTTGATTCTCCATTTCATTCAGTTTTTCGGATGACTTTTGTTTCTTTCTCTCAAACTGCAATTCCAGTTTTGTTTTCTGGATATGAAGAGATTCCAGCTGCTGCTGCAATGTGTTTGCCTCATCTATTAACCTCTGTACTTGATTTGATGCTTCATCACCTTCAAATGCAAAATTTTTTTTCAACAGAGCCTTCTCAGGTTGCAACTTCTCCTTCTCTGATAACAGATTATTTTCCTGAGCAGTCAAGTTCTTCATACCAGACAATGTTTCACTGTTATCATCCTCAAGTTTCTTTGTGAGAATAAAAATTTCTTTTTCTCTCTTTTCCAACATTATTTCGAGTTCTAAAATGCGGGATTGGAGTCCTATATTTTGTTCTCCCAGTTTTTCTGCTTCACTTGCTTTGTTCTCTAACTGCTCCGCCATATCTCTGTTAATTACTTGCAATGATTTCAACTCAAGTTCCAAGCTAGTTACATGTGCCTTTAATTCTTTTATCTGAGCAAATGTTTGGTTCCCATGCATATCATGCACCTCTTTGAGTGTCAAAAATTTCCTTTCTTTCTCAACTGAATTAGTGAAATTTTTAACCAAATCTTCTTTGGTTAGCTGAGCCATTGACATGCAGTTTGTATGGCTAAGCTTCTTGTGACACAACTTGGATTCATCTGTAGTAGCTGTGTAGGCACTATCTGGACTCTTATTCCAGTCCACAATAAAACTTTTTTCTGTCATAGCTACTATCATGAGCTTGGATCCACTAGGATCACTAATCAGGCATTCTTTGCCTTTGAATACAACTGAATAGCCCTTCTCAAGCAGTTGAGCAATGCTAAGCAAATTTCTATCAATTTCAGGCACTAACAAGACATTTGTAACAGGTTTGGTACCTGTAGGAGTGTTTATCAGCACATCTCCTTTGCCTTCAACTTTGATGAATTCTCCATTTCCGACCTTCACATTTGTTTTGAAGCTTCTGTCAATTGACTTAAAAATGCTAGCATCAAGGGTCATGTGGTTTGTGCAATCACTGTCTATCAACCATCCATCTGTAGCTTTTCTTTTAACAGCTGAACAAGAAACTGCAAAAACTTGTTCTTCTTGGTCATTGTCTTCTTCTACTACTTGAGCTTCAGCTCTTGGCTGCTGGGGTTGGTTGTATCTTGGTCTGCCTTTGTTTTTGCAAACCCTTTCTACATGACCCATCTTCTTGCAGAATCTGCACTGCACATTAGGCCTGAACCAACATACTTTACCTGGGTGACTTGCCCTTTTACAGTGTGGACAGGGTGGATATCTTCCAGCACCATCTGCTTTAGGCTCGTTTAACCAAGTATTCTTTTTTTGTAGGCAGAGGCGCTCGAGGCAGACTTGGCTTCGGCTTGAAAGGCACCTTCTTCGTGCTCCTCCTGACTGCTGGCCCTCCTTTGCTCTTGTGCATACAGAGCATTGATCAGCTCTGTTAAAGAGATGCTGGTCAGGTCCCTTGAATCCTCTAAGGAGGATATTTTTGCTTCATACCTTTCTGGTAAGGTAGAGAGCACTTTCTCCACAATCCTTGCCTCATCAAATTGCTCACCAAGGAGCCTTATGCTGTTAACTACAGCCATGATTCTGTCAGAATACTTCTTGACAGTTTCTTCTTCCTTCATCTTCAAGTTTTCAAAATCCCTTCTTAGGTTCAAGAGCTGTTGCTGCCTTGTCCTCTCAGTACCTTGGAACTCCTCCTTAAGCTTGTCCCAGGCCTGCTTTGGAGTCTCACAAGCCATGATCCTGGTGAAAATAACATCAGAAACACAGTTCTGAATGCATGACATAGCCTTGTGCTTTTTGCTTTTTTCTTCAGAGTATTGCTTCATTTGAGCCACTGTTGGATTTGCTCTCAATGGTTCTGGTTCAACATCTGAGTTAACTACCTCCCATAGATCAAATGCCTGGAGGTAGGTTCTCATCTTGACTACCCAAATGTGATATCCTTCTCCATTGAAAACTGAAGGTGTAGCTGGTGAGAAGCCTGATGAAGCCATCGTTTTGAAAGTATGCAAGAACAGGTCCACTAAGAATTAGGCTCTAGATACCAATTGTTAGGTTTTTGAGCACTTTCACTGGGTAAAGTAAGAGCTTCAACAAAAGCTTTAACAGCAACGTATTATACCCGGATAAAATATGAAGGAAAAATGCTTGGAGTTCAAGCTTTTAGCTACTGTAAAAAATGAAGAACAGAACTTAGAAGTTTTTAGAAGGTAAAGAAAGATGGAGCATATGGAAGAAAATCTGATGATTTCATTCATTTGAAATATTGGCTTAAAGCCATTACATATACCAGTCATTGGCTGGTCAAAAGATCAACAAATTCATCACCTAAACACTACCTAACTCCACTTATTACATTGGAACTTACAAAACTAAACTTGTACACTTAAGTAAAGTTGGTCATCAGCTCCTACATCATCAAATTACATCAAATGTAAGCTTAAACTAAGTTCAAAACGAACTAGAACACACTACATAAACTTGGTTACAAAAGAAACAAAATAAACAGCTTCAGTTACACGTACTTTACCCGGGTAACTTATGTGTATGAATTCTTGCACATACTTTACCCGGATAACTTATGTGCTTGAAATTGTATGGGCTGCATGTTGACACTTTGGCTTCTTCACATGCTACATGCAGGCCAATTTCCAACAACAGTTGCAATGTTTGAAGAAACAATCATATGAGAAGGTACTTTTAAATTATGTAAGCTTAAAGTGAATGAACATAATCGTGTTGGACACGTAATCCTATCTGAGACTCATAGACAAACCTGCATTTTCGTTCTGGTTCTGATTGAATACATTGCTCTTCGAAACTGATAAACTAAGATAAAGATATGCCGACACTACTCTTGTTTGAATGTTGCAGAACAAACACTTTTTCCAGTACAAGGATGATTTAAATAAAGCGAATGAGTTGGGTTGGAAAGGGAATAAAATGGCACTCCAAAATTTTTGTATTAACCAGGTGAGGTCGTGCATTTGTTTTATTTCTTCCAAATTAAGAATTTTGTACAATATTTTATCTAAACAGTTGATGGCTTAGGCGGATAAATTTATGGACTTATGGAATAACAACGATGAATTCCGAAAAGAATATGTTAGATGCAATGAAAGGAGCACACTTTGGAGACTGAGCACATTAGATGGCCGTGCACTTGGTCTTGGTGAAGTGCCTCCTGTAATTCCTGGAGCAGTAAGTGGAAGAGCGTTCGTGAATCATACAATGTCTGGCTTAACTTCGAAAGATCGAACACAAGAGGAAGTGGCGGTGGCAAAAGCTGAAAAGGTACTTGCGGCAAAGGTTGTGGAGCAAAAGAAGTTTATGCAATCTGCTCCTACAGAAAGAGAACAGAGTAGGAATTGAGTAAGGAAGAGGAAGCGGCTAAAGCTAAGGAAGCACTAGAAAGGAAGAGGCGAAAGGCAGAGAAGGCCCAAGCTCGAGAGGATAACGAGATGCGAATGAAGCCGTCGCTAAACCACCACAAAACTTCCGGTACAACCAACATAGGGAGAAAACCTCAACAGAGGAGACCAAGCACGCAACTGTCGAAGAAGGCTCCATCAACACCAACACCCGCCCCTGACGTCGTCGATGGCGAGCATCTCACCCAGGGATTTAAATTGCGGTTGCGGTCGCGTTTTCGGTCGCGTTGCGTTTGTCGCGGTTGCGGACATAACGGAAGCTATTGCAGTCACTACGGGTATCGCGGTCGTGAATTTTTTTAAAATTCACACAACTTATTGTAAAACATAATAATTTTAATTTTAATTATAAAAAGTCACTTTTAATGATTTTTAAAGTGTTTTCTAATACTTATTAGAAGGTTAAAAGAATATTAAACTTGAGTAATACAGTTAACATAATCTGACTCAGAAAGCTAGGAATCTAACAATTTAATATCAGTAAAAAAATTAGAACTTGTTGTTAATGTGAAACACTTTACAGAGATATTCATCATGACACAATAATTTTTAAAAAATGAAGACAATGATACAGTAGGATATGGTAATAAAAAAATTTTTATTATTTATATATATTTTTTTGTTAAAATACTCTATGTAAATGAAAATATTGATTTTTTAATTTATAATTGAAATTAATTTTTTAAAATTTTTTAAATCTAATTTATATGAGTCTCAAATATTTTTTTTTAATAAAATTCATTGATTATATTGAAACAGGGCCAAAACAAAGTTCTAGCCAACACAATACAAAGGCCTAAGCAAAATCAGAAAAACAAAAGTCCAAGAACAAACCCAATCACAGAGCAGAATGCTAAACAAATACCACAACAAGCCTAAGGAACAAAACAAGTAAAACAAAAACAACCCAAAAACAAGCCCAAACACTGCGTAAAAACAAAAGTAGCCCAATTCCACTAACCAGCCTTTATTTTCTTCCCCATTTACCCCTTTTTTCACTTCTCATTTACCGTTCTTACCTTTGCTCTGTATTTCCTTCTCTGCAGAAATTTTTTTTCCGTTATTGTAAAATAACGGGAATAGCGGCCCGTTACCGCCGCAATTGGCCGTTACCCGTTAAATTGCGGCCGCGATCCACCGTTATTGGTGTGACTCTGCTTCACACCGCTATTTTCAACAATATCGGTTTCGGACGATGCCGCTACCGCTATATAACGGCCGCTATACCGGTGGCGGACCGCTAGATCTCACCTGAGGTTTGACAAAAATATTAACTTCGCCTGAGAGATTCGAACTCTCGCGGGAAATCCCATGTACTTAGCAGGCACATGCCTTAACCACTCGGCCAAAGCGACACTGATTTATCAACTAAAATTAAGATTAAAATAACAAATAATTTTAGATGCTGTCCAAGCTAAATAGCTGAAGCTGCGTGTGGGAAGAATAGATGATCACTTAATATTCAGCCAATAATACAAAGATTTAGTTCTAATACAATAATTATCTACCAATAATTGAGAAAAGGGCAGTCGACCTCGGGGTTGGAGGATGGGGCCGAGGTCGGGATGAGAAGTGGATGTCGAAGCTTACTTTTATGTACTTAATGGTTTATTATGATTTTGGAATTTTAGAATTTTGTTGGATGTAATCGTTATTTTATTGGTTTTATTTGGGTCTGAATAGTTGAAGTATTGATGTTGTTTTGGACTATAAGTATGGTCAATTTGATGTTAGATATTGTGTTGAGTATGCATGTTGAAAAGGAAAATGTTTGAGCACGAATTTTGCCCTGTTTTTCTGTATTTTTTGTCAATTTGTACAAAGTTCTCTATATTCAAGTTATAAGTATCGATATTTCAATGTTGGAATGAGGTAAAAATATCGATACCTGTGCTTGAGTATCGATAAAATGTTTGGACTCAAGATTTGACAAAATGTTAAGTTGGTATCGTTTTTATTGTTAGTATCGATACACATTTTACAAAAATATCGATACCTTAGTTTGTGTATCGATACCTACATTGATTTCTTTGAAATTTTGCTCAATGCTCTCTAAACACGTATTAAATTGTTTCTGAGGTTGTATGATTGTTTAGCCGCAAACACCTCTGTAAATGTTGTAAAATTTAGATTAATTACACAAGTAATTACAAATAATTACACACAAATCTAATTTTCTTATGGATTTTCACATTCCCATACATGATTTAAGTTTAAAATATTATTTTTTATATGGTAATAATAGTATTTTAATTTTATAGCATATATATTTTTTAAAAGGGCATATATTTTATTTTTAACATATAATTGTATATTAGTTTGCTAATATTGTTTAACTGATCTGAATTTTGTTATTTTTATTGATTTATTTAATGATAGTTCTTGAATTGCATAACTGTTTTTGTTTTGATGCTGAATATTTTGTTTAGTGCAGTAATACTCCATAACCCTAATATGACGACGAAAACGGACTAATGGTGTTACAAATATTGCTCGAATTAAATAGTTAATTGGATTGCTTCCATGCATTTATAATGTATGAATAGCATGTTTATGATTTTATCAGAATGAATAAACAATCAAGACATATAACATTATTAGCAGAATTTTAACAATCTAAGTTAAAAGAATGCAATCAATCTAACAACATAATTAAGTCTTTTTAATTAAATTGAAAGCAAAAAATATTTAGCAATCATGTTCATCAATTCATAAGAAATTAAAAAGTTAAAAAAAAAAGGGAAAGTAACTAGAAGACAAATTAACTTTGTAAAGTATAGGAATTAAATATAAAATGTTGTCAAAGTACAAGGAGTAAAAGCAGATTTTAACCATAAATAAATGTTTTAATTTATTTTTCTCCGATAAAAAAAGAAAAAAAAAGGAGGGTTGATTTTGTATTTTCACTCCTTCGATAACCTTTGCTTCCATTTCAATTCAAGTTTTCAAAAATCCAAAGGCCGGCCTTTTTCTCGTTTAGTTTCCTTTTCATTTTCCCAGTAAACAAACAAAACTCATTAACATCGTTTCGAAGCCAAAACAAGACTGAATTCATGGTGAAAGGAGGGCAAAACTTGCCGGCTAACGTCATCCAAGTAATCGATCAGCTAGAGCTCCATTGCTTAATTATCTTCCGATGGATCTCTTATCCCCAAATCCGCCTACTACGATCTCCAGCTCGTATTCTCTATTAAAATTTGATTTTTTTCTTTTGTAATTCCCTCTTCTTCTTCTTTCAAGTAATGTGATGGATTTCGATTTTCAGGCGAGAGAGGAAATGTCGAGAGAAAGATTACGCTACTTAGAAGCAATGGTGATATTCTAATTTAATTTTTGTCTACTGGATTTTTTTTTGTTATGAATTTCGTAAGAAAATAAAATGTAAAATTGGTGTCAATTTTTGCTGGCAATTTACTGTGAAGCAATAGCTATGGTGGAAGAGTATCAGCAAGCAGTTTCAGTGGCGAATCTTGGAGGGATTCGAGATATTCAAGGTTTTTATCCGCAGCTTGGATTGAAGAATGCTCCTCAGGTTTCAAATTAATTCCATTAATTTTTATTTTCTAAATTTTTTTTTGAAAGTTTGCGATTCATTGATTGTTTAATTTGGGAATATTGGGATGTTGTGGTGGTGTTAAATTCTGTAATTGTTAATTAATTAGTTCGTTGCGTTTAGGCGAGGGTCATGAGACGTTGGGCACTCCTTCAACATCATAATTTCATGTGGTTGCGGTTTGATTTATGGTAAGAGTATGGAAGAGTTTTGGTATGTTGAAAGAGTTTGATTCTTGGTTATCTTGTGCCTCGATATTCTTATAATCCTTTTCTTTATCGTATTCAGGTCTCGGGGTCTTGTGGTTGCATTCTCGTTGAAATCGAACTAGGTGTGTAACGAGAAATCCGAAATACAACAAACGGCGAAAGCCGAAATTAGGGACTATCGATGCCACATGGCCGTATTCCAGACCGTATAAGAAAATAAAATAAACAACAAAATAATATACATGGTTCGGGAATAATCCCTACATCCACAACCAAAATAAAAAATGAACTCACTATAAAAAAAACTCAAGATTACAATACACAAAGCTCACGTTATAGAAAAATCGATTAACTAATGGTACTACAAAATTAAACCCCAAAGCCAAGAAAGAAGTTTACAAACATCATCACTTCAGCTCTATGAAAATACTAAAACATCATCCACCCTTTTACTAGCCTAAGGGACACTCAATGACCAATTCCATCCATTGAAGTGTGGTTATTTTGCAAAGGGACACTCAATCACAATATGCCAATAACATCTCATCAACATTTATACTTTGTAGATTGAATGAATTTAGGATTGGCATAGCAATGTCACTAGGATGGTATCTACAATCTTGAATACAAGGACGGTATAAAGAAAGGAAGCTTAGTGGAATAATTGGAACATGCGGATGAAAAAAGCATTTAAGTTGGTGAATAAATGTTGCATAATAGAATCAACTAACCTCTTTATAAAAATCAAATAAGCTAAAGTAGCTCAGTCGAATGCTATCTCACCGATTTACCTTTCTTCACCTGCAAAGATAATATTGATTGCTATTATCATCTTGTTCCTCAGGAACAATCACATATTATCGAACTAAACAGTCATCAAATTGGTCAAGGTTTAAATATTCACACCTGTGGTTAGAGTGTTAGCCTGTGCGGTCTTGTATCTCCCTCTGTTATTTCCAAGAAATGTTAGTCTGTGCGGTCCTCGACGAAGCAATGGCTACCAAAGAACTCTCATGTATTTAACGATGTCTAACAAAGGGTACTCTGAAGATCCAATCAAACACTTTATTAATGCAAAATGAGAAAGAAAGATGAGACAGGAATCATGCAAAATGATGGAAATAAGTTGAGTTTTGCATGCTTATATCATTTGGTTTAAATATAAGTTTTGGAAACAAGAATCTGCCATCCAAGATGAGAATTTTGCACCACCTCAATTCTTAATGATGAGTTACTTAAGCTTTTTCTAAGGACGAAGAAAGTCTAGCACCCGCTCTTCGACTTCTTTTTTCCTTGTTTATTCTTCAACTCTCTATCCCATGTCTTAGTTTTCTTGAAAAGCTCTTTTGAAATCAACACTACGTCGTCAATTTAGCTTTCATCACCTGTAAAAATATATATATATCAGAAAGATCAGACAGGAATACTGCAAAATGATGGAAATAAGTAAAGTTTCACATGCTTATATCATATGGTTTAAACTATACCAAATTCATCACATCTAAGAATCCAAAATATTCTCCAAAATGACAAATTCTCTTCAATGGCATCAGTATGTGTTGAAAAGTCAACAAAGGTAAGAAGCAACTTGTTAAAAAGGTGAAGCAAGTTGCACCGAATGTTGAAAAGTTGAATGAGATAATTGCAATTTTGGTCCCTAATTTTTTAGGCCATTTGCAAGTTAGTCCATGAACTTCAACTATAAATAGGCCTTTTCATTTTTCATTTCAACCATCCCAACCAGTCTTTCTCTCTTAGTTTTCTCTCTTCTCCCATTTGAGAATTCTTAAGGAATTCTATTTGTTTGTAATATTTTGAAGATAGTAAAGTTATCATCTGGTGTTAGTGCCCGAGGACGTAGGTATAATTTACCGAACCTCGTTAAAACTCTGGTGTTCTTTCTTGTCCTATTTTTCTTTCAATATTTGAGGGTATAATAGTAGTATTTAATTGTGCTATTAAATTACTATAGAAGGGATATTCTGACTAAGGAAAGACTTGGTATTTAAGAGATCCATGTGATCCACCTCTCTTTCCTGGGAATTAAACTTTGTATGATTTTTTAGTACAATAATTTACACGCTTCCAACCCTATTGGAACAACAAGTGGTATCAGAGCCGAAGGTTAATCGTAGTATGCTCTGTGGTTGCAGTTTAAACTGATCTTCCACATCAGAAAAGATTTCCTTAGGTATATTGAAAGATTATGGAGAAAACGGTCAGTGTAGGAGCTTCAACATCGTCCATGTGGACAAGACCGACAATTGCAAATGCAAGATTAGCCGTGGAGATCTTTGATGGCACGGGCCATTTTGGTATGTGGCAAAGTGAGGTTCTAGATGCCCTTTTTCAGCAGGGTCTAGACATTGCCATTGATGAAGAGAAACCAGATGATGTACAGGAGAAAGATTGGAAGGCGATCAATCGGTTGGCATGTGGCACAATTCGATCATGCCTTTCTCGAGAGCAGAGCTATGCTTTTTCAAAGGAGACTTTTGCAAATAAGTTGTGGGTGGCACTTGAAGAAATTTTTTTAAAGAAAAACAGTCAAAATAAGCTCCACTTGAAGAAAAGATTGTTTCGCTTCACATACGTCCCAAGTACCACAATGAATGATCACATCACCAAATTTAATCAGTTAGTCACTGATTTGCTGAATATGGATGAGACATTCAAAGATGAAGATTTGGCTTTGATGCTGTTGGGGTCACTTTCTGAGGAGTTTGAGTTCCTAGAAACTACTCTACTTCATGGCAGGAGTGATATATCTCTGAGCGAAGTCTGTGCGGCCTTATACAGTTATGAACAGAGAAAGAAGGACAAACAGAAAAACTCAATCAGAGATACAGAAGCTTTAGTAGTCCGAGGTCGTTCATACACTCGGAAGAAAACTCAAAAGGGGAGATCAAAGTCAAAGTCCAGGCTCGGGAAAGATGAATGTGCCTTTTGTCATGAGAAAGGCCACTGGAAGAAAAATTGTCCAAAGCTGAAGAATAAGGGAAAAGCTACTGTAGATACTTGTGTTGTAAAGCATGATACCAGTGACTCTGAACTATCACTGGTTGCATCATCATCGTCGTTCCATTCAGATGAGTGGATATTGGATTCGGGTTGTACCTATGATATGTCCCCTAACCGGGAGTGGTTCTCTGATTTAGTTGAGCTAAATGGAGGAGTTGTTTATATGGGCAATGATAATGCCTGTAAAACTGTTGGGATAGGTTCAATCCAATTAAAGAATCAAGATGGATCAACCAGAGTTCTAACTGATGTTCGGTACGTGCCCAGTTTGAAGAAAAATCTCATCTCATTGGGAGCCTTGGAATCCAATGGTTCAGTTGTTACTATGAGAGATGGGGTTTTGGAAGTGACATCTGGCGCACTTGTGATATTGAAGGGCATCAGGAAAAATAACTTGTATTACTACCAAGGTAGTACGATTATTGGAGCAGTCGCTGCAGCTTCCGGCAACAAAGAATTGGACTCAATGCAGTTGTGGCATATGAAGTTGGGACATGCCAGCGAAAAATCCTTGCAAATTCTGGCAAAGCAAGGATTGTTGAAAGGTGCAAAGGCTTGCAAATTAAAATTTTGCGAGCATTGTGTTCTGGGAAAGCAAAAGAGAATGAAATTCGGCACTGCTATCCATAATACAAAAGGTATTTTGGAATATGTTCACTCAGATGTGTGGGGGCTTTCCAAGACACCTTCATTGGGAGGAAAACACTACTTTGTTACTTTTGTTGATGACTTTTCCAGAAGAGTTTGGGTGTATACCATGAGAACTAAGGATGAAGTGCTTAGAGTTTTTCTTAAATGGAAAACTATGATCGAAAACCAGACTGGCAAGAAAATCAAGCGGCTTAGGACCGACAATGGAGGGGAATATAAAAGTGATCCGTTCTTCGATGTGTGCCAAGAGTATGGTATTGTTCGACACTTCACAGTTAGGGATACACCACAGCAGAATGGAGTGGCAGAGCGTATGAATCGAACATTGCTGGAGAAAGTTCGATATATGTTGTCCAATGCTGGGTTGGGCAAGTAATTTTGGGCTGAGGCTGTGACATACGCTGGCCATCTTGTTAATCATTTGCCATCATCTGCATTAGAAAGAAAAACTCCTATGGAGGTATAGTCTAGAAAACCGGCTACAGATTATGATTCCTTACATGTGTTTGGATCCACTGCATATTACCACGTGAAAGAGTCAAAGTTAGATCCGAGAGGGCAAAGAAAACTCTCTTTATGGGAATCACTTCTGGAGTGAAGGGATTTCGTCTTTGGTGCTTAGACACAAAGAAAATGATCTGTAGCAGAGATGTTACCTTTGATGAATCTGCCACATTGAAAAAGGTAGCAGATAAAGATATTCAGACGAGCGATACTCCACAGCAGGTGGAGTGTACTCCAAAACAGGTGGAGTTTGAGCAGATGGGGATTTGCCCAGTTAATAAGTCTAATTCTCCAGCCACAATGGAGGAATTAGAGGTTGAAGAGGTTCTGACCCAAGAACCACTAAGTACACTAGAACCAGTTGCAGTTGCAAGGCCACGGAGAGAAATTCGTAAACCTGCTCGATTTACTGATATGGTGGCCTACGCCATTCCTATTGTTGATGATGATATTCCTGTCACTTATCAAGAAGCAATGCAAAGCTTAGAAAGTGACAAATGGAAATGCACCATGGATGAAGAAATGCAGTCTCTCCGGAAGAACAATACTTGGGAGTTGGCGCAATTACCGAAAGGTAAAAGGGCAATCGGATGCAAGTGGGTATTCGCAAAGAAAGATGGATCTCCTAGCAAGAAAGATATTCGCTACAAGGCAAGATTGGTAGCTAAAGGCTACGCTCAGAATGAGGGAATTGAATACAATGATGTATTTTCCCCTGTTGTAAAGCATTCCTCCATCAGAATTTTGTTCGCCTTGGTAGCACAGTTGAATTTGGAGCTAGCTCAACTTGATGTTAAGACGGCTTTCTTGCATGGTGAGTTAGAAGAGGAGATCTATATGACTCAGCCCGAAGGATACAAAGATGCTGGTGGTAGAAATTGGGTTTGTAAGCTGAACAAATCGCTATATGGATTGAAGCAATCCCCGAGGTAGTGGTACAAACGATTTGATAGCTTTATGAGAATGCAGAAGTACACAAGAAGCAAATATGATAATTGTGTGTATTTGCAGAAGCTGCATGACGGATCTTTCATTTATCTACTCTTGTATGTTGATGATATGTTAATCGCTTCGAAGAGCCAAAAAGTGATAGATAAGCTGAAGGCTCAGTTGAATCAAAAGTTCGAGATGAAAGATCTAGGTGAGGCCAAAAAGATTCTCGGTATAGAGATAAGTAGAGATAGACAGAGAGGCAAGCTTTGTTTGAATCAGAAGCAATATCTGAAAAAGGTATTACAATGTTTTGGTGTAAATGAAAACACAAAACATGTAAGTACCCCACTTGCTTCTCATTTGAAACTTAGTGCTCAATTATCTCTGAAAACTGAAGAAGAAAGAGAATATATGGAAAAAGTCCCATATGCAAATGTAGTTGGGAGTTTGTTGTATGCGATGGTGTGTACGCGACCTGACATTTCACAAGCTGTTGGAGTTGTGAGCAGGTATATGCATGATCCTGGAAAAGGACATTGGCAAGCTGTGAAATGGATTCTACGGTATCTTCGAAAAACCGTAGATGTTGGTTTAATTTTTGAACAGGATGAAGCAGTTGGTCAGTTTGTAGTTGGATATGTTGATTCCGACTTTGTTGGTGATTTAGATAAACGTCGTTCAACTACGGGGTATCTGTTTACCCTTGCGAAAGCCCTAGTGAGTTGGAAGTCTACCTTACAGTCTACAGTAGCTGTGTCTACTACAGAGGCAGAATATATGGCAGTTACAGAAGCTGTTAAGGAGGCTATTTAGCTTAATGGATTGTTGAAAGACTTGGGAGTTGTTCAAAGTCACATTAGTCTATATTGTGACAGTCAGAGCGCTATTCATTTAGCAAAAAATCAAGTCTATCATTCAAGAACCAAGCATATCGACGTAAGATATCACTTTGTGCGGGAAGTCTTTGAAAAGGAAAAATTATAATTCAGAAGATTCCGACAGCAGATAATCCCGCAGATATGATGACCAAAGTGGTAACAACAATCAAGTTTAATCATTGTTTGAACTTGATTAACATCCTGAGAATTTGAGCACCTTCAGGTGTATGGCGCTCGAGGGCACATTTGGAGGCACTACAAAAGATAACTTTATCGAATTTGGGGAGTTGAAGGAAGTGTGTGAAGATGTGATTATCCTAATCAAATCTTCAAGGTGGAGATTGTTGAAAAGTCAACAAAGGTAGGAAGCAACTTGTTAAAAAGGTGAAGCAAGTTGCACTGAATGTTGAAAAGTTGAATGAGATAATTGTAATTTTGGTCCCTAATTTTTTAGGCCATTTGCAAGTTAGTCCCTGCACTTCAACTATAAATAGGCCTTTTCATTTTTCATTTCAACCATCCCAACCAATCTTTCTCTCTTAGTTTTCTCTCTTCTCCCATTTGAGAATTCTTAAGGAATTCTATTTGTTTGTAATATTTTGAAGATAGTAAAGTTATCATCTGGTGTTAGTGCCCGAGGACGTAGGTATAATTTATCGAACCTCGTTAAAACTCTTGTGTTCTTTCTTGTCCTATTTTTCTTTCAATATTTGAGGGTATAATAGTAGTATTTAATTGTGCTATTAAATTACTATAGAAGGGATATTCTGACTAAGGAAAGACTTGGTATTTAAGAGATCCATGTGATCCACCTCTCTTCCCTGGAAATTGAACTTTGTGTGATTTTTTAGTACAATAATTTACACGCTTCCGACCCTATTCGAACAACAATATGGTTATATATAAATACCGAAGAGAAGTGATATCTTTTTACTTTTCCTTCAAAGGATCTTTCTGAAAGCCCACTTCCACGCCAACTTAGCTTTCAATGCCTGCAAATATCAATAAATAAATTTATACTAATTCCTCTTATTATCTTGTTCCTAAGGAAAGTTATAAATGTTTGAAATGGTTTTTTGTACCTCTCCCATGAATCTGAAGAAACCAATCACAGATTTTGAGGATCATATTCCATTCTGATTCCCCCGGGATGACAATTTCTAAATCAATTTGAACAAGGGGTATGTGGGAAATCTTAGACCACTCTCGTCCGTTATTGCTTGAGCACTCTTTTTTCAGCAACGGACAACTGAAAATATGTAAATGTCCAAGCGAGCAAAGCTTGTATTTTTCCGGTAGAGATGTTACCTTGGGACAATCACCGATCATCAATTCTTTAAGAGAGGCGAGATCTTGAAAGCCCTCGGAGAACATGAATTCTAGGTTCTCAAATCCTGAAAGGAAGATACGGGTGAGAGAAGGAGGCAGCATCATTCGAGTCCCTTCTTCTGGGAACGACACCACGTTTGAGCATCCTTCACCTCCGATGATCAATTCTTGAAGAGATGAGAGGCTATTTAATCCCCATTCCACAAGTGACCTATAAATTTTAGGTGCATTTGTGATTTCAAGTGATGTGAGATTGGCTGGGAATCCCTCCGATGGAAATGATATGTCAGCCGAACAGTTGAGCACACTTAATCGTCGAAAGGAGGTGATGCTGGCCATGCACTTAGGAAGGGCTCCAAAATTTCCACAACCATCAACTACGAAAGTTCTAAAGCTGGTGGTGGGCAACCCAATTTCTTCAAAAGAAACCAAATTTGAACACGAATACAACATAATCTCCTGGAGATGGATGAGCTTGTCTAGTCCTCGTGGTAGAGATTTAATTCCAGAACTGAAAATTTGAATAGATTCAAGACAAGTGGTTTCCTCAAACTCTTGGACAATGTATTCCAACACTGGACATCCCTTAATTATCAAACGTTTAAGCGTTATGGGAAACTTGGTGTTTGAAAATAGGCAACTCAGCTTTGAGCAGTTGATAATTCGGAGAAGTTGAAGCTGACTGCAAATATTTTGTTCCCCTTCGATAACAAAGACATTAGAGATGCACAATTTTGTATTTCCAAGTCCTTAAGAAGAAAGAGGGTAATACTCATACTCTTATTATCTTCTTTTTCATCAACCAAATGCTTCAAATTCTCACAGCCTGCAATCTTCAGCTTTTTTAAATTAGGAGGTAAATTATTCTCTATAAAAGAAACCAAGCCTCGAAAACCCTGAATTTCCATCACCGTAAGGAATGTGAGCTCATGTAAGACTTGTGGCAGTCTATTGAGCCTATCGCAAGAAACTATCATCAGAGATTCAACACGTGAAATCTTGTCAGGTTGCAATTCGGCTTCCTCGGCTTCCAAAGACTGCAGTTGAGGACAACACCCAACGGTAATGAAACGATGTCCAACTAAACTAAACCCATGCTGTGATAGAGATGCCAACTCCTCCCAACCACCAATTTCAAAATGTTCTGACTTTCCAAACCTCAACATTGTCCTATCTGCTGGAATATTAAACTTTGAAATGTTAGAAAGAGACAGAGTTTGCAAAAAGGAAAGCTCCTTTGCAGGAGAAGAGCAATCATCCACCAGTTCTGCACACCCTCGTATACTCAATTCACACAGTGACGGGAAACTTGATATTGAAACTACCAAACTCATACAGCTATGAATTTCAAGTTTTTACAAGGAAGGAAGATGGGTAGGCAACCTTCCCAACAATTGAGGACAGGTTTTTATTGAAAGCTCACGAAGGCTGGGGAGTTTCAAAACCTTCTCGTCTCCTTCACAAGTGTCCCACTCCTTCTAGTTTGGAAGACTCTCAAAAGACAGGATCTCTAATGATGCAAATGGATTCAATTGATTTTCTCCAAAGAACTCAACACCAATCTTCTGTACTTGATCGAAACCAATAATTGAAAGGTCTTTTAACAATGGCAGCCTTCCAACTGATGGTAGTGATTTGCAGTTTTACAATTGCGAAGCTTCAAAGACGACAAATTCTTGAAGGAAGAATCTGCTATCCAAGACGAGAATTTTACACCCCCGTAATTCTCAATGATGAGTTGCTCAAGCTTTTTCTGAGGACGAAGAAAGTCCAACACCCGCTCTTCAACTTCTTTTTTCCTTGTACTATTCTCCAAGTCTGCACCCCATTGTAGTTCTAACCCATCAATCCCTAGCTTCCCATTTAACTTAGCTTCCCTCACATCTTGACCATTAACATTCGCCAATCCAGAAAGACAAAAATTACCTCTAAGGTTTGACAAATTTTTCAGCTCTCTAATAAGATGTCCATCACCTTCCCCTATAACAAAATTAGATAACGTTTGAAGCTTGGTCAGCTGATCAAATTCGGAGGGCATCCTTTCTATTGAATCGGCACCACTAATATCAAGAAAATGCAAGTTGACAAGGTTTTCGATCTTCGAGGGTAAATTTTTGAGCTTTGAACAATTTCTTAGTATTAAAGTCTCCAAATGATAAAGAGTACACAAAGAATCAGGTAAACAATTGATTTGGGTGCTAGAAAAATTTAAGTAGCGTAGATGTTTTAAATTTTCAAAAAAGTCAGGCAAATCAAAGATCTCACACCCACGCAAAGAAAGAACCCTTAAGCAGCTCAGTCTTGGCAACAGATCTTCCACGACAACATTAGTTAAATAGAAACGGCATTTTCCATGCAATAAGGGTAAAAAAGTATGTAAAGAAGTCATTTGATAAAATGCTTCAAATTCTTTACACTGTGATACCCATCATCGCTAACATAAGCCGAATGACGAGTGCGAAGCGAAAACTTTGATTGCTTATCATCCTCCAATCTGCAACATATTTCTCCTGCAATTGATTGAGCTAAATCATTCATAAGATCATGCATCACGAAACGGGATTTATCTTTACCAGATCTTTGAAAAAATGACCTTGACACTAGATCTTGAAAATATTGGTTTCCAAGACCTTTGCCTTGAATTTTAGCTTTTGATTGCAAGAAACCTTCTACTCTCCATAACAAGATTATCTCTTCTTCTTCGAATTCATAATCTTTAGGAAATATGGAGCAGTATGCAAAGCATCGTTTCAAATGAGGAGGAAGATAATGGTAGCTTAATCGCAAAGCTGGAATTAAGCCACATGGATCTTCTGGTAGGTCCCATATCTCGCTCTCATTTATTTTTTCCCATTCACTATGATCCTGAACTGTGCGTAATAAGCTTCCAATGGCTTTTGCTGCCAAAGGTAAGCCGTTGCACCTTCTATCTATGTTCTCTCCAATTTCTTTAAATTGGAGATGCCCATCAAAGTTTCTTGCTTTCAATGCATGCTGAGCGAATATGGATAAACAATCATGATGCGAGAGTTTATCCAAGTAAAACGCTTTCACCGAATCGACATTAGATGAAACCTTTTCGAGTCGAGTTGTTACAATAATCTTGGTTCCTGCTCCAAATGGAGTCCGTAAGATGGTCCAATCACTGTAACTCTCGTTCCAAATGTCATCTAAAACAAGCAAAAACCTTTTTCCGGATAACTTCTCCTTCAACTTGACTTGAAGCAAGTTCAAGTCGTTCTCATCACGTGATTCGGCATCGAGGGATCTTAAAATCGTCTTTGTTATGTTAACAGCATCAAAGTCATCAGAAACGCATACCCAGGACTTGTGATCGAAAGACTCCTTAATGCTGGGATCATTGTAAACAAGCTGAGCAAGAGTTGTTTTCCCCATCCCTCCCATGCCAACGATGGAAAGGACACAAACTCCATCGGAATTGTTACTGTTGAGCAGCTCAAGCATTTCTTGCTTCTCATTGGCTCTACCAACATACTCCACAGCTCCATCCATCAAGGAAGTTGGTTGCAGCCTGGGTTTGTTTCCCTTGGAAGTTGCGCCTTGAGACATGATCTCACTCAACCCCAAACTACTTCTTCGAGTGTTCAAACTATTCAGTCTATCAGTGATTGCGTTTATCTTTGAAATCATCTTGGCATTGAACATAAAAGAGATTGGAGAGAAATTACCACCAGTACAGCAGGTTGGAATGAGTTTCTGTATCTTACTAGTGCTGGCTTGTGGTTGAGTTTTTTGGTGCTTGAGACGTAACTCTTGGTAAGCAAACTCGTCCAAGATGTCATCCACATCGTAAGCTAAGTCTTGGAGATCGTCCAACCAATTCTTCACACCTTCGTCCTTGATCTGTTTCTCCTCTGCATGGTTCAACACTGTTTTGATCTCGGGTAATATGGATTGCCACAGTTTGAGTTGCTGGTGGACCTGCCTGTGATCGGCCACAAAGTTGAGTACAGAGTCAAGCAATTTGGCAGACAACAGCTCCAAAAAGGCAGAAAGAGCAGCCTCTCCAAAGACAGACATGGTGGAATTGGGACAAAGAAATCAAAGAGAGAGATGAAGAAATTGAGGGAAAGAAATGGAGATGGATTGTGTATAATTGGGGTTAACAGGCAAGGGCGTTGAAGTCAATGGATAGTGCCAAATGAGATGGGAAAACACAAGGAAAAGGGAAAACAGGTCACAGTTTTTGGATTTATGAAATTAAACAGAAGCCGCAGCTCTACCATATTTTCTTATCAGCTACCAATAAATAAACAATACCGACCATTTATTTTTCCTGCACGCCCACAGGACATACATTTAATGTCATTGTTGACATGTACTCATCTTCACTGATTAATATGTTATTTTTCTGTAAACGTGGCAAAGCTCCATCGGTTAGCTAGTTGGTAATGTTATCTGCTTTGTGTTGGAACCGTAAACCAGTCCACTCACCTACACTTTACCAACCAATGCCAAAGCTTGGACGGTACTTTAGCCATTTCATTTCTGAACTTCTTTTTCGTATAAATTTGAGAGTCATTTTTTTTTATAAATATAATTAATTTTCACCAAACATGCCATAATCTAGAAACTTATAATACCCATGTTTAAAATATTTCATATTTTTATGCATTTACAGTTTACTAATTTACAACATTTGGATGGTTATTAGGATTATGTTTGTATCAAATATATAAATATATATAAGGAAAACAACGCTTCCACATCGGCACTTTTTTTCTTATGTCAGGCAAAAGCGCGTTGATGTAGGTACATTTTTGTTCGTGCTTAGACTAAATTTTTAAAAAAAAATCAAATATGACAAAAATAGATCAATTTTTTAAAAATTTACGAGAATAAGTCTTTACAAAGATCCAAAGTGGTAGTACCATTCCTTTTTGTTTTTTTTTTGTCACCAATTAATATGAAAATAAAACTTACAGAACATATCTTTATATAACTAATTATATTTTACAATGTGGGAAATGAGACTTTGGGTTTATATAAAGATCTGTTTTGTAAGTTTTATTTTTATATTAATTGGTGGCAAAAAAAAAAGAAATGGTGCTGCCACTTTGGATCTTTGTAAAGACTTATTCTCGTAAATTTTTAAAAAATTGGTCTATTTTTAAAATATTTTAAAAAAATTACCTTTTTTGAAAATTTAGTCCAAGCACGGGCAAAAGCACGTCCACGTCAGCGTGCTTTTGCCTGATACAAGAAAAAAAGCACTGACGTGGAAGTGTTTTTTGGATTATCCCCTAAAAACGTGTCCATGTCAATTTTGGATTTTCAATCCACACTCGTAATTATTTTTAGAAATTACCTATTTCCGTAAATAATTTCGAAAATAGACCTTTATTGGTACTATGTCTTATATTTTGTAAATTAATTCAGTAATTATGACCATCTAATTGTAATTATTTACGCCATACAAGTATTGTGTTTTAATGCAAAATTTAACAATAAAGTAATTTTTTAGTTATATACATTATTTTAAAATTTAAATTATTATTTTAATTTTTTTACTTTTTTAATTTTTTTATAATTTTTTAGAATTTTTTTGAAAATTTTATAAATTTTTAAAAATATTAATTTTGGAATTTTTATAAATATTTTGAGTTTTAAAAATTATTTTTGAATTTTTGAAAATTATTTTGAATTTTTTGTAATTTTTGTTGAGAAAGACCAATTTACTTATTTTCAAACTTGACAGGACCAAAAGGGTATGCACATCAATCGTTATTCGAATTATAAAATTCAATTCAATTCGAACTTGAAACTCAGGGGCGAAACCAGGGGTAGGCATGGGCCCCGGCTCCCCTAAAATAGAAAATTTTCATTTAGGCCCTTTATAATTTTTTATAATTTTAAATTAGTAAAGATAAAATTGAACTTTGGCCCCCTAAAATTATAAAAATTTAATTTAATCCTTTAAAAATTATAAATATATAGACTATAAAAAATTAAAATTTTATTCGCCCCCCCCAAAAAAAAAATTCTGGCTTCGCCCCTGTTGAAACTCAAATTACTTATTCGAGTTGACTCGAATAATTTAAATAATTTGATTCGATTAACACAAAATTAAAAAAATTAATTTTTTTAATTGAATCGAGTATTGTTCACCTTTATCTATGGATGTCAAGTTTATTGTGAAATATTTAAAATTTAAACAATAAAATTTAATTTAATTTTAAATATATAGAGCTGGTGCCAGTATTTTTTATTTAGATGTAATTGGTCATCTCAAAATTAAAAACATATTATTTTAATAAAATTTTAAAAAAATCAAAATTTATTAAAAAGAAAATTTATGGTCTAGAAAACAAAATTTGAATTCGGGTGTAATGTTCCACGTGAGGAAAATCTTTTATTTTTAAAAAGGATATTCTTTTTCAATAAATAATCATTAAATATAATTATTATAAATGTGCAAACCATTTCCAAACATATGAATAATATAACATTATCGAATATCAATATGTATAAAACAAAAATAAAATATAAACAAACCTAAGCAGATTTTTTTTCAATAATATCTAAAACTTTTGATTAATTACAAAAATAATCCTCTTCCAAACTTATTTACATAAATGACCCGTTTATTACAATAAAACTCGATGTTGTCATTGTCATTGGTGGCACCAACTCTAATAATTACCTAATCACTGTCCGGTTTAATAAAAAATTTTAATTTTTGAGTGCCGGCATTGCCATTGGCGACACCAGAATGTATAATCGTCCACCCCGTCAAAAATACCGATATTCTGGAAGAAAAAGAAAAAAAGAAAAAAATTATTTTAACGGGTGTCATTGTTGTCATTGGCGGTACCAATGTTTTTTTTAAAATGTGTCAAAGATTTTTGCAAAAAGCTTTTTTTGTGCCACCATTCTCCTTGGCAACACCCATCAGAAAAAATAATATTTAAAAAAATGATTTTTTTTGTGTCGCCCTTGCCATTGGTGGCACCGGTGTATTTTTTTGCTAGAAAGTTTGAATTTTTTTGGTCCCATCGTTCTCATTGGCGGCACAAGCTATTTTTTCATTAAACTTTTCTGTTGCCGCCAAGCTCTTTTGCAGCACCAGTCCCTACATATGCTTTTTTTTTAACATTGATGTAACTGTTCAATCGAAAAAGAAAAAAAAAAGTGAAAGAGAAATTTTTGTGTTTAGTAGAAGAGAAAACAAAAATCGTTTTGAAGATGAATAACCCAATGTTTTTTTTTGTACATTCTTTTCAATGAAGCAATTATAGAAGGTGACGATGGTTGTGTACATTTCAAGATCGACAGAGAGTAGGTATGAGATTCAATAACTTTGTGAAGCTAAAATAAATAAGAAAAAAGATTAGTATAAAAATAGCTCTCTATTGTGAAAGGGTGATGTCAAGATTATTCTACAAGTTTCCAATTTCAAGAACACTTAATGAAGAAAATAAACGACCAATTGCAAGAAAAAACAAGCATCATATCTATAGACTTAAGTTTTGCTAATTATCTCCCTAGTAAACATGATTAATCAAGCAAATTAATCACTCAATCACACACAAACTCCCTAACAACGGCGTCACCAACTTGACAGCGCACACCGGGCCTAAGAATCAACACAAAAATAATCAATAATCTAGCGGTGTACTGCAAATGTGACAAGTCGAGTTGTAATATTTTTAGTGTTATAATGGAACACTCGAGTATTCCAAGGATTGAACCCAAGAAAGTTCGGGGACTAAGTGATTTGTAACACCCCAAACAACGTTTTAGTTAGATTGTGGAGGTTACACTATACATGAAAACAATATTACTTCATTTTGGCAAAGCTCTTAAACTCAAAAGAAATCATGTGTAACGCCCTGATTTATTAAATTTTACTTTTATGAATTTCATAATATTTAAGTATCTGTATTAGTGGTCAAGTGACTTAATTCTGTGTCTAAAGTCTTGATTCAAATCTCAATTCAATCATAAATTAGTTTATCTTGGGCTTGTTTTGAAATAAATATAGCAAATATTTAATTTATGTTTAATTCCATTTTATGTTTTGCTTTTGTTTTTATTTATTTTTGTTAAAAAACCCAAAACCCACATTTCCCCTTTTGTTATTTCCCTAAGCCACGCAGCAATTTCAAATTCCAAATTTTGTTTTTCTTGTTTCATCTATTCGACTGTTCTTCCAATTTTTGCTGTGGGAGTTTTCTTTAAACGTTGGGTTGCTGCTTGTTGGGTTTCCAATTTGTCCCTTCCTTGGGAGTTTTGGTATGTTGAAAGAGTTCGATTCTTGGTTATTTTGTACGTCGATATTGTTATAATCGTTTTATTTATTGTATTTAGGTCCCGGGAGTCTTATGGTTGCTTTCTCGTTGAAATTAAATCAAATGCGTAACGAGAAATCTGAAAAACAGCGAATGGTGAAAGCCAAAATTAGGTGCAATCGACGCTACACAGTTATATGCCAGAGCATATAAGAAAATAAAATAAACAACATAATAATATACATGGTTCGAGAATAATCTCTATTTCCATGACCAGAATAAAAAATGAACTCGCTATAAAAAAACTCGAGATTACAATATACAAAGCTCACATAATAGAAACACCGATGATACTACAAAATTAAACCCCAAAGCGAAGAAAGAAGTTTACAAACATCATCACTTCAGCTCTCTGAAAATACTAAAACACCACCAACCCTTTTACTAGCCTAAGGGACACTCAATGACCAATTCGATGCATGTACTTGAATATCGATACTTGTTCTTGAGTATCGATAAAAATAGTTGTGATATATATATATATATATAATTTTAATGTTTCGGAAATGAAGTGATAATCATAACCTTTAATCATCGCATTCACATAATTTTCTATTTATTTTTGTTTTGTGACATTTTTTATGCATTACTCACAATGTGTGATTTATTTTTTTCCATCATGAAAAAATTGAAAAAGTTAAACTAAGGTTTTTAAAGTTAAGATAGAAAAGAAAAAGAAAAAAAAGAACATTTTGGTTTTTAATTACAATCATTTTGGGAAAATTATATTCACTACTATAATAAAAATAAAGGTTAATTTTGTCTTCTATCCAAAATCTGAGATAACCTAATAAATGAACTGTAACAAAACTATACTTTACTAACGGTATCTTAACATTGCTCAAGAATGTGAGAATGAGATGACCAAATTGTTAAAGAATCCGAACACCATAATCATACATTTCCAAGTGTAATTAGAGCAACTAACTACAGAATAAAAATTGAATTAATTGCGCAAATAATTACAAACAGTTACACACAAATCCAACTTTTTTATGGCTTTTCACATGCCCATACATGATTTAAGTTTAAAACATTATTTTTTATATAGTAATAATAGTATTTTAATTGTATAGCATATATATTTTTTAAAAGTATTTTATGGCATATATGTTATTTTTAACATATAATTGTATATTAGTTTGCTAATATTGTTTAAGTGATCTGAATTTTGTTATTTTTAATGATTTATTTAATGATAGTTCTTGAATTGCATAATTGTTTCTATTTTCATGCTGAATGTTCTGTTTAGTGTAGTAATACTTCGTAACCCTAATTTGGCGACGGAGACGAATTAGGGGTGTTACAAATCTTGCTCAGATTAACTAGTTAATTAGATTGCTTCCCTACATTTATAATGTATGAATAACATGTTCATGATTTTATCTGAATGAACCAAGGCACATAACATCATTAACAGAATTTTAACAATCTAATTTAAAAGAATGCAATCAATCTAACAACAACAGAAGTCATTCTAATTAAATTGAAAGCAAAAAAAATTAGCAATCATGTTCATCAATTCATAACAAATTAAAAAGTTAAAAAAAGGGAAAGTAACCAGAAGACAAATCCGATGTTTCTCCGTAGCTCAGCTTGTGTTCCTTTTCCTCCTTCCTTCTACTTTGCACCTTTACACAATTGCCTTTAAGATGTCAAATTTTTCTTCTCAAAGAACTTCTAAAATGCTTCTCTCAAACTCTTGTATTGCTCTCTCAAATGGTAAGTGAAAGAATGAAGAATGGGAAAAGAGATTATGAGCGAGGGATAAGTGAAATGAGTGAATAGCTAGGCTATTTATACTTGTAGAGACCGGCTATTTTTAGCAAATGAGAGCCTTGAAATGAGTGAGTGGATGACTTTGAAATTTTTTCTTGATTCATGGGAAAGAAACATTAAAATGAGAAGGGGAGTTGGATGGTCATATATGTGAATTTTGTGGTTGATTTTTAGTGTTTGCCAAGTCTTGGGTGGCTGATTTGGACACCTCTATGGACAGTTGGTACGTCTCCTCCTTAGTGGATGGTTTGGGCTCCTATCTCCTTAGCGGGCTATCCATTTTTGTTGACCCAATTCTTAAGTTGGGTCGAGAGAATTTCCAAAGTCTAATAAGCCTTTAATTGGGTCCAAAGATGACCACATATCAACCCTCTTCTGCATGGCTTATGTTGTAGAAATGCTACAGCATTGAGCACCAAAAAGGTGAGCTTCATGACTGTCTTTTCTTCCAGTGCATCAACTGTCTCAAAAATTGCAATCATGTGTTTTAGTGTATAAAATGATCAAATGATCAAATTCATCTTAGTATCATTCAACATGACAAAGTTGTCATAAAAATATCAAAATTTGTTATCAAACACTTAAAGTTTGCATTAATTACCAGTCTAGAAGTGCTAAAGATAACTCTATATTTTAGAGTTATCAGTTAGACAGGAGAGGTGGCGGTAAAAAAGGGAAAGAAACAAGAGGCTGAGTAGCAGTGCATGTTGACTTGAGGTAAGGCCATTGACGGTGGTGGCTCGCTTCGACGATGGAGAGCATCGATAGTGAAATGGCAGTCAAGGGCTTTAAAAAAATAAAGTAGAAAAGAAGCGGGAGAGAGAAAGGAAATATGGACAGTTTGGTGGCTTTTCTTATCAGTGACAACAACGGAACAAGCAATGACGATACAAGAGCAAGGTGATCAACTTCAACAGAGGAGAACCCCAATGCCATTATTTGGAAATGAAAGAGAATGAGGAAAAGAGTTGACGAATGCCATTATTTAGACAGAAGAACAAATGTCGGAGTGTGGCTGTGGTGCATGCTAGAGGCAGCTAAGGTTAGGAAAGAGAGGAAGAGAATAGGAAGAAAAGAAAGAAAAGAAAGAAATAAAATTGAAATAGGAAAGAATAAAAAAAGGGAAAATGAAAATAAAAAAGTAAAATAGAAAATTAGATGGAGAAAATTGGCTAAAAATGCCGAAAAAAAAGCTAGGGAATTAGGTCGATATTTCCTAAATTTGGGGGAAAAAGTCTATTTTAGAGAGAAAAAAAGAAAATGCATCTTGGGAAAAATATTTTGTACAAAATTTATATTCTTTGACATATTAGCTTTTTTTTGTCAAATAGTCAAATATTAGTAGTTTTATTCTTGAGTGTTTGAGTTCAATTTCTCTTTAATAAATATTTTGTAAAAAAATATTAATTTGTCAAAAGAAAATGAGTTCTATAGAAAGCACTTTTTCCAGGATGCAGTTTTTATTTTTCTCCTCAAAAACAGCATATTTCCTTAAATTTGGAAAATTTCAGCTTAACTCCCTAATTCTTTTTCGACCTTTTTGCCTAATTTTTCCAAAATAGAAGATAAGTTTATTAACGATGGGATATCCTTTTCCAAACCAAGTAAATCCACGGGTTTTGCTTATTAATAAAATATAATTTTTTGGTATTTTTATGGATGGGAGATTCCGAACATTATTTTAAAATTTTAATTCATTTAGAAATAAAATTATTTTTTATTATATATGTAATTAATTAAATGGATCATAATTAAATATCATATTTCACAATTTTAAAATTTAGGATTCTTAGACAACACGTAATCAATAAGGTACCAATTTTGATAGTTGTAAAGGTGCTATAACTTTTCCTACGCGTAATTGACTTTCGAATCTATTTTTTCTTTGAATTTTAAGGCATACCTAAAAATTGTCATTTTTAAAGAGATTTTAAATTTTTTTTATAAAATGTGATTTTATAGGTGATCGATCACTTAATTAAAAATACTCAGTGACCTTTTTTTTAATAAACCCCATATTTTTCTTATAATCAAAATTTCCATATTTTAAAATAAACCTCAAGCTGGTTTTTTTTTTAATTTCAACTGAACAAAAAAAATCGTGACAATCAACAGAAAGACAAAATTCTTCTTTAATGCTTTACGTCTAGCATTGGCTGAAGTAAATAAGAGGATAAATACAATGCTTAGAACTATACATAACACACCTCAACCGTTGAATAAGAGGATAAATATACCTCAACATGCTCGAACCCAAGTTAAGACTATATCAACTAAAATTAAATTTGAATAAAAAAATTATTAAATGGATACGAAAATCTTCAGTCCAATTCAACTAATTGAATTAAACTCATCTTACTTTTAAATAAATATAATTTTTATGAATAAATAAAAATATGTATTCAAGATAAGGAAAATGTTATAAGATCGAAGTTTAATATCAAATTAAACTCATTTATATTTATATTCATCTTATTCTTTCGAAATATATCAAACTAGTATATAAGAAAATTCAAATAAAAATAAAATAAACAACATAATAATATATATGGTTGGGGAATAATCCATACATGCACGGCCTGAATAAAAAATTAAATCACTATAAAAAAAACTCGAGATTACAGTACACTAAGCTCACATTATAGAAAAACCGAAGACCTAATGGTACTACAAAATTAAACCCCAAAGCCAAGAAAGAAGTTTACAAACATCATCACTTCAGCTCTCTGAAAATACTAAAACACCACCCACCCTTTTACTAGCCTTTTACAAAATACTAAATCACAAATTCCACCCATTCAAAGTGTGGTAATTTTGCAAAGGTACACTCAATCACAATATGCCAATTACATCTCATCAACATTTATACTTTGTAGATTGAATGAATTTAGGATTGGCATAACAATGTCACCAGGATGGTATCCACAATCCTGAATACAAGGTCGGTATAAAGAAAGGAAGCTTAGTGGAATAATTGGAACATGCAGATGAAAACACAGCATTTATGTTGGTGAATACATGTTGCATAATAGAATCAACTAACCTCTTTATAAAAATCAAATAAGCTAAAGTAGCTCAGTTGAATGCTACCTCACCAATTTAGCTTTCTTCACCTGCAAGGATAATATTGATTGCTATTATCAACTTGTTCCTCAGGACAATCACATATTATCGAACTAAACAGCCATCAAATTGGTCAAGGTTTAAATAGTCACACCTGTGGTTTGAGTGTTAGCCTGTGCGGTCCTGTATCTCCCTCTCTTATTTCCGACGAAGCAATGGCTACCAAAGAACTCTCATGTATTTAACGATGTCTAACAAAGGGTACTCTGCAGATCCAATCAAACACTTTATTAATGCAAAATGAGAAAGAAAGATGAGACAGGAATCATGCAAAATGATGGAAATAAGTTAAGTTTTGCATGGTTTAAATATAAGTTTTGGAAACAAGAATCTGCCATCCAATATGAGAATTTTGCACCACCTCAATTCTTAATGATGAGTTGCTCAAGCTTTTTCTAAGGACGAAGAAAGTCTAGCACCCGCTCTTCGACTTCTTTTTTCCTTGTTTATTCTCCAACTCTCTACCCCATGTCTTCATTAGTTTTCTTGAAAAGCTCTTTTGAAATCAACACTACCTCGTCGATTTAGCTTTCATCACCTGTAAAAATATGTATATATATATCAGAAAGATCAGACAGGAATACTGCAAAATGATGGAAATAAGTAATGTTTCACATGCTTATATCATATGGTTTAAACTATACCAAATTCATCACATCTACGAATCCAAAATATTCTCCAAAATCAAAAAAATTCTCTTCAATGGCATCAGTATGGTTATATATAAATACCGAAGAGAAGTGACATCTTTTTACTTTTCCTTCAAAGGATCTTTCTGAAATCCCACTTCCACCCCAACTTAGCTTTCAATGCCTGCAAATATCAATCAATAAATTTATACTAATTCCTATTATTATCTTGTTCCTAAGGAAAGTTTAGAAATGTTTGAAATGGTTTTTTGTACCTGTCCCATGACTCTGAAGAAACCAATCACAAATTTTGCGCCTCATCTTTCAATCTGATTTCCTCGGGATGACTATTTTACCATCAATTCTAACAAGGGGTATGCAGGAAATCTTAGACCACTCTCGTCCTTTATCGCTTGAGCACTCTTCTTTCAACAATGGACAATTGTAAATAAGTGAACATCCAACCGAGCGAAGCAAATTTTTTTTCCGGAAGAGATGTTAGCTTGGGACATTTATCGATTACCAATTCTTTAAGAGAGGCGAGATCTTGAAAGCCTTTGGAGATGAATTCCAGGTTCTCAAATTCGAAAAGCTTGATACGGGTGAGAGAAGGAGGCAACATCACTCGACTCCCTTCTTCTAGGAACGACACCACGTTTGAGCAACCTCCACCTCCGATGGTCAATTCTTGAAGAGAGGTGAGTCCATTTAATCCCCATTCCACAAGTGACCTATAAATTTTGGGTGCGTTTGAGATTGCAAGTGATGTGAGATTGGCAGGGAATCCTTCCGATGGAAATGATATCTCAGCCGAACAGTTGGACACACTTAATTGTCGAAGGGAGGTGATGCTGACCATGCACTTAGGAAGGGCTCCAAAATTTCCACAATTAACAACTACGAAAGCTCTGAAGCTGGTGGTGAGTAACCCACTTCCTTCAAAAGAAACCAAATTTGAACACGAATACAACGAAATCTTCTGGAGATGGATGAGCTTGTCTAGTCCTCGTGGTAGAGATTTAATTCCAGAAAATGTAATTGCAATAGATTCAAGACAAGCGGTTTCCTCAAACTCTTTGGCTATGTATTCCAACTCTGGACATCCCTCAATTATCAAATGTTTAAGCGTTATGGGAAACTTGGTGTTTGAAAATAGGCAACTCAGCTTTGAGCATTTGATAATTTGGAGAAGTTGAAGCTGATTGCAAATATTTTTGTGCCCCTTCGATGACAAAGACATTAGAGATCGACAATTTTGAATTTCCAAGTCCTCGAGAAGACAGAGGGTACTACTTATACTCTTATTATCTTCTTTTTCATCAACCAAATACTCCAAATTCTCACAGTTTCTAATTCTCAGCTTTTTTAAATTAGAAGGTAAGTTATTCTCTGAAAAAGAAACCAAGCTTCAACAATTATAAATTTCCATCACTGTAAGGAATGTGAGCTCATGTAAGACTTGTGGCAGTCTATTGAGCCTATCACAATAAGCTATCTTCAGAGATTCAACACGTGAAATCTTGTCAGATTGCAATTCGGCTTCCTCGGCTTCCAAAGACTGCAGTTGAGGATAACGCCGAACGGTTATGAAACGATGTCCAACTTGTTGTTCCAATAGGATCGGAAGCATGTAAATTATTGTACTAAAAAATCACACAAAGTTCAATTTCCAGGGAAGAGAGGTAGATCACAAGGATCTCTTAAATACCAAGTCTTTCCTTAGTCAGAATATCCCTTTTATAGTAATTTAATAGCACAATTAAATACTACTATTATACCCTCAAATATTGAAAGAAAAATAGGACAAGAAAGAACACAAGAGTTTTAACGAGGTTCGGTAAATTATACCTACGTCCTCGGGCACTAACACCAAATGATAACTTTACTATCTCCAAAATATTACAAACAAATAGAATTCCTTAAGAATTCTCAAATGGGAGAAGAGAAAAAACTAAGAGAGAAAGATTGGTTGGGATGGTTGAAATGAGAAATGGTTAGGCCTATTTATAGTTGAGGTTTAGGGACTAACTTGCAAATGGCCTAAAAAATTAGGGACCAAAATTGCAATTATCCCTTTCAACTTTAAACAACTTGCCAACTATTTTTTTTTTCTTTCGGTGCCAATTGCACCTCCCACCATTTTTGACTTTTCAACACTTACCTTATTTGACTTTTCAACAATCTCTACCTTGAAGATTTGATTAGGATAATCACATCTTCACACATTTCCTTCAACTCCCCAAATTCGATAAAATTATCTTTTGTAGTGCCTCCAAATGCACTCTCGAGCGCCATACACCTGAAGATGCTCAAATTCTCAGGATGTTAATTAAGTTTAAACAATGATTAAACTTGATTGTTATTACCACCTTGGTCATCATATCTGCAGGATTATCTGCTGTCGGAATCTTCTGAAGTAGAATTTTTCCTTTTTCAAAGACTTCCCGCACAAAGTGATATCTTACGTCGATATGCTTGGTTCTTGAATGATAGACTTGATTTTTCGCTAAATGAATAGCGCTCTGACTGTCACAATATAGACTAATGTGACTTTGAACAACTCCCAAGTCTTTCAACAATCCATTAAGCCAAATAGCCTCCTTAACAGCTTCTGTAACTGCCATATATTCTGCCTCTGTAGTAGACACAGCTACTGTAGACTGTAAGGTAGACTTCCAACTCACTGGGGCTTTCGCAAGAGTAAACAGATACCCCGTAGTTGAACGATGTTTATCTAAATCACCAGCAAAGTCGGAATCAACATATCCAACTACAAACTGACCAAGTGCTTCATCCTGTTCAAAAATTAAACCAACATCTACGGTTTTTCGAAGATACCGTAGAATCCATTTCACAGCTTGCCAATGTCCTTTTTCAGGATCATGCATATACCTGCTCACAACTCCAACAGCTTGTGAAATGTCAGGCCGCGTACACACAATCGCATACATCAAACTCCCAATTGCATTTGTATATGGGACTTTTGCCATATATTCTCTTTCTTCTTCAGTTTTCGGAGATAATTGAGCACTAAGTTTCAAATGAGAAGCAAGTGGGGTACTTACATGTTTTGTGTTTTCATTTACACCAAAACATTGTAATACCTTTTTCAGATATTGCTTCTGATTCAAACAAAGCTTGCCTCTCTGTCTATCTCTACTTATCTCCATGCCGAGAATCTTCTTGGCCTCACCTAGATCTTTCATCTCGAACTCTTGATTCAACTGAGCCTTCAGCTTATCTATCTTTTTATGGCTCTTTGAAGCGATTAACATATCATCAACATACAAGAGTAGATAAATGAAAGATCCGTCATGCAGCTTCTGCAAATACACACAATTGTCATATTTGCTTCTTGTGTACTTCTGCCTTCTCATAAAGCTATCAAATCGCTTGTACCACTACTTCGGGGATTGCTTCAATCCATATAGCGATTTGTTCAGCTTACAAACCCAATTTCTACCAGCAACATCTGTGTATCCTTCGGACTGAGTCATATAGATCTCCTCTTCTAACTCACCATGTAAGAAAGCCGTCTTAACATCAAGTTGAGCTAGCTCCAAATTCAACTGTGCTACCAAGGCCAACAAAATTCTAATGGAGGAATGCTTCACAACAGGGGAAAATACATCATTGTAGTCAATTCCCTCCTTCTGAGCGTAGCCTTTAGCTACCAATCTTGCCTTGTAGCGAACATCTTTCTTGCTAGGAGATCCATCTTTCTTTGCGAATACCCACTTGCATCTGATTGCCCTTTTACCTTTCGGTAATTGCGCCAACTCCCAAGTATTGTTCTTCCGGAGAGACTGCATTTCTTCATCCATGGCGCTTTTCCATTTATCACTTTCTAAGCTTTGCATTGCTTCTTGATAAGTGATAGGAATATCATCATCAACAACGGGAAGGGCGTAGGCCACCATAGCAGTAAATCGAGCAGGTCTACGAATTTCTCTCCATGGCCTTGCAACTGCAACTGGTTCTGGTGTACTTAACGGTTCTTGGGTCAGAACCTCTTGCATAAATCACCAGTCTAGAAGTGCTAAAGATAACTCTATATTTTAGAGTTATCAGTTAGATAGGAGAGGTGACGGTAAAAAAGGGAAAGAAACAAGAGGCTGAGCAGCAGTGCATGTTGGCTAGAGGCAAGGCCATTGACGATGGTGGCTCGGTTCGATGAAGAAGAGCATCAGCAGTGAAACGGCGATCAAGGGCTTTAAAAAAGTAGAAAAGAATGAGGAGAGAGAAAGGAAATGTAGACCATTTGGTGGCTTCTCTGATTAGTGACAACAACGGAATAAGTAATGACGACACAATAGCAAGGTGATCAACAGAGGAGAACCCCAACGCCATTATTTGGAAATGAAAGAGAATGAGGAAAAGAGTTGACCGATGCCATTATTTAGACAGAAAAACAAATGTCAGAATGCGGCTGTGGTGCATGCTGGCGGCAGTTAAGGTTAGGAAAGAGAGGAAGAGAATAGGAAGAAAAGAAAGAAATAAATTGAAATAGGAAAGAATAAAAAAGGGAAAATGGGGGGAACAAGAAAGTGAAATAGAAAATTAGAAGGAGAAAATTGGATAAAAATGCCAAAAAAAAAGTTAGGGAATTAGGTCGATATTTCCTAAATTTGGGGAAAGAAGTCTATTTTGGAGGAAAAAAATAGAAATGCATCTTGGGAAAAATATTTTGTACAAAATGTATATTCTTTTGACATATTAGCTTTTTTTAGTCAAATGGTCAAATATTAATTGTTTTATTCTTGAGTGTTTGAGTTCAATTTCTCTTTAATAAATATATTGTAAAAAAATACTAATTTGTCAAAAGAAAATGAGTTATGTAGAAAGCACTTTTTCCAGGACGTATTTTTTATTTTTCTCTTCAAAATCAACATATTTCCTTAAATTTGGAAAATTTCAGCCTAACTCCCTAAATTTTTTCGACCTTTTTGCCTAATTTTTCCAAAATAGAAGATAAATTTATTAACGATGGGATATCCTTTTGCAAACCAAGTAAATCCACGGGTTTTGCTTATTCATAAAATATATTTTTTTGGTATTTTTATGGATAGGAGATACCAAACATTATTTTAAAATTTTAATTCATTTAGAAATAAAATTATTTTTTTTATATATGTAATTAATTAAATGGATCATAATTAAATATTATATTTCACAATTTTAAAATTTAAGATTCTCATACAACACGTAATCAATAAGGTATCAATTTTGGTAGTTGTAAGGGTGTTACGTATAATTGACTTGAATCTATTTTTTCTTTGAATTTCAACCCATATCTAAAAATTGTCATTTTTAAACATTTTTAGTGAGATTTTAAATTTTTTTATAAAATATGATTTTATAGGTGATCAATCACATTTAACCAAAAATACTCCTTTTTTTTAATAAAACCTATATTTTTCTTAAAATCAAAATTTTCATATTTTAAAATAAGCCTCGAGCTATTTTTTTTTTTAATTTTCAACTAAACAAAAAAGGATCGTGACAATCAAAAGGAAGACAAAAATCTTCTTTGATGCTATATGTCTTGCATTGGCTGAAGTATATAAGAGGATAAATAAAATGCTTAGAAACTATACATAACTCACTCTAACCATTGAATAAGAGGATAAATGTGCCTCAGTACGCTCAAATCCGAGCTAAGACTATATCGACTAAAATTAAATTTGAAAAAAAAAATTTATTAAATGGATACAAAATTCTTCAATCAAATTCAACTAATCAAATTAAACTGATCTGACTTTTAAATAACTATAATTTTTATGAATAAATAAAAATATATATTCAAAATAAGGAAAATATTATAAGATTGAAGTTTAATGTCAAATAAAACTCATTTATCTTTATGTTCATCTTATTCTTCCGTAATA
Organism: Gossypium hirsutum; assembly: GCF_007990345.1. NCBI lineage: Eukaryota > Viridiplantae > Streptophyta > Magnoliopsida > Malvales > Malvaceae > Gossypium > Gossypium hirsutum. The sequence continues at coordinate 2,374,876 of NC_053427.1, forward strand.
TATCAAACTAGTATATAAGAAACTTAAAGCAATAAAATAAAATAAACAACATAATAATATCCGTGGTTCGGGAATAATCCTTACATCCATGGCTAGAATAAAAATTGAACTCACTATAAAAAAAACTTGAGATTACAATAGACAAAACTCACATTATAGAAAAACCGAAGACCTAATAGTACTATAAAATTAAACCCCAAAGCCAAGAAAGAAGTATACAAACATCATCACTTCAGCTCTCTACCACCCACCCTTTTACTAGCCTAAGGGACACTAAATGACAAATTCCTCCCATTGAAGTGTGGTTATTTTGCAAAAGGACACTCAATCACAATATGCCAATAACATCTCATCAACATTTATACTTTGTCTTTCAAAATTTTAACAAGATTGAATGAATTTAGGATTGGCACAGTAATGTCACCAGGATGGTATCCACAATCCTGAATACAAGGACGGTATAACAGGTAAGCAACATATAAAGAAAGGAAGCTTAGTGGAATACTTAGAACATGCAGATGAAAACAGAGCATTTAAGTTGCTGAATAAATGTTGCATAATAGAATCAACTAACCTCTTTATGAAAGTCAAATAAGCTAAAGTAGCTCGGTTGAATGCCTTCATTAATTTTCTTGAAATGAACATTACCTCACCAATTTAGCTTTCTTCATCTGCAAAGATAATATTGATTGCTATTATCATCTTGTTCCTTAGGACAATCACATATTATCGAACTAAATAGCCATAAAATTGATCAAGCTTTAAATGGTTTCACACCTGTGGTTTGAGTGTTAGCCTGTGTGGTCATCGACGAAGCAACGGCTACCAAAGAACTCTCAAGTTTTTAGCTTTCATCATCTGTAAAAATAAATATATAAGAAAGATCAGACAGGAATACTGCAAAATGATGGAAATAAGTAATGTTTCACATGCTTATATCATATGGTTTAAACCATACCAAATTCATCACATCTAGGAATCCAAAATATTCTCCAAAATCACAAAAAATCTCTTCAATGGCATCAGGATGGTTATATACAAATACCAAAGAGAAATGACATCTTTTTACTTTTCCTTCAAAGGATCTTTCTTAAAGCCCACTTCCACGTCAACTTAGCTTTCAATGTCTGCAAATATCAATAAATAAATTTATACTAATTCCTATTATTATCTTTTCCTAAGGAAAGTTAGAAATGTTTGAAATGGTTTTTTGTACCTGTCCCATGACTCTGAAAAAACCAATCACAGATTTTGCGGCTCATCTTTCAATCTGATTCCCTCGGGAAGACTCTTTTACCATCAATTTTAACAAGGGGTATGTGGGAAATCTTAGACCACTCTCGTCCTTTATCGCTTGAGCACTCTTCTTTCAGCAACGGACAACTTAAAATATGTAAAACTCCAAGCGAGCCAAGCATGTCTTTTTCCGGAAGAGATGTTAGCTTGGGACAATCACTGATTTCCAATCCTTGGAGAGAGGCGAGGTCTTGAAAGCCCTCGGAGAACATGGATTCCAGGTTCTTAAATTCTGAAAGGATGATATGGAGGAGAGAAGGAGGCAGCATCATTCCAATCCCTTCTTCTGGGAACGACACCACGTTTGAGCATCCTCCACCTCTGATGGCCAATGCTTGAAGAGAGGTGAGTCTATTTAATCCCCATTCCACAAGTGACCTATAAATTTTGGGTGCGTTTGAGATTGCAAGTGATGTGAGATTGGCAGGGAATCCCTCCGATGGAAATGATATGTCAGCCGAACAGTTGCACACAATTAATTCTCGAAGGGAGGTGATGCTGGCCATGCACTTAGGAAGGGCTCCAAAATTTCCACAATCAACAACTACGAAAGCTCTTAAGCTGGTGCTGGGCAACCCACTTTCTTCAAAAGAAACCAAATTTGAACACGAATCCAAACAAATCTCCTGGAGATGGATGAGCTTGCCTAGTCCTCGTGGTAGAGATTTAATTCCAGAAAATATAATTTCAATAGTTTCAAGACAAGCTGTTTCCTCAAACTCTTGGGCTATGTATTCCAACTCTGGACATTCCAAAATTCTCAAATGTTTAAGCGTTATGGGAAACTTGGTGTTTGAAAATAGGCAACTCATCTTTGAGCAGTGTTGAATTATGAGAAGTTGAAGCCCATTACAAATATTTTTGTGCCCCTTCGATGACAAATACATTAGAGATGGACAGAAAGAGATTTCCAAGTCCTCAAGAAGACAGAGGGTACTACTCATACTTTTATTATCTTCTTTTTCATCAACCAAATACTCCAAATTCTCACAGTCTGCAATCTTCAGCTTTTTTAAATTAGGAGGTAAGTTATTCTCTGCAAAAGAAACCAAGCTTGGACAATTTTGAATTTCCATCACTGTAAGGAATGTGAGCTCATGTAAGACTTGTGGCAGTCTATTCAGCCCATCACAAGTAGCTATCTTCAGAGATTCAACACGTGAAATCTTGTCAGGTTGCAATTCGGCTTCCTCCGCTTCCAAAGACTGCAGTTGAGGACAACGCCGAACGGTTATGAAACGATGTCCAAGTAAACTAAACCCATGCTGTGACAGAGATGCCAACTCCTCCCAACCATCAATTTCAAGATGTTCTGAGTTTCCAAACCTCAGCATTGTCTTATCTGCTGGAATATTGAACTTCGAAATGTTAGAAAGAGACAAAGTTTGCAAAGAGGAAAGCTCCTTTGCAGGAGAAGAGCAATCATCCACCAGTTCTGCACACCCGCTTATACTTAACTCACACGGTGACGGGAAACTTGATATTGAAACTACCAAACTCGTACACCAATGAATTTCAAGTTTTTGCAAGAAAGGAAGATGGGTAGGCAACCTTCCCAACAATTGACGATAGGTTTTGATTGAAAGCTCACGAAGGCTGGGGAGTTTCAAAACCTTCTCGTCTCCTTCACAAGTTTCCCACTCCTTCCACTTTGGAAGACTCTCAAAAGACAGAATCTCTAATGATGCAAATGGATTCAATGTATTTTCTCCAAAGAACTCAACACCAACCTTTTGTACTTGATCGAAACTAATAATTGAATGATCTTTTAACAATGGCAACCTTCCAACTGATGGTAGTGATTTGCAGTTTTTACAACTGCGAAGCTTCAAAGACGAAAAATTCTTGAAGGAAGAATATGCTATCCAAGACGAGAATTTTACACCCCCGTAATTCTCAATGATGAGTTGCTCAAGCTTTTTCTGAGGACGAAGAATGTCGAACACCCGCTCTTCAACTTCTTTTTTCCTTGTACTATTCTCCAAGTCTGCACCCCATTGTAGTACTAACCCATCAATCCCTAGCTTCTCATTTAACTTAGCTTCCCTCGCATCTTGACCATTAACATTCTCCAATCCGGAAAGACAAAAATTACCTCTAAGGCTTGACAAATTTTTCAATTCTCTAATAAGATGTCCATCATCTTCCCCTATAACAAAATTAGATAACGTTTGAAGCTTGGTTAGCTGATCAAATCCGGAGGGCATCCTTTCTATTGAATTCGCACCTCTAATATCAAGAAAATGCAAGTTGACAAGGTTTCTGATCTTCGAGGGTAAATTTTTGAGCTCTGAACAATCTCTTAATATTAAAGTCTCCAAATGATAAAGAGTACACAAAGAATCAGGTAAACGATTGATTTGGGCGCTAGAAAAATTTAAGTAGCGTAGATGTTTTAAATTTTCAAAAAAGTCAGGCAAATCAAAGATCTCACACCCACGCAAAGAAAGAACCCTTAAGTAGCTCATTCTTGGCAACAGATCTTCTAAGACAACATTAGTTAAATAGAAACGCCATTTTCCATGCAATAAGGGTAGAAAAGTATGTAAAGAAGTCATTTGATAAAATGCTTCAAACTTCTTTACACTGTGACACAAATCATCGGTAACATAAGACGAATGAAGAGAGCGATGCGAAAACTTTGATTGCTTATCATCCTCCAATCTGCAACATATTTCTCCTGTAATTGATTGAGCTAAATCATTCATAAGATCATGCATCACGAAACGGGATTTATCTTTACCAGATCTTTGAAAAAATGACCTTGACACTAGATCTTGAAAATATTGGTTTCCAAAACCTTTGCCTTGAATTTTAGCTTTTGATTGCAAGAAACCTTCTGCTCTCCATAACAAGATTATCTCTTTTTCTTCGAATTCATAATCTTTAGGAAATATGGAGCAGTATGCAAAGCATCGTTTCAAATGAGGAGGAAGATAATGGTAGCTTAATCGCAAAGCTGGAATTAAGCCACATGGATCTTCTGGTAGGTCCCATATCTCGCTCTCATATATTTTTTCCCATTCACTATGATCCTGAACTGTGCGTAATAAGCTTCCAATGGCTTTTGCTGCCAAAGGTAAGCCGTTGCACCTTTTCACTATGTTCTCTCCAATTTCTTTAAATTGGAGATGCCCATCAAAGTTTTTCGCTTTCAATGCATGCTGAGCAAATATGGATAAACAATCATGATGGGAGAGTTTATCCAAGTAAAACGCTTTCACCGAATCGACATTAGATGAAACCTTTTCGAGTTGAGTTGTTACAATAATCTTGGTTCCTGCTCCAAATGGAGTCCGTAAGATGGTCCAATCACTGTAACTCTCATTCCAAATGTCATCTAAAACAAGCAACAACCTTTTTCCGGATAACTTCTCCTTCAACTTGACTTGAAGCAAGTTCAAGTCATTCTCATCGCGTGAGTTAGCATCGAGGGATCTTAAAATCATCTTTGTTATGTTAACAGCATCAAAGTCATCAGAAACGCATACCCAGGACTTGTGATCGAAAGACTCCTTAATGTTGGGATCATTGTAAACAAGCTGAGCAAGAGTTGTTTTCCCCATCCCTCCCATGCCAACGATGGAAAGGACACAAACTCCATCGGAATTGTTACTTTTGAGCAACTCAAGCATTTCTCTCTTCTCATTGGCTCTAGCAACATACTCCACAGCTCCATCCATCAAGGAAGTTGGTTGCAGCCTGGGTTTCTTTCCCTTGGAAGTTGCGCCTTGAGACATGATCTCACTCAACCCCAAACTACTTCTTCGAGTGTTCAAACTATTCAGTCTATCAGTGATTGCTTTTATCTTTGAAATCATCTTAGCATTGAACATAAAAGAGATTGGAGAGAATTGACCACCAGCACAACAGGTTGGAATGAGTTTCTGTATCTTACTAGTGCTGGCTTGTGCTTGAGTTTTTTGGAGCTTGAGACGTAACTCTTGGTAAGCAAACTCGTCCAAGATGTCATCCAAATCGTAAGCTAAGTCTTGGAGATCGTCCAACCAATTCTTCACACCCTCGTCCTTGATCTGCTTCTCCTCTGCATGGTTCAACGCTGCTTTGATCTCGGGTAATATGGATTGCCACAGCTTGAGTTGCTGGTGGACTTGCCTGTGATCAACCACAAAGTTGAGTACAGAGTCAAGCAATTTGGCAGACAACAGCTCCAAAAAGGCAGAAAGAGCAGCCTCTCCAAAGATAGACATGGTGGAATTGGGACAAAGAAATCAAAGAGAGAGATGAAGAAGGAAAGGGAAATTGAGGGAAAGAAATGGAGATGGATTGTGTATAATTGGGGTTAACAGGCAAGGGAGTTGAAGTCAATGAATAGTGGCAAATGAGATGGGAAAACACAAGGAAAGGGAAAACAGGTCACAGTTTTTGGATTTATGAAATTAAATGAGTCTATTATTGGAGAATAAGCATTGAAAACAGAAGTCGCAGCTCTACTACCATTTATCTTTCCTGCACACCCACAGGACATACATTTAATGTCATTGTTCACATGTACTCATCCTCACTAATTAACTCTGTAAACGTGGCAAAGCTCCATTGGTTAGCCGGTTGGTAATGTTATTTGCTTTGTGTTGGAATCGTAAACCAGTCTACTCACCTAGACTTTACCAACCAATACCAAAGCTTGGACGGTACTTTAGCCATTTCATTTCTTAACTTCTTTATTTTGAGAGTCATTTTTTTTTCATAAATATAATTAATAAATATATAAATATATAAGGAAAAAAGCGGGTTTTTTACCCTAATATTATAAAAAAAAAATTTATACACTAAAATGAGTTGTCAGCCAGATTAATTACGAAAATGGTATACTTTTTGGGGTCGTGCCTACCTGACAGGCACAACCCATTATTTTATTTTTAAAATTCTTTTTTTGTTTTAAAAAATTATTATTATATTATTTTTAATATCTATATTAATATATAGATAAAAATACGGGTTTTACACGGATAAAAAATACCCAAAACGGGTCGAGCCTGTCAGGTAGGCACGACTAGTCGTGCCTGACAGGTAGGCACAACACCCTGCACATTTTCCTTTTCTTTCTTTGCATTTTACAAAAAATTGGTCTTATATCACTTTTGGTCCCTCTACTAGGCCTAAAATTAAAATTCAATCTTTATACTTGAATTTCTACAATAATATTTGGTTCTATTTTTTATAATTTTTTTCCAAATAATTAATATTTTTAATTACTCTGATAAAATTTTTGACGTGTTTTTTTAAACAAAAAATTAGTTTAACAAAACAATGATATGTTAAGTTAGAATAAGTTTTAAGTAATAAAATTTCTAACAAAATTGTATTAAAATTTTTGTTAATTACTCTATAAAATTTTTGATTATTTTAACAAAACAATGATATATTAAGTTGGAATAAGTTTTAAATAATAAAATTTCTAACAAAATTGTATTAAAATTTTTTTTAATTACTCTGATAAAATTTTTGACGTGTTTTTTTAAACAAAATATTAGTTTAACAAAACAATGATATGTTAAGTTGGAATACATTTTTGTTAGAAATTTTATTATTTAAAACTTATTAGAGCTTAACATATCATTGTTTTGTTAAACTAATATTTTGTTTAAAAAAACACGTTAAAAATTTTAACAGAGTAATTAACAATATTAATTATTTGGAAAAAAATTATAAAAAATAGGACCAAATATTATTGTAGAAATTCAAGTATAAAGATTGAATTTTAATTTTAGGCCTAGTAGATGGGACCAAAAGTGATATAAGACCAATTTTTTGTAAAATGCAAAGAAAGAAAAGGGAAATGTACAGGGTGTTGTGCCTGCCTGTTAGGCACGACTGCCTAGCTGACAGGCTCGACCCGTTTCGGGTATTTTTTATCCGTATAAAATCCGTATTTTTATCCATATATTAATATAAATATTAAAAATAATATAATAATAATATTTTAAAACAAAAAAATTAATAATAAAATAATAGGCACAACCCCAAAAAGTATACCATTTTCGTAATTAATCTGGCTGACAACCTATTTTGGTGTATAATTTTTTTTATAATATTGGGGTAAAAAACCCGAAAAAAGCACTTCCGCATTGGCACTATTTTATTTGTGTTAGGCAAAAACGCGCTGATATGGATATATTTTTATTTGTACTTGGATTAAATTTTCAAAAAATATTAAATATTACTAAAATAGATCAATTTTTTAAAAATTTAAAAGAATAGTTTTATTTCCATATTAATTGGTGGTGGCACAAAAAAAAAGAAATGGTACTGCCATTTTGGGTCTTTATAAAGGTTTATTCTCGTAAATTTTCAAAAAATTGGTCTATTTTTTAAATATTTTTAAAAATTACCTTTTTTGAAAATTTAGTCCAAGCACAGGCAAAAACGCGTCCACGTCAGCGTGGTTTTGCCTAATACAAGAAAAAAAGCACTGACGTGAAATCATTTTTCTGGGTTATCCCCTAAAAACTCGTCCATGTCAGTGCGTTTTTGAATTTTCAGTCTATACTCGTAATTATTTTTAGAAACTGCCCATTTTCGTAAATAATTTCAAAATTGGGCCTTTATTGGTACTATAGCCTATATTTTGTAAATTAATTCAGTAATTATGACTATCTAATTGTAATTATTTACCCCATACAAGTATTGTGTTTAATACATAATTTAACAATAAATTAATTGTTTTAGTTATATACATTATTTAATATTTTAAATTATTATTTTAATTATTTTAAATTTTTTAACTTTCTTTATAATCTTTTTAGAACTTTTTTTGAAACTTTTATAATTTTTTTAAAATATAAATTTTAGAATTTTTATAAATATTTTGAGTTTAAATTTTATTTTTGAATTTTTGAAAATTATTTTGAATTTTTTATAATTTTTGTTGAGAAAGACCAATTTGCTTATTTTCAAACTTGACAGGGACCAAAAGAGTATGTACATCAATCTGTTATTCAAATTATTAGAGTTATTCGAATTGTAAAATTCAACTCAATTCAAACTCGAAACTTGAAACTCAAATTATTTATTTGAGTTGACTCGAATAATTCAAATAACTTGATTCGATTAACTCAAAATTAAAAAAAATCTATTTTTTCGAATCGAATCGAGTTTTGTTGACCTCTATCTATGGATGTCAAGTTTATTGTGAAATATTTAAAAGTTAAACAGTAAATTTTAATTTAATTTTAAATATATAGAGTTGATACCGATATTTTTATTTAGGTGTGATTGGTGACCCCAAAAGTAAAACATATTATTTTAATAAAATTTTAAATCAAATCAAAATTTATTAAAAAGATAATTTATGGTCTACAAAACAAAATTTGAATTCGGGTGTAATGTTCCACGTGAGGAAGATATCAACATCCTCATGATGCTTGATAACAAAATGGTACCATTAGTCATATGTTATCCTTAATTTTGACCAAATAAATTTTCTAGAATACTACCTAATTTTCTAAAAAATCACACGCACACGCACACGCACACACAAAACGAGTATCTTTGAAATGTAATTATTCATAAATGTGCAAACCATTTTCAAATATACGAATAATATAACATTATTGAATAACAATATGTATAAAACAAAAGTAAAATATAAACCAACCTAAGCAGATTTTTTTTCAATAATATCTAAAACTTTTGATTAATTACAAAAAAAATCCTCTTCCAAACTTAATTACATAAATGACCCATTTATTACAATAAAACTCGATGTTGTCAATCTCATTGGTGGCACCAACTCTAATAATTACCCAATCATTGTCCGGTTTAATAAAAAAATTAATTTTTGAGTGCCGCCATTGCCATTGGCGACACCAGTATGTATAATCGTCCACCCCATCAAAAATACCAGTATTCTGGGAGAAAAAGAAAAAAGGAAAAAATTATTTTAATGGGTGTCATTGTTGTCATTGGCGGTACCAATGTTTTTTTTTAAATGTGTCAAAGATTTTGCAAACAGCTTTTTTTTGTGCCACCATTCTCATTGGCGACACCTATCAGAAAAAATTATATTAAAAAAATAAAAAAAATTGTTGTCGCCCTTGCCATTGGAGGCACCGATGCATTTTTTTGTTAAAAAGTTTGAATTTTTTTGGTGCCATCATTCTCATTGGCAGCACCAGGCTATTTTTTCCATTAAATTTTTTTGTTGCCGCCAAGCTCTTTGGTGGCACTAGTCCCTACATATGTTGTTTTTTTAACATTAATGTAACTATTCAATCGAAAAAGGAAAAAAAAAAGAGAGAAAGAGAAATTTTTGTGTTTAATTAGTAGAAGAGAAAACAAAAATCGTTTTGAAGATGAATAACCCAATGTTTTTTGTGTATATTCTTTTCGATGAATCAATTGTAGAAGGTGACGATGGTTGTATACATTTCAAGATCGACAGAGAGTAGGTATGAGATTCAATAACTTTGTGAAGCTACAATAAATGAGAAGAAAGATCAATGTAAAAATAGCTCTCCGTTCTGAAAGGGTGATGTCAAGATTATTGTACAAGTTTCCAATTTCAAGAACACTTAACGAAGAAAATAAATGAGCAATTGCAAGAAAAAACAAGCTTCATATCTATAGACTTAAGTTTTGCTAATAATCTCCCTAGTAAACATGCATTAATTAAGCAAATCACTCAATCACACACAAACTCCTTGATAACGATGCCACCAATTTGACAGCGCACATCGGGCCTAAGAATCAATGCAAAAATAATCAATAATCTAGCGGTGTACTGCAAATGTGACAAGTCGAGTTCTAATATTTTTAGTGTTATAATGAAACACTCGAGTATTCTAAGGACTGAACCCAAGAAAGTTCGGGGACTAAGTGATTTGTAACACCCCAAACCCAACTTGGACATTTCAGTTAGATTGTGGAGGTTACACTATACATGAAAACAATATTACTTCATTTTGGCAAAACTCTTAAACTTAAAAGAAATTATGTTTGATTAACCCATTGAAGACATACTTTTTTTTTTTAAGATTCATGAGTACATTGTTGGAAAAAACAAAACACAGGGGAAAATAAAATTAGGGAAAAACAAGAGTTTTAAATATCTGTCTACATCCATCTTCACCTCGCCTTGTCTCGCCTCACTTCAATTTGATTTTTATTAATTATTTTTAATCATTTTAAAGAAAACCAATATTTAAATATAATTTATGTTGAACAATTTTTCTAAAACATAATACCCTTTTTGTAACACCCCTAACCCCATCCCGTTACCGGAACAGGATTACAGAGTATTACCGATCATTTCAGTACATTTACACTAAGACATGTTTAAATGAAATTTAAAACGTCCAAACATAGCTTTAATGGGCCTACAGTATCCATTAAACGTAGTTAAAATAAATCAGGGCTCGATTGTAGACTTAAAAAGTTTCTCGTTTGATTTCAAATGTTTCATCCTTTAAACAGTTCCAAAAGCCCGTGTGGCCAACTTAACACGCCCATGTGGCTTTGGACACTCCCATGTCCTCAGCTCGTGTGCAACACTGACTTTTAAATACGGTTATGGCTCACGCCCGTGTAGCCTGCCCGTGCAGTAAACTGACTTTAAAGCACGGCCGTGGCATCTAAGGCACACGCCCATGGACTAACTTTGTTGTAACTATTTAGGTGCAGGGAACACACGGTCTATCAACACGCCCATGTGCAAGCCGTATGTCTCACACGGCTTGGTAACACACTCGTGTGACAAACCATGTGGACTCGAAATAAACCTTGTATTTTAAAATTTACCAACCCTGCAATTTGTAAACAACAAATACTACAAAATTTGCTTCATTCAACTAATCCAAGTATAATTACACACACTTAATACTCATTAAACTATCATTTCATAATCTAACACCTATATTCAATAATGCCCTAAACTAACCATTCAAAGTTGCATCCATGTGCTATTGTATTCAATTCAAAAGATAATACATTATAGTATTCTCCTTACAACTATTAACTATCTATTATCATTCTTCATTAACATATCTTATAACCAAAATAACATTAGACAACCTAGGTACATGCCAATCATCATAGATATATACATCACCAAGTATTGAGTTTGGGAGTTGGCTCGGATGCTGAGGCTTTATCTACTTTGTACCTAACCTGCGCACGGAAATAAACCGTACGCTGAATATACACTCAGTGGTATTCTCTAAACTAATACTTAAACAAATAATAGAGTTTGTATAAACATTCTACCTTAAACTTTTACTTTCATAGTCTTAATAACTTTGTCATTCAAATTCATCTCATATCTTATTCATGTAGGAAAAGAATTTCATAGATATATTTCATACCATTCAACGTCGTTTAATATCATAAAACAGTCATATAAACAATAACCTTCAGTCTTCAGTCTTCAGTACTTTGTTTACCCCTATTAACATGACTCGAACTTGAATGAATACACGGATCCAACCCACACAAAGTACCTCATCGGAACAAATTCGAAACAGTAACAGTAACAGTCAGGTATATAGTACCTCTTCAGAACGAATCCGGAACAGTCACAGTAGTCGACACATATAGTGTCTCATCGACACAGTCAGAATATCCCTGAACACTTCTAATCCTATGGCATGCCAATTATATCAGACTAGCCCGACACTTGTTAATAGGGTATACAAATCATTTCATTTTGATACAGAAATAGTAACAATTTTCATCATTTCATTTATCATACACGTTGACAATTTAAAATAGCAATTATTTTAATTAAATCATTAAGCATAGTTTATAGAAATACAAACCGAAATTCTCGAGTTTACTCAATATCCTCATTCACTTTCTCCTTTCCCTTTTTCGATGACATTTCCGGTGCTACGTTAGCTACATAAAATTTAACATTTAAAATTATCAATGCCTATTATTTAATAACACATTCTTTTATTTCCATGTATCTTTTACTTAAATTCCAATTTAGTCCTTCCACCATAACCATTCTTTTTCTTCAAAATAAATCCTATATTTTCATTCAATTATCATTTTTAAACTATTCCAACTCTTAAATTTACAGCATAAAACATTAATTATAACATCTTTTCAATTCAATCCCTATTATTGCAAGACCTATATTTTCTTTTACAATTTAATTATTCTCCCACTTCTAACTTGAATTTCCATCAAATTAACACTTAATTCTTTCATTTATTCAACTTAATCAACATCTAAAAATTCAATAACTTTCTAAATTTCAACATAACCCAAAAAGTATTTCTTTCTAGGATTTCATAGACACCAAAATTGTAAGAAAATGGATCAAATTAACTTACCAATTAAGCTTGAAACCTCAAAGCCCTAATTTTTCCTTTCTTTTTCTTTCTTTCTTTCCTTGCTTCATTTGTGACCTTCTTTTTCCTTTTCTTTTTATTCCTTTTATTCATTCTTTATTTTATTATATTATTATATTATTATATTATATTTAGTAATAATTATTTATTCACTTATATAATAAGTAAATACATATATACTCACACATTTGTATTAATTAAATTAATACACATGTATTTATACTTACCACACACTTGTCACCTTATGGTATAATTTCTAATTTAATCCCTTGAATTTTCTCTATTCTACAATTAAAATTTTACACTATATTCAATCTAGTCCTTTCACTAAATTAGCCTTGATTAAGCTAAATTTACTTAATTAAAATCTAATTAACCTCTCACTTAACTTCATAAATATTTCTAATAAATATTTACGAATCTAATTTTTCAGAATCGAAGACCCAAAAATTCACTTTTCTGATGACCTAAAATTTAGGTCATTACACTTTTAATAATCATACATATATAAAAGTAAAATAACAAATTTATATAGAAAAAATAAGCAAGATAACCAATTATCATATATGCTCTATATTCAATATTCAATATTCAATATTCAAAAAAATCCACTCTACCATGTTGGAAGGTCTTTTCATAATATGGGGAAAAGGCTTCAGAAAGGTCGAAGCTGAATGTGATAATGCACTTTTTGTTGAATTGATTCGCCTTCAAGATGCCAAATTTTGCTACTAAAAAAACTTCTGAAATGCTTCTCTCAAACTCTTTTGTTGCTCTCTTTCACAAATGGGAAGTGAAAGAATGAAGGATGGGAAAAGAGATGGTGATAAGGGATAACTGAATAGCTAGGGTTATTTATACTTGTAGATATTGGCTATTTTTAGCAAATGAGAGCCTTGAAAATTCGACCCTTATTTTAAGGAAAGTGAGTGGATGACTTTGAAATTTTTGCTTGATTCATGGGAGAGAAACCTTGAAATGAGGAGGGGAGTTGGACGTTCAGATATGAGGATTTTGTGGTTGATTTTCAATGTTTAACCAAGTCTTAGGTGGCTGATTTGGGCACCTCTATAGATAGTTAGGATTTCTCCTCCTCAGTGGACAGTTTGGGCTCCTATCTTTTTAACAGGCTATCCATTTTTGCTGACCCAATTCTTAAGCTAGGTCAAGAAAATTTTCTAAACCCAATAAGCCTTTAATTGGGTCCAAAGAGGACCATATCTTAACCCTCTTTTACATGGCTTATGTTGTAGAAATGCTACAACAGTAAGGACCAAAAGGGTGAGCTTCAAGACTGGCTTTTCTTCTAATATATCAACTGTCTCAAAAACTGCAATAATGTGTTTTAGTATATAAAATGATCAAATTAGCAAATTCATCTTAGTATCATTCAACAGGACAAAGTTGTCATAAAAATCTCAAAATTTGTTATCAAACACTTAAATTTTGCATGAATTACTAATCTAGAAGTGCTAAAGATAACTCTATATTTTAGAGTTATCAGATAGACAGGAGAGGCGACAGTAAAAAAGGGAAAGAAATAAAAGGCTGAGCAGCAGTGCATGTTGACTAGAGGCAAGGCCATTTATGGTGGTGGCTCGGTTCGACGACGGAGAGTAACGGTAATGAAACGTAGTCCAGGGCTTTAAAAATAAAAAAAAATAAAGTAGAAAAGAAGCGAGAGGGAGAAAGGAAATGTGGACTGTTTGGTGGCTTCTCTGATAGTGACAACATCGAAACAAGCAGTGATGACACAAAAGCAAGGTGATCGACAGTTGAGATTCCCAACGCCATTATTTGGAAATAAAAGAGAATGAGGAAAAGAGTTGACCAATGCCATTATTTGGACCGGAGAACAAATGTCGTAGTGCGGCTGTGGTGCATGCTAGTGACAGCTAAGGTTGGGAAAGAGAGGAAGAGAATAGGAAGAAAAGAAAGAAATAAAATTGAAATAGGAAAGAAAAAACAAGAAAGTGAAATAGAAAAATAGAATGAGAAAATTGGATAAAAATGCTTAAATAAAAAAAAGTTAGGGAATGAAGTCGATATTTCCTAAATTTGGGGAAATAAATCTATTTTGGAGAGAGAAACAGAAAACTTAGGAAAAATATTTTGTACAAAACATATATTCTTTTGACATTTTAGCTTGTTTTCAGTCAAATAGTCAAATGTTCAATTTCTCTCCTACTTATATTTATATTTTTTTATTTCATTTTGTTTAAAATTTTTTAATTAATAAATATATTGTAAAAAAAAGTACTAATTTGTAAAAAGAAAATGAGTTTTGTAGAAAGCGCTTTTACTAAGACGAATTTTCTATTTCTGTCTCCAAAATCAACATATTTCCATAAATTTGGAAATTTTCGACCTAACTCCCTAATTTTTTTTCTGACGTTTTTGCCTAAATTTTCCAAAATAGAAGATAAGTTAATAACGATGGGATATCCTTTTTCAAACCAAGTAAATATATATTCAAAATAAGGAAAATATTATAACATTGAAGTTTAATAGCAAATTAAACTTAAAGAATAAAATAAACAACATAATAATATACGTGGTTCAGAAATAATTCCTATATCCACGTCCAAAATAAAAAAGTGAACTCGAGATTACAATAGGCAAAGCTTACATTATAGAAAAATCGATGAACTAATGGTACTACAAAATTAAACCCCAAAGCCAAGAAAGAAGTTTACAAACATCATTACTTCAGCTTTCTGAAAATACTAAAGCACCACCCACCCTTTTAATAGCCTAAGTGACACTAAATGACAAATTCCACCCATTGAAGTGTGGTAATTTTGCAAAGGGACACTCAATCACAATATGCCAATGACATCTCATCAACAAAACTAAGTCATTTTAACTAAGTTGAAAGCAAAAAAATATATTTAGCAATCATGTACATCAATTCATAACAGTTGCAAAGTTAAAAAAATAGAAAGTAACTAGAAGATAAATTCAGTGTTTCTCCATAGCTTAGCTTGTGTTCCTTTTCCTCCTTCCTTCTACTTTGCTTCTTCACACAATGCTTCTCTTAAACTCTTGAGTTGCTCTCTCAAATGAGAAGTGAAAGAATGAAGAATGGGAAAAGATATGGTGAGTGAGGGATTAGTGAAATGAGTGAATAGCTAGGGCTATTTATACTTGTAGAGACTGGCTATTTTTAACAAATGAGAGGCTTGAAATAAGTGAGTGGATGACTTTGAAATTTTTGCTTGATTCATGGGAAAGAAACCTTGAAATGAGGAGGGGAGTTGGATCGTCACATATGAGAATTCTGTGGTTGATTTTCAATGTTTTACCAAGTCTTGGGTGGTTGATTTGGGCACCTCTATGGATAGTTGGGACTTCTCCTCATTACTGGATGGTTTGGGCTCCTATCTCCTTAGCAGGCTATCTATTTTTGCTGACTCAATTCTTGAGTTGGGTCAAGAGAATTTCCAAAGTCTAATAAGACTTTAATTGGGCCCCAAGATGACCATATATCAAACCTCTTCTCCATGGCTTATGTTATAGAAATGCTACAACATTGAACACCAAAAGGGTGAGCATCAAGACTGTCTTTTCTTCCAGTGCATTAACTGTTTCAAAAACTTTAATCATGTATTTTAGTGTATAAAATGATCAAATTAGCAAATTCATCTTAATATCATTCAACAGGACAAAGTTGTCATAAAAATCCCAAAATTTGTTATCAAACCCTTAAAATTTGCATGAATTACTAGTCTAGAAGTGCTAAGGATAACTCTATTTTTTAGAGTTATCAGTTAGACAGGAGAGGCAACAGTTAAAAAGGGAAAAAAATAAGAGGCTGAGCAGCAGTGCATGTTGACTAGAGGTAAGGCCATTGACGGTGGTGGCTTGGTTCGACGATGGAGAACAACAGTAGTGAAACGGCAGTCAAGGGCTTTAAAAACAAAAAAAAATAAAGTAGAAAAAAAGCGGGAGAAAGAAAGGAAATGTGGACCGTTTGGTGGCTTCTCTGATCAGTTACAACATTGGAACAAGCAGTGACGACACAAGAGCAAGGTGATCGACGAAGGAGAACTCCAACGCCATTATTTGGAAATGAAAGAGAATGAGGAAAAGAGTTGATCAATGCCATTATTTGGATTGGAGAACAAATGCCGAAGTGCGGCTGTGGTGCATGCTTGTGGCAATTAAAGTTGAAAGAGAGGAAGAGAATAAAAAGAAAAGCAAGAAATAAAATTGAAATAGGAAAGAATAATAAAAAAAAAGGAAAAAGGAAAAAGGGGAAAAAACAAGAAAGTGAAATAGAAAAATAGAAGGAGAAAAATATTGGACAAAAATGTCGAACTAAAAAAAGTTCAGGGAATTAAGTCGATATTTCCTAAATTTGGGGGAATAAGTCTATTTTGGAGAAAGAAACAAAAAACGTATCTTGGGAAAAATATTTTGTACAAAACATATATTCTTTTGACATATTAACCATTTTTACTCAAATGGTTAGATGTTAGTAGTTTTATTCTTGAGTGTTCGAGTTCGATTTCTCTTTAATAAATATATTGTAAAAAAAATCTAATTTATCAAAAGAAAATGAGTTTTGTAGAATGCGTTTTTCTCGAGACGTATTTTTAATTTCTCTCTCCAAAATCAACACATTTCATTAAATTTAGACTTTTTTATGTTTTTGCCTAATTTTTCCAAAATCGAGGATAAGTTTATCAATGATGAGATATCCTTTTTCCAAACCAAGTAAATCCATGAGTTTTGCTTATTAATAAAATATAACTTTTGGTATTTTTATGGATAGGAGAAATAAAATTATTTTTTATTATATATATTTAATTAAATGGATCATAATTAAATATTATATTTCATAATTTTAAAATTCAGGATTCTCAAACAACACTTAATCAATAAGGTACCAATTTTAGTAATTATAAGGGTGCTATAACATTTCTTACGGGTAATTGACTCCCAAATCTATTTTTTCTTTGGACTTCAATGCATACTTAAAAAATTGTCATTTTTAGAGAAATTTTAAATTTTTTATAAAATATGATTTTATAGGTGATAGATCACACGTAGCCAAAAATTATAAGTAACAACTCTTTTTATTATTATTATTATTAAAGACTATATCAACTAAAATTAAATTTGAATAAATTTTTTTTATTAAAGATCATAATAATATACGTACATCCACTACTAGAATAAAAAAGTGAACTCGAGATTACAATAGACAAAGCTTACATCATAGAAAAACCGGTGACCTAATGGTACGGCAAAATTAAACCCCAAAGCCAAGAAAGAAGTTTACGAACATCATCACTTCAGCTCTCTGAAAATACTAAAATACCAATTTTCATCACTGTAAGGAATGTGAGCTCATGTAGGACTTGTGGCAATCTATTGAGCCTATCACAAGAAGCTATGTTCAGAGATTCAACACGTGAAATCTTGTTAGGTTGCAATTCGGCTTCATCGGCTTCCAAAGAATGCAGTCGAGGACAACGCCAAACGAAAATGAAACGATGTCCAACTAAACTAAACCCATGCTGTGACAGAGATGCCAACTCCTCCCAACCATGAATTTCAAAATGTTCTGAGTTTCCAAACCTCAACATTGTCCTATCCGCTGGAATATTAAACTTTGAAATGTTAGAAAGAGATAAAGTTTGCAAAGAGGAAACCTCCTTTGCAGGAGAAGAGCAATCATCCACCAGTTCTGCACACCCTTCTATACTTAATTCACACAGTGACGGGAAACTTGATATTGAAACTACCAAACTCGTACAGCCATGAATTTCAAGTTTTTGCAAGGAAGGAAGATGGGTAGGCAACCTTCCCAACAATTGAGGACAGGTTTTGATTGAAAGCTCACGAAGACTTGGGAGTTTCAAAACCTTCTCGTTTCCTTCACAAGCGTCCCACTCCTTCCAGTTTGGAAGACTCTCAAAAGACAGAATCTCTAATGATGCAAATGGATTCAATGTATTTTCTCCAAAGAACTCAACACCAATCTTTTGTACTTGATCGAAACCAATAATTGAAAGATCTTTTAACAATGGCAACCTTCCAACTGATGGTAGTGATTTGCAGTTTTTACAATTGCGAAGCTTCAAAGACGAAAAATTCTCGAAGGAAGAATCTGCTATCCAAGACGAGAATTTTACACCCCCGTAATTCTCTATAATGAGTTGCTCAAGCTTTTTCGGAGGACGAAGAAAGTCCAACACTCGCTCTTCAACTCCTTTTTTCCTTGTACTATTCGCCAAGTCTGCACCCCATTGCAGTACTAACCCATCAATCCCTAGCTTCTCATTTAACTTAGCTTCCCTGGCATCTTGACCATTAACATTCTCCAATCCGGAAAGACAAAAATTACCTCTAAGGCTTGACAAATTTTTCAATTCTCTAATAAGAAGTCCATCACCTTCCCCTATAACAAAATTAGATAAGATTTGAAGTTTGGTGAGCTGATCAAATCCGGAGGGCATCCTTTTTATTGAACCCGCACCTCTAATATCAAGAAAATGCAAGTTGACAAGGTTTCCGATATTCGAGGGTAAACTTTTGAGCTTTGAACAATTTCTTAATATTAAAGTCTCCAAATGATAAAGAGTACACAAAGAATCAGGTAAAGAATTGATTATGGTCCTCGAAAAGTTTAAGTCGCGTAGATGTTTTAAATTTTCAAAAAGGTCGGGCAAATCATAGATCTTAAACCGACGCAAAGAAAGAACCCTTAAGTTGCTAAGTCTTGGCAATAAATCATCCAAGACAACATTAGATAAATAGAATACATGATATCTTGGAGCCATTAAGGGTAAGGGTAAGGGTAAGAAAGTACGTAGAGAAGTCATTTGATAAAATGCTTCAAACTTCTTTACACCGTGAAACCGATCATCGCTAACATAAGCTGAGTGACGAGAACGATGCGAAAACTTTTGTTGCTTTTCACCCTCCAGTCTGCAACATATTTCTCCTGCAACTAATTGAGCTAAATCATTCATAAGATCATGCATCACGAAACGGGATTTGTCTTTACTAGATCTTTGAAAAAATGACCTTGCCACTAGATCTTGAAAATATTGTTTTCCAAGACCTTTGCCTTGAATTTTAGCTTTTGATTGCAAGAAACCTTCTGCTCTCCATAACAAGATTATCTCTTCTTCTTCAAATTCATAATCTTTAGGAAATATGGAGCAGTATGCAAAGCATCGTTTCAAATGAGGGGGAAGATAATGGTAGCTTAATCGCAAAGCTGGAATTAAGCCACATGGATCTTCTGGTAGGTCCCATATCTCGTTCTCATATACATTTTCCCATTCACTATGATCCTGAACTGTGCGTAATAAGCTTCCAATGGCTTTTGCAGCCAAAGGTAAGCCGTTGAACCTTCTCACTATGTTCTCTCCAATTTCTTTAAATTGGAGATGCCCAGCAAAGCTTCTTGCTTTCAATGCATGCTGAGCAAATATGGATAAACAATCATGATGCGAAAGTTTATCCAAGTAAAACGCTTTCACCGGATCTACATTAGATGAAACCTTTTCGAGTCGAGTTGTTACAATAATCTTGGTTCCTGCTGCAAATGGAGCCCGTAAGATGGTCCAATCACTGTAACTCTCGTTCCAAATGTCATCCAAAACAAGCAAGAACCTTTTTCCGGATAACTTCTCCTTCAACTTGACTTGAAGCAAGTTCAAGTCATTCTCATCACATGAGTCAGCATCGAGGGATCTTAAAATCGTCTGTGTTATGTTAACAGCATCAAAGTCATCAGCAACGCATACCCAGGACTTGTGATCGAAAGACTCCTTAATGCTGGGATCATTGTAAACAAGCTGAGCAAGAGTTGTTTTCCCCATCCCTCCCATGCCAAGAATGGAAAGGACACAAACTCCATCGGAATGGTTAGTTTAGAGCAACTCAAGCATTTCCTTCTTCTCATTGGCTCTACCAACATACTCCACAGCTCCATCCATCAAGGAAGTTGGTTGCAACCTGGGTTTCTTTCCCTTGGAAGTTGCGCCTTGAGACATGATCTCACTCAACCCCAAACTACTTCTTCGAGTGTTCAAACTATTCAGTCTATCAGTGATTGCTGTTATCTTTGAAATCATCTTAGCATTGAACATAAAAGAGATTGGAGAGAAATAACCACCAGTACAGCAGGTTGGAATGAGTTCCTGTACCTTACTAGTGCTGGCTTGTGCTCGAGTTTTTTGGTGCTTGAGACGTAACTCTTGGTAAGCGAAGTTGTCCAAGATGTCATCCACATCGTAAGCAAAGTCTTGGAGATCGTCCAACCAATTCTTCACACCCTCGTCCTTTATCTGCTTCTCCTCTGCATGGTTCAACACTACTTTGATCTCGGGTAATATGGATTGCCACAGCTGGAGTTGCTGGTGGACTTGCCGATGATCGGCCACAAAGTTGAGTACAGAGTCAAGCAACTTGGCAGACAACAGCTCCAAAAAGGCAGAAAGAGCATCCTCTCCAAAGACAGACATGGTGGAATTGGGACAAAGAAATCAAAGAGAGAGATGAATAAGGAAAGGGAAATTGAGGGAAAGAAATGGAGATGGATTGTGTATAATTGGGGTTAACAGGCAAGGGAGTTGAAGACAATGAACAGTGTGACAAATAAAAGTGGAAAACAGGTCACAGTTTTTGGAATGATTAGAGCCTCCAATTTCTTTATTTTATTCTGTATCAATCTTTCGCTTTATGACTAAATATACTTTAATCAAAAGATAATCTCATTCAAAAGAGAGCAAATAAATTAATTTATTCAATGGATTTTAGTTATATACATTATTTTTTAGTTAAAAGAGTAGAATTTAGTACTTATTTTTTATTATAGTTTTATTAATATTTTTAATTTCAAATTTAAATTTAAATTTAAATTTTTTATTTTAATATTAAAATTATATTTAATATTTATTAAAATATGCAATCTTCAAGAGTTGTTTTTTGAAATACGTTTTTTGAAGGATATTTTAATACTCATGAGAGTCAAGTTCAATGTGATTGTTAATATCAACGAATTTTTCACACCCATTGGGATCAAAGTAATTATTAGTCAATGATTATAGTACTCTGACATTTATGGACATGAGTGAGCGTTCGATGGAAATGATTGATAAAATTTCACGCTAATTGAGTTTACGAATCCTATTTTATCATTCTAACTCTATTTGAATTTTTTTCAAATCAAGTTGAGTGAAATGAAACTCAAGTTGAGCCGAATCGAGTAAAATTGTTAAAGTTAAATTAAAAAATTAAACATGTCAAAATTAAAATTTTGTTACAATATAATTAATTACATGTTATAGTACATAAATCTGTAACAATATATATTTGAAAACTTTTTTAAAGTAAAATAATAATAATAATAATACTTTAGTATGATAAACTTGAATCATTAATTAACTTATTTTGGTCCCAAAATTATTATTTTAATTATTTTAACTTTTTTATATTTTTTATAATTTTTTTGAAAATTTATAATTTTTAAAAAAATATATAAATTTTGGAATTTTTATAAATATTTCAAGTTTTAAAAATTATTTTGAATTATTTTGTAATTTTTGTTGAGAAAGACCAATTTGCTAATTTTCAAACTTGACATGGACTAAAAGGGTATTTACACCAATCTATTATCCAAATTATTCGTGTTATTCGAATTGTAAAATTCAACTCGATTCGAACTCAAAAATAGAATTACTTATTCAAGTTGACTCAAATAATTCGAATAACTCATTTCGATTAACTCAAAATTGGAATTTCTTTTCGAATCGAATTGAGTATTGTCATTGCCATTAGTGGCACCACCCCTAATAATTATCCAATCATTGTCCGTTTTAGTAAAAAAAAATTAATTTTTGAGTGCCATCATTGCCATTGGCAGCACCAGTATGTATAATATTTCACCCCATCAAAAATACTTGGGTTGTCACACAGCCATGTGGCGCTAGGCAATTTCAAAAACAACTCTTGTTTCGTGATTTTGTCGAATTTCGAATGAGATTTTAGATTAATTTCACACACCTGATTACCGATTTGATAAACCACACAACTATTGCACTCTAAATCCATCAATCATTCATCAAACCTCACTATTTAACCATCGAAACCCATTTAAAAATAACGTCTATAAATCAAACTTTCAGTCCTTAATAGGAAATTAAAACACTTACTTCTCCGAAACAACGTCGAAACCAGTATCTACCCCGCTAGAAGGTTCTGATTTTCGCACCTTTCACCTAATCAAAAGCTACAAAAAATACTAATCAAATGGAAAATATACCAACACAATCTCACCTTGCTTAAAAACTAACCTAGAACTCGAATAATAATGAAAAACCGAAAGAGTATTCAAGCGAAACTTACACTGAGAACGGAATACGATCTAAGCAACAGAATAAATGGCAGTATTCAAGAATAATCAAAAGGAATGAAAAGAAATCAAGAAGAAGGGAGAAAAGAAAAACAATTTCGACAGTAAAAGAGAAAAGAAGAAAACGTGCAAGAAAGGGGGTGGGCTGGACTGTTGCAAGAGAGAAAATTTTGGGATTTTTGACAAATTTTGGAAAAATAAAAATCAGCAACACAGGATTTGAACCCAAAACCTAATTGTAAGTTAACACCTTACCACTAAACTAACAAATTTATTCTATTATTTATTACATTAAAATAACATTTAACTCCAAATGGCTAAGAATCCTAAAAGTAGGATTTGAACTTAAAACCTCCCCACACGTACAGAACACAAAACCATTAAACTATAGTAAATTACTTGTCAAAATTTAACTTTCCAAATTAAAGAAAATTCTGGGTGCTACATGATTCCTAACCAACAAAAATGCAACAAAGAAATCTAGCTAACTACTCGTTAAATTCTATATTACGACAATTCATGAGTAGGGTTAATTACACTAATCGGCTACCTAACACTAATAAAGACCAAATTGTAAAATTATAAAACTACGAAATTAATAGTCCAATTAGGGACAGTGGATTGTTGATTTCTATATTGTTAATTTGTCTTTAGATTAGGAATCTAAAAAGCCTAAAATTTAATTGGCTTAATTTTAACTTTCAATCACCATTTTAAAAATTGAGTCTCGTCTCGCCTCACTTCAATCTGATTTTTATTAATTATTTCTAATCTTTTTAAAGACAAACAAATATTTAAACATAATTTTAGTTGAACAAAAAAAAATTAAACATAAAACATAAGTGTTTTTCTATAATGCATTTTTATATTTTTACTCTTTTAATAATTATACATATATAAAAATAAAATGATAAATTTATATAGCAGTTATCATCTCATTTTTCTTTTAACATATTTTTTAAAAAAACTTAAATAAATTTTGAGATAAATAATTTATTTGAGGTAAAAAGAAAAGTAACAATAATTAACTTAAACATAAATAAAGGTTAAAATATGTTGTTAGTCCCTATATTTTTATAAAATTCGAGATTTAGTCTATATACGTAAAAAGTTAAAAAATCAATTCTCCTACATTTTTAATTTAAATTTTTTTAGTTCAATCATTATCACTAATGGTAGTTTACATTAAAATTTCTCAACTTGACGTGTTTATTTTCCGTCAAACATATGCTACAATACATGAGGGAAACCTAGTCATGATGTCAATTTGAATTGACGAGAAATAAATACGATTTTAATGATTGGGCTGTTATTTTTAAATAAAAAATTGTAAGAGGAGCTAATTTTTTAAATTTGTAAAGTACATGGACTAAATATAAAATTTTGTCAAAGTACAAGGAGTAAAAGTAGATTTTAACCATAAATAAATGTTTAATTTATTTTTCTCGATAAAAAAATAGGGGGATTACTTTATTAATCAAGCAAATCACTCAATCACACACAAACTCCCTCACAACGGCGCCACCAATTTGACAACACACATCGGGCCTAAGAATCAACACAAAAATAATCAATAATCTAGCTGTGTACTGCAAATGTGACAAGTCGAGTTTTAATATTTTTAGTGTTATAATGGAACACTCGAGTATTTTAAGGATTGAACCTAAGAAAATTCGGGAACTAAGTGATTTGTAACACCCCAAACTTGGCTTGGACGTTACGGTTAGATTGTAGAAGTTGCACTGTACATGAAAACAATATTACTTTATTTTGACAAACTCTTAAACTCAAAAGAAATCATGTGTAACGCCCTGATTTATTAAATTTTGTTTTTACGAATTTCATAATATTTTGAGCTTATTTTTGAAATAAATAAATAAAGTATTTAATTTATGTTTAATTCCATTTTATGTTTTGCTTTTGTTTTATTTATTTTTATTAAAAAACCCAAAAGCCACGTTTCCCCTTCTGTTATTTCCCTAAGCCACGCAGCAATTTCAAATTCCAAATTTTGATTTTCTTGTTTCATCTATTCGACTGTTCTTTCAATTTTTGCTTTGGGAGTTTTCTTTAAACGTTGGGTTGCCAATTTGTCCCTTCCTTGGTTGCGTTAATTTCGCTCCTCTTAGGGAACGTTTTAGTTAGTTCTTTGATTGTTTAATTTGGAAATATTGGGATGCTAGTGATGTTGTTAAATTCTGTAATCGTTAATTAATTAGTTCATTGCGTTTAGGTGAAAGTCGTGAGACGTTGGGCACTCCTTCAACATTGTAATTTCGTGTGGTTTCGGTTTAATTTCAGTAAGAGTGTGAATGAGTTATGGTGTATTGAAAGAGTTCGATTCTTAGTTATCTTATGCCTTATTATTGTTATAATCATTTTATTTGTGGTATTTAGGTCTCGGGGATCTTGTGGTTACGTTCTCGTCAAAATCGAATAAAGTGTGTAAGTCGAAATTAGAGACTGTCAACGCAATATGACCGTGTGTCAGACTATATAAAAAAATAAAATAAACAACATAATAATAACTCACTATGGAAAAAACTCTAGATTACAATACACAAAACTCACATTATAGAAAAACCGATGACCTAATGTTACTACAAAATTAAACCCCAAAGCCAAGAAAGAAGTAAACATCATGACTTCAGCTCTCTGAAAATACTAAAACACTACCCACCCTTTTACTAGCCTTTTACAAAATACTAAATGACAAATTCCACCCATTAAAGTGTTGTAATTTTGCAAAGTGACACTCAATCGACATTTATACTTTGTCTTTGAAAATTTTAACAAGAGAAGTGACATCTTTTTACTTTTCCTTCAAAGGATCTTGTTGGAAGCCCAGTTCCACCCCACCTTAGCTTTCAATGCCTGCAAATATCAATAAATAAATTTATACTAATTCCTATTATTATCTTGTTCCTAAGGAAAGTTAGAAATGTTTGAAATGGTTTTTTGTACCTTACCCATAACTTTGAAGAAACCGATCACAGATTTTACGGCTCATCTTTCAATCTGATTCCCTCGGGATGACACTTTTAAAATCAATTTGAACAAGGGGTATGTGGGAAATCTTAGACCACTCTCGTCCTTTATCGCTTGAGCACTCTTCTTTCAGCAACGGACAACTAGAAATATATAAATATCCAAGCGAGCAAAGCATGTCTTTTTCCGGAAGAGATTTTAGCTTGGGACAATTAACGATCACCAATTCTTTAAGAGAGGCGAGCTCTTGAAAGCCCTCTGAGAACATGAATTCTAGGTTCTCAAATCCAAAAAGGGTGATACAGGTGAGAGAAGGAGGCAGCATCATTCCAATCCCTTCTTCTGGGAACGACACCACGTTTGAGCATCCTCCACCTCCGATGGCCAATTCTTGAAGAGAGGTGAGTCTATTTAATCCCCATTCCGCAAGTGACCTATAAATTTTGGGTGCGTTTGAGATTGCAAGTGATGTTAGATTGGCAGGGAATCCCTCCGATGGAAATGATATGTCAGCCGAACAGTTGAGCACACTTAATCGTCGAAGGGAGGTGATGCTGGCCATGCACTTAGGAAGGGCTCCAAAATTTCCACAACCATCAACTACGAAAGTTCTGAAGCTGGTGGTGGGCAACCCAATTTCTTCAAATGAAACCAAATTTGAACACGAATACAACATAATCTCCTGGAGATGGATGAGCTTGTCTAGTCCTCGTGGTAGAGATTTAATTCCAGAACTGAAAATTTGAATAGATTCAAGACAAGCGGTTTCCTCAAACTCTTGGACAATTTATTCCAACACAGGACATCCCCCAATTATCAAAAGTTTAAGCGTTATGGGAAACTTGGTGTTTGAAAATAGGCAACTCAGCTTTGAGCAGTTGATAATTCGGAGAAGTTGAAGCTGACTGCAAATATTTTTGTTCCCCTTCGATAACAAAGACATTAGAGATGCACAATTTTGTATTTCCAAGTCCTTAAGAAGAAAGAGGGTACTACTCATACTCTTATTATCTTCTTTTTCATCAACCAAATGCTTCAAATTCTCACAGCCTGCAATCTTCAGCTTTTTTAAATTAGGAGGTAAATTATTCTCTGTAAAAGAAACCAAGCCTCGAAAACCCTGAATTTCCATCACCGTAAGGAATGTGAGCTCATGTAAGACTTGTGGCAGTCTATTGAGCCTATCGCAAGAAACTATCATCAGAGATTCAACACGTGAAATCTTGTCAGGTTGCAATTCGGCTTCCTCGGCTTCCAAAGACTGCAGTTGAGGACAACACCCAACGGTAATGAAACGATGTCCAACTAAACTAAACCCATGCTGTGATAGAGATGCCAACTCCTCCCAACCACCAATTTCAAAATGTTCTGACTTTCCAAACCTCAACATTGTCCTATCTGCTGGAATATTAAACTTTGAAATGTTAGAAAGAGACAGAGTTTGCAAAAAGGAAAGCTCCTTTGCAGGAGAAGAGCAATCATCCACCAGTTCTGCACACCCTCGTATACTCAATTCACACAGTGACGGGAAACTTGATATTGAAACTACCAAACTCATACAGCTATGAATTTCAAGTTTTTGCAAGGAAGGAAGATGGGTAGGCAACCTTCCCAACAATTGAGGACAGGTTTTTATTGAAAGCTCACGAAGGCTGGGGAGTTTCAAAACCTTCTCGTCTCCTTCACAAGTGTCCCACTCCTTCCAGTTTGGAAGACTCTCAAAAGACAGGATCTCTAATGATGCAAATGGATTCAATTGATTTTCTCCAAAGAACTCAACACCAATCTTCTGTACTTGATCGAAACCAATAATTGAAAGATCTTTTAACAATGGCAGCCTTCCAACTGATGGTAGTGATTTGCAGTTTTTACAATTGCGAAGCTTCAAAGACGACAAATTCTTGAAGGAAGAATCTGCTATCCAAGACGAGAATTTTACACCCCCGTAATTCTCAATGATGAGTTGCTCAAGCTTTTTCTGAGGACGAAGAAAGTCCAACACCCGCTCTTCAACTTCTTTTTTCCTTGTACTATTCTCCAAGTCTGCACCCCATTGTAGTTCTAACCCATCAATCCCTAGCTTCCCATTTAACTTAGCTTCCCTCACATCTTGACCATTAACATTCTCCAATCCAGAAAGACAAAAATTACCTCTAAGGTTTGACAAATTTTTCAGCTCTCTAATAAGATGTCCATCACCTTCCCCTATAACAAAATTAGATAACGTTTGAAGCTTGGTCAGCTGATCAAATCCGGAGGGCATCCTTTCTATTGAATCGGCACCACTAATATCAAGAAAATGCAAGTTGACAAGGTTTTCGATCTTCGAGGGTAAATTTTTGAGCTTTGAACAATTTCTTAGTATTAAAGTCTCCAAATGATAAAGAGTACACAAAGAATCAGGTAAACAATTGATTTGGGTGCTAGAAAAATTTAAGTAGCGTAGATGTTTTAAATTTTCAAAAAAGTCAGGCAAATCAAAGATCTCACACCCACGCAAAGAAAGAACCCTTAAGCAGCTCAGTCTTGGAAACAGATCTTCCACGACAACATTAGTTAAATAGAAACGGCATTTTCCATGCAATAAGGGTAAAAAAGTATGTAAAGAAGTCATTTGATAAAATGCTTCAAACTTCTTTACACTGTGATACCCATCATCGCTAACATAAGCCGAATGACGAGTGCGAAGCGAAAACTTTGATTGCTTATCATCCTCCAATCTGCAACATATTTCTCCTGCAATTGATTGAGCTAAATCATTCATAAGATCATGCATCACGAAACGGGATTTATCTTTACCAGATCTTTGAAAAAATGACCTTGACACTAGATCTTGAAAATATTGGTTTCCAAGACCTTTGCCTTGAATTTTAGCTTTTGATTGCAAGAAACCTTCTGCTCTCCATAACAAGATTATCTCTTCTTCTTCGAATTCGTAATCTTTAGGAAATATGGAGCAGTATGCAAAGCATCGTTTCAAATGAGGAGGAAGATAATGGTAGCTTAATCGCAAAGCTGGAATTAAGCCACATGGATCTTCTGGTAGGTCCCATATCTCGCTCTCATTTATTTTTTCCCATTCACTATGATCCTGAACTGTGCGTAATAAGCTTCCAATGGCTTTTGCTGCCAAAGGTAAGCCGTTGCACCTTCTCACTATGTTCTCTCCAATTTCTTTAAATTGGAGATGCCCATCAAAGTTTCTTGCTTTCAATGCATGCTGAGCGAATATGGATAAACAATCATGATGCGAGAGTTTATCCAAGTAAAACGCTTTCACCGAATCGACATTAGATGAAACCTTTTCGAGTCGAGTTGTTACAATAATCTTGGTTCCTGCTCCAAATGGAGTCCGTAAGATGGTCCAATCACTGTAACTCTCGTTCCAAATGTCATCTAAAACAAGCAAAAACCTTTTTCCGGATAACTTCTCCTTCAACTTGACTTGAAGCAAGTTCAAGTCGTTCTCATCACGTGATTCGGCATCGAGGGATCTTAAAATCGTCTTTGATATGTTAACAGCATCAAAGTCATCAGAAACGCATACCCAGGACTTGTGATCGAAAGACTCCTTAATGCTGGGATCATTGTAAACAAGCTGAGCAAGAGTTGTTTTCCCCATCCCTCCCATGCCAACGATGGAAAGGACACAAACTCCATCGGAATTGTTACTTTTGAGCAACTCAAGCATTTCTTGCTTCTCATTGGCTCTACCAACATACTCCACAGCCTCATCCATCAAGGAAGTTGGTTGCAGCCTGGGTTTGTTTCCCTTGGAAGTTGCGCCTTGAGACATGATCTCACTCAACCCCAAACTACTTCTTCGAGTGTTCAAACTATTCAGTCTATCAGTGATTACTTTTATCTTTGAAATCATCTTAGCATTGAACATAAAAGAGATTGGAGAGAAATGACCACCAGTACAGCAGGTTGGAATGAGTTTCTGTACCTTACTAGTGCAGGCTTGTGGTTGAGTTTTTTGGAGCTTGAGACGTAACTCTTGGTAAGCGAACTCGTCCAAGATGTCATCCACATCGTAAGCTAAGTCTTGGAGATCGTCCAACCAATTCTTCACAGCCTCGTCCTTGATCTGTTTCTCCTCTGCATGGTTCAACACTGCTTTGATCTCGGGTAATATGGATTGCCACAGCTTGAGTTGCTGGTGGACTTGCCGGTGATCGGCCACAAAGTTCAGTACAGAGTCAAGCAACTTGGCAGACAAGAGCTCCAAAAAGGCAGAAAGAGCAGCCTCTCCAAAGACAGACATGGTGGAATTGGGACAAAGAAATCAAAGAGAGAGATGAAGAAGGAAAGGGAAATTGAGGGAAAGAAATGGAGATGGATTGTGTATAATTGGGGTTAACAGGAAAGGGAGTTGAAGTCAATGAATAGAGACAAATTGCAGCCTCCAAGTTATTTACTGTATTGCGTACCAATCTTTCTTTATTTAATCAAAAGATAAATCTCACTGAAAAGAGAGAAAATAAATTTTAATACATTATATTTTGTGATTCAGTAATTATGACTATCTAATTGTATTTATTTACGCGTTTTTAATACATTATATTTTGTAAATTAATTCAGTAATTATGACAATCTAATTGTAAATTATTTACGCCATGCAAGTACTGTGTTTTAATGCATAATTTAACAATAAATTAATTTTATTCAATGGATTTTAGTTATATACATTATTTTTTAGTTAAAGACTAGAATCTTTTACTTATTCTTTATTAAAGCTTTTAATTTCAAGTTTCAATTTATATTTATTTTTTTATTTTTTTATTTTGATATTATAAATATGAAGATAATTTATTAAAATATATTTATTCAAAAGTTGTTTTTTGAAATAAATTTTTTTGGGATATTTCAATACTCATGAGAGTTAAGTTCATTGTAATTATTAATATCAACGAGTTTTTTACGCTTGCTGGAATCAAAGTAATTATTAGTCATAATTACAATACTTTGATATCTATTGATAGGAGTGAGTGTTCAATTAAATCGAATGAAAAAAATGATATGTTAATTGAGTTGATGAATCATATTTTATAATTCTAACTCGATTTGAATTTTTTTCAAATCGAGTCGAGTGAAATAAAATTCAAGTCGAGCCAAATCAAGTGAAATTGTTCAAGTTAAATTAAAAGATTAAATATGTCAAATTAAAATCTTGTTACAATATAGTTAATTAGATGTTATAGCACATAAATTTGAAGACTTTTTCAAAGCAAAATTATAATAAACTTAAATTATTAATTAACTTATTTAGGTCCCAAAATTATTATTCTAGGCAATTTTTAACTTTTTAACTTTCTTTATATATTTTTTAGAAATTTTTAAAAAATATAAATTTTGAATTTTTTTTTGTAATTTTCGTTAAGAGAGAAATAAATTTGCTCATTTTCAAACTTGACAGTAACCAAAAGAGTATTTACATCAATCTATTATTCAAATTATTCGAGTTATTTGAATTGTAAAATTCAATTCAATTCAAACTCGAAATTTGAATTACCTATTCGAGTTGACTCAAATAATTCAAATAACTCGATTCGATTAACTCAAAATTCAAAAAATAATTTAATTTTTTTGAATTGAATCGAGTTTTATTCACCCCTACCTATGGATGTCAAGTTTATCGTGAAATATTTAAAATTTAAACAGTACATTCTTTTCAATAATGTAAATGGTAACTCAAAATGATTAACGTTCTAAAATACTACCTAATTCTAAAAAAAACGAATATATTTGAAATGTAATTATTCATAAACGTGCAAGCCATTTCCAAATATACGAATAATATAGCATTATTGAATATCAATATGTATAAAACAAAAGTAAAACATAAACGAACCTAAGCGGCTTTTTTTCAATAATATCCAAAACTTTTGATTAATTATGAAAATAATCCTCTTCCAAAATCATTTACGTAAATGACCCGTTTGTTATAGTAAAACTAGATGTTGACGTTGTCATTGGTGCACCACCCCTAATAATTACCCAATAATTGTCCAGTTTAATAAAAAAATAATTTTTGAGTGTCGTCGTGCCATTGGCGACACCAATATGTATAATCGTCCACCTCGTAAAACTACTGGTATTCTTAGAGAAAAAGAAGAAACGGAAAAAATATTTTAATAGGTGTTGTTGTTGTCATTGGCGGTACTAGTGTTTTTTTTAAATGTGTCAAAGCTTTTGTAAAAGCCTTTTTTTGTGCTGTCGTTCTCCTTAGCAACGCCCATAAGAAAAATTAATGTTTTAAAAAAAATAGAATTTCTTTTGGTGTCACCATTGCCATTGGCCAGTGTATTTTTTTGTGTCATTGTTCTCATTGGCGACACCAGGCTATTTTTTTTATTAAATTTTTTTTGTTGTCGCCAAGCTCTTTGGCAGCACCAATCCTTACATATACTTTTTTTTTTAACATTGTTGTAACTGTTCAACCGAAAAAGAAAAAAAAAGAGAATGAGAAATATTTGTGTTTAGTAGAAGAGAAAACAAAAATCGTTTTGAAGATGAATAACTTAATGATTTTGGTGTACATTCTTTTTGATGAAGCAATTGTAGAAGGTGACGATGGTTTTGTATTTCAATATCGGCAGAGAGTAGATATGAGATTCAATAACACCGTGAAGCCAGAATAAATGAGAAGAAAGATCAGTGCAAAAATAGCTCTCCGTTGTGAAAGGGTGATGTCAAGATTATTCTACAAGTTTCCAATTTCAAGAACACTTAATAAAGGAAATAAATGAGCAATTGCAAGAAAAACTAGTGTCATATCTATAGAATTAAGTTTTGCTAATTATCTCCCTAGTAAACATGCATTAATCAAGCAAGTCACTCAATCACACACAAACTCCTTGGCAACGGCACCAACAACTTGACAGCGCACACCGGGGCTAATAATCAACACAAAACAATCAATAATCTAGCGGTGTATTGCAAGTGTGACAAGTCGAGTTGTAATATTTTTAGTGTTATAATGGAACACTCGAGTATTTCAAGGATTGAACCCAAGAAAGTTTGGGGATTAAGTGATTTGCAACACCCCAAACTCGGCCTGGACATTACGGTTAGATTGTGGAGATTACACTGTACATGAAAATAATATTACTTCATTTTGGGAAAACTCTTAAACTCAAAAGAAATCATGTTTGATTAACCCGTTGATGACGTACTATTTTTTTTTTGTGAAGACTCATGAGTACGTTGTTGGAAAAAACAAAACTCAGGGGAAAATAAATTTAGGGAAAAATCAGAGTTTTAATTATTTTCAAAACAAGATCTTGGTTGTGATATCTAAAGTAATAAACAATTAATCAAAATTGTACATTTTCAATTCATTTAGGATGAATGCTTTGACCGAGTTGTCTTCTCTACTGTCCTCAAGCTCATGTCTGTCGACTGTGGCCTCACTTCGAATCAGAATTTTTTTCACAAAATTACTAGTGGGGTAATTTTGTAATTTCTCAAATTTTTGAGTAAAGTTATAAATCAGAAAATATGGACCTAAAGTTTTATTCAAGCTTGTCCATATTTACAAAATATTAACTTAAGCCCATTTTAAGTCTATCCAAGTTTTTAATTTTTTTTAAATATTTATATTATTTTAATTTAATATTTATAATTTTATATAATTTTATTTATTAATTTTTTTTACATAGACATCTTAACACTATTTTAATGTTTACATTAGAGTAGTATTATATATTTAATATATTATTTTATGTGTTATAATTTACATAATACAATATGAAGTATTATAAACTAAAAGTGAGTTGGATTGAGCTAAGTTTGAGCCTTGAATATTTAAGTCTGAACTTGACTCATATTTTAAATAGGTCTAATTTTTTTGTTAAAACTCAATTTTTAAATATAATATTTTTACTCAAATTTTCCCCAATTTCAAATAAACCTTTGAGCCTAAAATCGTAAACAGATGTAACACATTCCATTCATTCACTTCCCCCAATTTATAATGATTAAAGAGAAAGAAAGGGACTAAATGTTGGTAGATATTTTATCTGTTGGTGGATATTTTATCTCTTGGTGGTTGATTTGTCTTTTTCATTTATTTTCTTATTTTTTTCCTCATATTTTGGATAAAGTTATTATTGTGGGTTTCCTATGCTTTAGGCACTTGGTACAATTAATTGTATATTTATATCACCAATACTTATCATATTAGGGTCAGGGGCGAAGCTAGAACAATTTTTTAGGGGCAGAATGAAATTTTAATATTTATAGTCTATATCTTTATAATTTTTAAAGAATTAAATCAAATTTTTATAATTTTAGGGGGCCAAAATACAATTTTATCTTTATTAATTTAAAATTTTAAAAAAATTAGAGAAATTAGAGGGCCTAAATTAAATTTTTTCCTTTTAGGGGGCCGGGGCCCATGTCAGCCCCCCTAGAATCGCCTCTGATTGGGGTTGCTAACACTAAGGATGGCAATTGAGAGGGGTTAATAGATGTTTTACAAAAGAAATGGTAACTTAAAATGATTAACTTTTTAGAATACTACCTAATTTTCTAAAAATAAGACGAATATATTTGAAATGTAATTATTCATAAACGTGCAAACCATTTCCAAATATATGAACAATGTAACATTATTGAATATCAATATGTATAAAACAAAAGTAAAATATAAAGGAACCTAAGCGGCTTTTTTTCAATAATATCTAAAACTTTTGATTATTTACAAAAATGATCCTCGTTCAAAATTATTTATGTAAATGACCCATTTGTTATAGTAAAACTCGATATTGGCGTTGCCATGGTGGCACGCCCATAACAATTACCCAATTATTGTTCAGTTTAATGAAAAAATTAATTTTTGAGTGTCGTCGTGCCATTGGCGACACCAGTATGTATAATCGTCCACCCCGTAAAAAATACTGGTATTCTGGGAGAAAAAGAAAAAAAAGGAAAAAAATTTTTAATGGGGTTCGTCGTTGTCATTGACCGTACCAGTATTTTTTTTTTTGAATGTGTCAAAGCTTTTGTAAAAAGCCTTTTTTGTGTTGTCATTCTCCTTGGCGACACCCATCAGAAAAATTAATGTTTAAAAACAATACATTTTTTTTGTGTTGCCCTTGCCATTGTTCTCATTGGCCATACCAGGCTATTTTCTTTCCAATAAAATTTTTTTGTTGCCGCCAAACTATTTAGCAGTGCCAATCCTTACATATACTATTTTTTTTAACATTGTTATAGTTGTTTAACCGAAAAAAAAAAAGAGAAGACAAAAATGTTTGTGTTTAGTAGAAGAGAAAACAAAAATTGTTTTGAAGATGAATAACTTAATGATTTTGGTGTACATTCTTTTCGATGAAGCAATTATAGAAGGTGACAATGGTTTTGCATTTCAAGATCAGCAGAGAGTAGATATGAGATTCAATAACACCGTGAAGCCAGAATAAATGAGAAGAAAGATCAGTGCAAAAATAGCTCTTCGTTGTGAAAGAGCGATGTCAAGATTATTCTACAAGTTTTCAATTTCAAGAACACTTGTAAAAGAAAATAAATAAGCAATTGCAAGAAAAACAAGTGTCATATCTATAGAATTAAGCTTTTCTAATTATCTCCCTAGTAAACATGCATTAATTAAGCAAATCACTTAATCACAGACAAACTCCCTGATAACGATGTCAACAACTTGACAGCGCACACCGAAGCTAATAATCAACACAAAACAATCAATAATCTAGCGGTGTATTGCAAGTGTGATAAGTCGAGTTGTAATATTTTTAGTGTTATAATGGAACACTCAAGTATTCCAAGGATTGAACTCAAGAAAGTTCGGGGAGTAAGTGATTTGTAATACCCCCAAACTCAGCTTCAACGTTACGATTAGATTGTAGAGGTTACACTGTACATGAAAACAATATTACTTCATTTTGGCAAAACTCTTAAACTCAAAAGAAATCATGTTTGATTAACCCGTTGAAGACGTACTATTTTTTTTTTTAAGATTCATGAGTACGTTGTTGGAAAAAACAAAACACAGGGGAAAATAAAATTAGGGAAAAACCAGAGTTCTAAATTTTTTTCAAAACAAGATCTTGGTTGTAATATCTAAAGTAATAAACAATTAATCAAAATTGTAACTTTTCAATTCATTTAGGATGAATGCTTTGACCAAGTAGTCTTCTCCGCTGTCCTCAAGCTCACATCTGCCGAGTGTGGGCTCGCTCCGAATTAGAAATTTTTTCACAAAAATTACAAGTGAGGTAATTTCGTAATTTCTCTAAACTTTTGAGTGAAGTTGTAAATATTATTCAAGCTTGTCCGTATTTACAAAATACTAATTCAAGCCCATTTTAAATCCGTTCATATTAATTTTTTAAATTTTTTAAAAATAATTATATTATTTTAATTTAATATTTATAATTTTATATAATTTTATTTATTAGTTTTTTTTAAATAGACATCTTAACATTATTTTAATGTTTATATTATAGTAGTATTATATATTTAATATATTATTTTATGTGTTATAATTTACATAATATAATATAAAGTATTATAAACTTAAAAGTAAGTTGGATTGGGAGGGTTGATAGATGTTTTACAAAAGAAATGGTATAATAATTTGTCTCATCTCTCAATTTTATAAAAAAATTATTTTAGTCATTTATATAATTTTTCATTTTTTTAATCTTTAAACTTTTATTATTTGTCAAATCACACCAAAATAGATGAAAAAATTAACAAACGTTAACTTTACTGATGTGGCAATCCACATGTATGTCTATTAACAATTATTTAATTTTTTTAAAAATTAAAATTATTAAAAAATATAATTTTTATACTTTTTAATAAGTTTAATATTTTTTTATTTTTTTAAAAATAATTTATTATATCTTTTTTAAATTTTAAAGATTAATTAATTATTGATTTAATATTTATGTGGCATTTCACGTGTATATCACGTCAACAAAGTTAACAGATGTTAACTTTTCCATCAATTTTAATGTAATTTGACAAACAAAACGCAAATTTAAAAGTTAAAAAAAGTAAATAAATGACCAAATTTACTTTTTTTGGAAAGTTGGAGGCTGTGGCGAAGCCACGTTAAGGCCCAGGGGGACCATGGCCATCCCAAAGTTTAATTTTTTTCAACTTAGTCCTTTATAAATTTACACTATGACCCTCTCAAAAATATGAGTAGCCCCCCAAGGTCTAAGATTTTTGAAATTTTTCCCTTTGTATATATTATAGCCCTCTTAAAAATATAAATAGGCCCCTCCAATATTTTTATAGGATTAAAATAATATTAAAAAATTATTATTGATAAAAAGAAAGAGAAAATCTTCTTGAAAAAGTTCAATTACTCATGATGACTTTTGAATGATATGTTTATTAAATAATAATAAATTAATATTTATCTAATAGTTTACTTAACATAATAATATTTTATAAGTAATATAATAATATATATAAAAAGAAAAGAAAAGATGAAGAGACTTTTATTTTATCATCTTTCTCCTTCATATTGGTGTTTAGCAAGAAAAGAAGAAGCAAAAAAATTCTTTTATCATTTTTCCTCCATATTTGAAGTATAATGTATGTTTTTCTTCAAACTTTTCATAGATTTTGAATATTCGAAACTTATTTTATATATATGTACCAGTAATTTTTTGTTTTATTAAGTATATTAAAAGTTGTCATTAAGGGATATTGATGGTACTTGGAAGCTTATAAAATTAAGTGAAATATGTATCTTTTTGGATGGAAAATGATTAGGAGACGGTTTCTAACTTGTTAGAAGTATAAAAATGAAATAAAAATAGTTAGATAATGTTATAGTAAGTTTCGGCCAAAGTGAAGGGAGGAAGAAGGAGGAAGAAAACATTGGTCACTTTGTTTAAAATTATGTCAAATGATAGCTTGTGAAGTAGTGAGCATTCCTATGAAAACCGAATAAAAAATGGTTAAACGAGTCAAATGATAACTATTTCATCTTAATTGTTAGAATACTGCTTCTTTTGAATTAATTGTTTATATGTTTAAATTGACTGTTACATAGCAGTTCTAATTTTAACTTGCCCCCAAGATTAATATTTGGCTCTACGACTGGTTAAAGGGCCAAATAAGTCATTTTTCCTTTTAAAAAGTACTACAACTTTCATAGATGTTGGATACATCCACACTAGAGGTGTGCGGCCCGGCCCAGACAAAATTTTAGGCCCATTTTCTAGGCCCGGGCCCGGCCCGAAATATGGGCCTAAAAATGCGTCCAAGCCCGACCCAAAATAAAATTGTTAAGTCTGAGCCCGGCCCTGCCCATATTAATTTTTTTAACTTATTTCATTAAATAAAAATTTTAAAATATAATAAATAATCAAATACATTTAAAACAAATATTAAAACAAGAAACAAATAAAAATGATATTAAAAAAATTCTTAAAACAATACACAAATTGAAAATATAATAAAAAATGATTATATTAAAATTAAAATAAAATGTAAATATGATTAAAAATAAAAAAATATATATTTAGTATATAACTCGAGCCGGGCCGGGCCAGGCCCGGGCCAAAAAGTTTTACTTGAGCCCGGCCCGTTTTCTAAACGGGCCTTTTTTTTGCCCAAACTCATATTTCGGGCCTATATTTTTACTCGAACCCTCCTATTTTTTAAACGGGCCTTCAAGTCGGGCCAGGCCGGATAGCCTGGCCCATGCACACCTCTAATCCACACTTCAATGTGATTTTTATTAATTATTTCTAATTTTTTTAAAGACAAACAAATATTTAAACAAAATTTTAGTTGAACAAAAAAAATTTAAACATAAAACATAAGTATTTTTGTATAATGTATTTTTACATTTGTACTCTTTTAAAAATTATACATATATAAAAATAAAATGGTAAGTTTATATAGCAGTTATCATCTTATTTTTCCTTAATATATTTTTTAAAAAAACTTAAATTTTCAGATAAATAATTTATTTGAGGTAAAAAGAAAATCAACAATAACTAACTTAAACATAAATAAAGGTTAAAATATGTTGTTAGTTCCTATATTTTTATAAAATTTGAGATTTAGTCAATATATATTTAAAAAGTTAAAAAATCAATACTCTTACATTTTTAATTTAAAAAATTTTAGTTCAATCATTATTATTATTGGTAGTTTAGATTAAAACTTGTCAACTTGACGTTTATTTTCGGTCAAACATATGCTACATTACATGAGGGCAACCTAGTCATGATGTCAACTTGAATTGACGGGAAATACATACGATTTTATTGATTGGGCTGTTATTTTTAAATAAAAAATTGTAGGAGGAGCTAATTTATTAAATTTGTAAAGTACATGGACTAAATGTAAAATTTTGTCAAAGTACAAGGAGTAAAAGCAGATTCTAACAATAAATAAATGTTTAATTTATTTTTCTCCGATAAAAAAAATAGAGGGTTGATTTTGTATTTCACTCCTTCGCTAACCTTTGCTTCCATTTAAATTCGAGTTTTCAAAAATCCGAAGGCCTGCCTTTTTCTCGTTTAGTTTCCTTTTCATTTTCCCAGTAAACAAACAAAACTCATTAACATCGTTTCGAAGCCAAAACAAGACTGAATTCATGGTGAAAGGAGTGCAAAACTTACCGGCTGACGTCATCCAAGTAATCGATCAGCTAGAGCGCCATTGCTTATCTCCCGATGGATCTCTTATCTCCAAATCCGCTTACTACGATCTCCAGCTCGTATTTTCTATTAAAATTTGAAATTTTCTTTTGTAATTCCCTCTCTTTTTTTCAAGTAATGTGATGGATTTCGATTTTCAGGCGAGAGAGGAAATGTCGAGAGAAAGATTACGCTACTTAGAAGCAATGGTGATATTCTAATTTAATTTTCATTTACTGGATTTTTTTGTTATGAATTTCGTAAGAAAATAAAATGTAAAATTCGTGTCAATTTTTACAGGCAATTTACTGTGAAGCAATAGCTATGGTGGAAGAGTATCAACAAGCAGTTTCCGTGGCGAATCTTGGAGGGATTCGAGATATTCAAGGTTTTTATCCGCAGCTTGAATTGAAGAATGCTCCTCAGGTTTCAAATTAATTTCATTAA
Source organism: Gossypium hirsutum (assembly GCF_007990345.1). NCBI lineage: Eukaryota > Viridiplantae > Streptophyta > Magnoliopsida > Malvales > Malvaceae > Gossypium > Gossypium hirsutum. The sequence continues at coordinate 2,414,934 of NC_053427.1, forward strand.
TTTTTATTTTCTAAATTTTCTTTTTGAATGTTTGCGGTTCATTGATTGTTAAATTTGGGAATATTGGGATGCTAGTGATGTTGTTAAATTCTGTAATTGTTAATTAATTAGTTTGTTGCGTTTGCGTTTAGGCTAGGGTCGTCAGACGTTGGGCGCTCCTTCAACATCATAGTTTCATGTGGTTGTGGTTTGATTTACGGTAAGAGCATGGAAGAGTTTTGGCATGTTGAAAGAGTTTGATTCTTGGTTATCTTCTGCCTCGATATTGTTATAATCGTTTTATTTGTCGTATTTAGGTCTCGGGGGTCTTGTGGTTGCGTTCTCGTGGAAATCGAACCAGATATGTAACGAGAAACCCGAAAAATAGCGAACAGCGAAAGTCGAAATTAAAGGCTATCGACATCACACGGCCGTATAAGAAAATAAAATAAACAACATAACAATATACATAGTTCGGGAATAATCCCTACAACCACGGCCAAAATAAAGAATGAACTCGATATAAAAAGAAAAACTAGAGATTATAATACACAAAGCTCACATTATAGAAAAACCGATGAACTAATGGTACTACAAAATTAAACCCCAAAGCCAAGAAAGAAGTTTACAAACATCATCACTTCAGCTCTCTCAAAATACTAAAACACCACCCACTCTTTTACTAGCCTAAGGGACACTAAATGACAAATTCCACCCAATGAAGTGTGGTAATTTTGCAAAGGGACACTCAATCACAATATGACAATAACATGTCATCAACATTTATACATTGTAGAGTGAATGAATTTAGGATTGGCACAGCAATGTCACCAGGATGGTATCCACAATCCTGAATACAAGGACGGTATAAAGAAAGGAAGCTTAGTGGAATAATTAGAACATGCAGATGAAAACACAGCATTTAAGTTGCTGAATAAATGTGGCATAATAGAATCAACTAACCTCTTTATAAAAATCAAACAAGCTAAAGCAGCTCAGTTGAATGCCTTCATTAATTTTCTTGAAATGAACACTACCTGACCAATTTAGCTTTCTTCACCTGCAAAGATAATATTGATTGCTATTATCATCTTGTTCCTCAGGACAATCACATATTATCGGAACTAAACAGCCATCAAATTGGTCCAGGTTTCAATGTTTTCACACCTGTGGTTTGAGTGTTAGCCTGAGCGGTCCTCAACAAAGAAACGGCTACCAAAGAATTCTCATGTATTTAACGACGTCTAACAAAGGGTACTCTGCAGATCCAATCAAACTCTTTATTAATTCAAAATGAGAAAGAAAGATGAGACAGGAATACTGCAAAATGATGGAAATAAGTAAACTTTCACATGCTTAACCAAATTCATCACATCTAAGAATCCAAAATATTCTCCAAAATCACAAAAATTTCTCTTCAATGGCATCAGGATGGTTATATACAAATACCGAAGATAAGTGACATCTTTTTACTTTTCCTTCAAAGGATCTTTCTGAAAGCCCACTTCCACCCCAACTTAGCTTTCAATCCCTGCAAATATCAATCAATAAATTTATATTAATTCCTATTATTATCTTGTTCCCAAGGAAAGTTAGAAATGTTTGAAATGGTTTTTTGTACCTGTCCCATGACTCTGAAGAAACCAATCACAGATTTTGCGGCTCATCTATCAATCTGATGCCCTCGGGATGACTTTTTTACCATCAATTAGAACAAGGGGTATGTGGGAAATCTTAGACCACTCTCGTCCTTTATCGCTTGAGCACTTTTCTTTCAGCAATAGACAACTGCAAATATGTAAAGATCCAAGCGAGAGAAGCATGTCTTTTTCCGGAAGAGATGTTAGCATGGGACAATTAAAGATCTCCAATTCTTGAAGAGAGGCGAGGTCTTGAAAGCCCTCGGAGAACATGAATTCCAGGTTCTCAAATTTTAAAAGGGTGATACGGGTGAGAGAACGAGGCAGCATCATGCCAATCCCTTCTTCTGGGAACGACACCACGTTTGAGCATCCTTCACCTCCGATGACCAATACTTGAAGAGAGGTGAGTCTATTTAATCCCCATTCCACAAGTGGCCTATAAATTTTGGGTGCGTTTGAGATTTCAAGTAATGTGAGATTGGCAGGGAATCCCTCCGATGGAAATGATATGTCAGCCGAACAGTTGAGCACCATTAATAGTCGAAGGGAGGTGATGCTGGCCATGCACTTAGGAAGGGCTCCAAAATTTTCACAATTAGCAACTGCGAAAACTCTGAAGCTGGTGGTAAGCAACCCACTTTCTTCAAAAGAAACCAAATTTGAACACGAAAGCAACCAAATCTCCTGGAGATGGATGAGCTTGTCTAGTCCTTGTAGAGATTTAATTCCGGATCTGGAAATTAGAATAACTTCAAGACAAGCGGTTTCCTTAAACTCTTGGACAATGTATTCCAACTCTGGACATCCCTTAATTATCAAACATTTAAGCGTTATGGGAAACTTGGTGTTTGAAAATAGGCAACTCAGCTTTGAGCATCCAGTAATTTGGAGAAGTTAAAGCTGATTGCAAATATTTTTGTGCCCCTTCGATGACAAAGACATTAGAGATGGACACTTATAGATAGACAAGTTCTCAAGAAGACAGAGGGTACAACTCATATTCTTATTATCTTCTTTTTCATCAACCAAATACTCCAAATTGTCACAGTCTGCAATCTTCAGCTTTTTTAAATTAGGAGGAAAGTTATTCTCTGCAAAAGAAACCAAGCCTCGACAACCCCGAATTTCCATCACTGTAAGGAATGTGAGCTCATGTAAGACTTGTGGCAGTCTATTGAGCCTATCACAATAAGCTATCTTCAGAGATTCAACACGTGAAATCTTGTTAGGTTGCAATTCGGCTTCCTCCGCTTCCAAAGACTGTAGTTGAGGACAACCCGAAACGGAAATGAAACGATGTCCAACTAAACTAAACCCATGCTGTGATAGAGATGTCAACTCCTCGCAACCACCAATTTCAAAATGTTCCGAGGTTCCAAACCTCAGCATTGTCCTATCTGCTGGAATATTAAACTTTGAAATGTTAGAAAGAGACAAAGTTTGGAAAGAGGAAAGCTCCTTTGCAGGAGAAGAGCAATCATCCACCAGTTCTGCATACCCTTCTACACTTACTTCGCACAGTGACGGGAAACTTGATATTGAAACTACCAAACTCGTACACCAATGAATTTCAAGTTTTTGCAAGGAAGGAAGATAGGTAGGCAACCTTCCCAACAATTAAGGACAAGTTTTGATTGAAAGCTCACGAAGGCTGGGGAGTTTCAAAACCTTCTCATCTCCTTCACAAGTGTGCCACTCCTTCCAGTTTGGAAGACTTTCAAAAGACAGAATCTCTAATGATGCAAATGGATTCAATTGATTTTCTCCGAAGAGCTCAACACCAATCTTCTGTACTTGATCGAAACCAATAATTGAAAGATCTTTTAACAATGGCAACCTTCCAACTGATGGTAGTGATTTGCAGTTTTTACAATTGCGAAGCTTCAAAGACGACAAATTCTTGAAGGAAGAATCTGCTATCCAAGACGAGAATTTTACACCACCGTAATTGCCAATGATGAGTTGCTCAAGCTTTTTCTGAGGACGAAGAAAGTCCATCACCCGCTCTTCAACTTCTTTTTTCCTTGTACTATTCTCTAAGTCTACACCCCATTGTAGTTCTAACCCATCAATCCCTAGCTTTTCATTTAACTTAGTTTCCCTCGCATCTTGACCATTAACATTCTCCAATCCAGAAAGACAAAAATTACCTCTAAGGTTTGACAAAATTTTCAATTCTCTAATAAGATGTCCATCACCTTCCCCTATAACAAAATTAGATAAGATTTGAAGTTTGGTGAGCTGATCAAATCCGGAGGGCATCCTTTTTTTTGAATCCGCACCTCTAATATCAAGAAAATGCAAGTTGACAAGGTTTCTGATCTTCGAGGGTAAATTTTTGAGCTTTGAACAATCTCTTAATATTAAAGTCTCCAAATGATAAAGAGTACACAAAGAATCAGGTAAACGATTGATTTGGGTTCTAGAAAAATTTGAGTAGTGTAGATGTTCTAAATTTTCAAAAAAGTCGGGCAAATCATGGATCTTATACCCACGAAGAGAAAGAACCCTTAAGTAGCTCAGTCTTGGCAATAAATCATCCAAGACAACATTAGATAAAAAGAATTCGTCATATCTTGGAGCCATTAAGGGTAAGAAAGTACGTAAAGAAGTCATTTGATAAAATGCTTCAAGCTTCTTTACAATGTGATACCGATCATCACTAACATAAGCTGAGTGACGAGAACGATGCGAAAACTTTTGTTACTTTTCACCCTCCAGTCTGCAACATATTTCTCCTGCAACTAATTGAGCTAAATCATTCATAAGATCATGCATCACGAAACGGGATTTGTCTTTACTAGATATTTGAAAAAATGACCTTGACACTAGATCTTGAAAATATTGGTTTCCAAGACCTTTGTCTTGAATTTTAGCTTTTGATTGCAAGAAACCTTCTGCTCTCCATAACAAGATTATCTCTTCTTCTTCAAATTCATAATCTTTAGGAAATATGGAGCAGTATGCAAAGCATCGTTTCAAATGAGGAGGAAGATAATGGTAGCTTAACCGCAAAGCTGGAATTAAGCCACATGGATCTTCTGGTAGGTCCCATATCTCGCTCTCATATACTTTTTCCCATTCACTTTGATCCGTAACTGTGCGTAATAAGCTGCCAATGGCTTTGGCTGCTAAAGGTAAGCCGTTGCACCTTCTCACTATGTTCTCTCCAATTTCTTTAAATTGGGGATGCCCATCAAAGTTACTTGCTTTCAATGCATGTTGAGCAAATATGGATAAACAATCATGATGCGAGAGTTTATCCAAGTAAAACGCTTTCACCGAATCTACATTACATGAAACTTTTTCGAGTCGAGTTGTTACAATAATCTTGGTTCCTGCTTCAAACGGAGCCCGTAAGACGGTCCAATCATTGTAACTCTAGTTCCAAATGTCATCTAAAACAAGCAACAACCTTTTTCCGGATAACTTCTCCTTCAACTTGACTTGAAGCAAGTTCAAGTCGTTCTCATCACGTGAATCAGCATCGAGGGATCTTAAAATCGTCTTTGTTATGTTAACAGCATCAAAGTCATCAGAAACGCATACCCAGGACTTGTGATCAAAAGACTCCTTAATGCTGGGATCATTGTAAACAAGCTGAGCAAGAGTTGTTTTCCCCATCCCTCCCATGCCAACGATGGAAAGGACACAAACTCCATCGGAATTGTTACTTTTGAGCAACTCAAGCATTTCTTGCTTCTCATTGGCTCTACCAACATACTCCACAGCTCCATCCATCAAGGAAGTTGGTTGCAGTCTGGGTTTGTTTCCCTTGGAAGTTGCGCCTTGAGACATGATCTCACTCAACCCCAAACTACTTCTTCGAGTGTTCAAACTACTCAGTCTATCAGTGATTGCTTTTATCTTTGAAATCATCTTAGCATTGAATATAAAAGAGATTGGAGAGAAATGACCACCAGTACAGCAGGTTGGAATGAGTTTCTGTACCTTACTAGTGCTGGCTTGTGCTTGAGTTTTTTGGAGCTTGAGACGTAACTCTTGGTAAGCGAAGTCGTCCAAGATGTCATCCACATCGTAAGCTAAGTCTTGGAGACCGTCCAGCCAATTCTTCACACCCTCGTCCTCGTTCTTGATCTGTTTCTCCTCTGCATGGTTCAACACTGCTTTGATCTCGGGTAATATGGATTGCCACAGCTTGAGTTGCTGGTGGACTTCCCTGTGATCGGCCACAAAGTTGAGTACAGAGTCAAGCAACTTGCCAGACAACAGCTCCAAAAAGGCAGAAAGAGCAGCCTCTCCAAAGACAGACATGGTGGAATTGGGACAAAGAAATCAAACAGAGAGATGAAGAAGGAAACGGAAGTTGAGGGAAAGAAATGGACATGGATTGTGGGGTTAACGGGCAAGGGAGTTGAAGTCAATGAATAGTGAGAAATGACAGGGGAAAACACAAGAAAGTGGAGAACAGGTGACGGTTTTTGGACTGATTGCACCCTCCAATTTCTTTATTTTATTCCGTACGAATCTTTCGCTTTATGATTTTATTCGCCAGCTAAATATAACGCATTTTTAATATATTAGGTTTTGTAAATTAGTTCATTATTTATTTACGCCATACAAGTATTATGTTTTACTGCATAAGTTAATAATAAATTAATTTTATTCAATGAATTTTAGTTATATACATTATTTTAGTGAAGATTAAGAATTTATATTTTATTAAAGTTTTATTAATATTTTTATTTTCAAGTTTAAATTTATTTTAATTATTTTATTTTTTCTATTTTGATATTATAAATGTAATGTTATTTATTAAAATATGTATCTTTAAAAATTGTTTTCTAAAATACGTTTTCTTTTAGGGAATTTCAATAATCATGAGAGTTAAGTTCAATGTGATTGTTAATATCAACGAGTTTTTCACGTTTGTTGGAGTCAAAGTAATTATTAGTCATGATTATCTTACTTTGATATCTATTGATAGTAGTGAGCGTTCAAACGAATCGAATGAAAATATTTCTTATTAATTGAGTTGACCAATCTTATTTTATTATTCTAACTCGATTTGAATTTTTTTCGAATCAAGTCAAGTGAAATGAAATTCAAGTTGAGTTGAATCGAATGAAATTATTCGAGTTAAATTAAAAAATTAAATATGTGAAATTAAAATCTTGTTACAATATAACTAATTTTATGTTATAGCACACAAATTTGAAAAAATATATATTTGAAAACTTTTTCAAAGCAAAAGAATAATAATAAATACTTTATTATGATAAAATTGAATCATTAATTAGCTTATTTAGGTCCCAAAATTATTATTTTAGAAAATTTTAAATTTTTGAAATTTCTTTATATATTTTTTATAATTTTTTTGAAAATTTTATAATTTTTTAAAAGATATGAATTTTGAATTTTTTATAAATATTTTGAGTTAAAACATTTTTTTATAATTTTTTTAGAGAGAAACCAATTTGCTCATTTTCAAACTTGACAGGGGCCAAAATGGTATTTACACCAATCTGTTATTCAAATTATAAAATTCAACTGGATTCGAACTCGTAACTCGAATTACTTATTCTAATTGACTCAAATAATTCAAATAACTCAATTCAATTAACTCAAAATTTTAAAAAAATTAATTTTTTCTAATCAAATCAAGTTTTTTTCACCCCTACTTATGGATGTCAAGTTTATTGTGAAATATTTAAAATTTAAACAGTAAAATTTAATTATTAATTTTTTTGCGAATAAAATACTAATGCATTAAAAAATAAAAATTAAAGCTAAGAGTGAGTTTTCAATCGAGTCGAGTCAAATCGAGTCAAAAATTTTTGAATTAGTCGAGTTGACAAATCCTATTTTAGTAACCAAACTCAATTTGATTTTTTTCGAAACGAATCGAATCGAGTCAAAAAATTTCGAGTCAAATAATGTCGAGTTAACGAATCCTATTATTTATACTTAATGTTGCATTTATATGAACCGATTATTTAACTAGTAGACGAAGTATAAGATTATTTAACTACACGAACAATATAATGATTTTACCTTTTAACTTAATGGGTAAATATTTATCAAAACAACTTTCTTTTAACTTAATTATTTTGAATTTTAACTTTTAAAAAAGTAAACATTTCTCAAAACGACGTAGGTATGTCTCTTCTTATTCAAATTTTTGAATACTGAAAAAGTTAATTTTTTATTCGAGTTGATTCGAATAACTTGATTAACTCAAATAACTCAAACTATTTAATTTAAAATTTAAATTTTTATCGAATTTTTCAAATCGAATCGGATTTTGCTAAGCAATATCCCAAGCCTATAAATGCAGGCTTTAAACTGTGCCTTGTTTCAATATTTGTTCAAAACCTTTCTCCTTCAATGCATGAGTTCCAGATCCAGAAAAACATTGGCTTCAACCAAAACTTTGGCTTTCTCCACTCGATTTAATTTTAAATGTATAGTTGATACCGATATTTTTTATTTAGGTGTGATTGACCATCTCAAAAATAAAAATATATTACTTTAATTAAAATTTATTAAAAAGATATTTTTTTGTCTACAAAACAAAATTTGAGTTCAGGAGTAATGTTCCAGGTGAAGAAGATATCAACACCCTCATGATGCTTAATAACAAAATGGAACCATTAGTCGTATGTTATCTTTAATTTTGACCAAATAAATTTAAAATGATTAACTTTCTAGAATACTACCTAATTTTCTTTTTAAAAAAACAAATACCTTTAAAATATAATTATTCATAAATATGCAAATCATTTCCAAACATACGAAGAATATAACATTATTGGACATGAATAATAAAATATAACCTAACCTAATGGGCCTTTTTTTTAATTACAAAAATTATTCTCTTTCAAAATCATTTACGTAAATGACTCTTTTATTACAGTAAAATTCGGTGTTGTCATTGTCATTGATAGCATCATCCCTAATAATTACCAAATTATTGTCAGTTTTAATAAAAAAAATTAATTTTTTGAGTGTCGTCGTAGCCATTAGCAACACCAATATATAAAATCGTCTATCCCGTAAAAAAATACCGAAATTCTAAGAAAAAAAATAGAAAAAGAAAATATATTTTAATGAGTGTTGTCGTTGACATAGGCGATACCAATGTTTTTTTTAAACGTGTAAAGCAAGTATTTAATTCTGTTTTATATATTTTTGTTAAAAAACCCCAAAACCCAGGTTGCCCCTTCTGTTAAAATGGAGATGGAATGGAGTTGAAGTCAATGAATAGAGACAAATGAAATGGAAAACAGGTCACAGTTTCTTTATTTTATTGCGTACCAATCTTTCTTTATTTAATCAAAACATAATCTCATTGAATAGAGAGCAAATCATTTTTCATACATTATGTTCTGTAAATTAATTCAGTAATAATGACTATCTAATTGTAACTATTTACGCCATACAAGTTTTGCATTTCAATGCATAATTTAACAATAAATTCATTTTATTCAATGCATTTTAGTTATATACATTTTTTTTTAGTTAAAGACTAGAATTTATTATTTATTATTTATTAAAGTTTTTTATTTTAAGTTTAAATTTATATTAATTATTTTTTTATTTTAATATTATAAATATAATGATTATTTATTAAAATATGTATCTTCAAAAATTGTTTTTTGAAATAGATTTTTTTTAGGGATATTTCATTATGAGAGTCAAGTTTAATGTAATTATTAATATCAACAAGTTTTTCACGCTTGTTAGAGTAAAAATAATTATTAGTAAAAATTTATATAAATGCCTCGTTTATTACACTAAAACTCGATGTTGCCAATGTCATTGGCGGCACCACCCTTAATAATTACTCAGTCATTGTCTAATTTAATAAAAAAATTAATTTTTGAGTGTCGTCGTCGCCATTGACAATACCAATATGTATAATTGTCCATCTCGTCAAAAATACTAGTATTCTTAGGAGAAAAAAAAAGGAAAAAAAATATTTTAATGCGTGTCATAGTTGTCATTGGCAGTCCCAGTGTTTTTTTAAATGTGTCAAAGATTTTGCAGAAAGTTTTTTTTGTGCCGCCATTCTCCTTGGCGACATCCATAAAAAAAATAATTTTTTTGTGTCACCCTTGCCATTGGTGGCACGTGTGTATTTTTTTGTCAAAAAGTCTGAATTTTTTTGGTACTATCGTTCTCATTGGTGGCACCAAGCTATTTTTTTCCATTAAAATTTTTCTATTGCCGCAAAGCTCTTTGGCGGCACCAGTCCCTACATATACTTTTTTTTTAAACATTGCTATAACTGTTCAACCAAAAAAGAGAAAAAAAAAAAAGAAAAAGAATTATTTGTGTTTAGTAGAAGAGAAAACAAAAATCATTTTGAAGATGAACAACCCAATATTTTTGGTGTACATTCTTGATGAAACAATTGTAGAATGTGATGTTGGTTGTATATTTCAAGGTCGGTAGAGTGTAGATATGAGATTCAATAACACTATGAAGCTGGAATAAATATGATGTGTCGTTGAGAGCACCAAAAATAACCTATTCCCTGTAAAATAGTAAAAATAATAATAAAGATAATAGTAAAGGGGAAGTAGGGTCGAATCCTTAGGGACCGGATTATACGAATGCTTGTTTCTCGAAATCCTGGGCAGAATCGTGCCCAAGAAAGCCTGCGTGACAGAAAAAATAAAATAACAGAATTAAAGATTTGATTTGGAAAAATTTTAAAAAAAAAAACAGAATCTAAAGTTGACTAAAATTGTGATTACGAAAATAGTAAAAATAATAAAGAAAGTTGAAGAGAAAGAAATTCTTATTGGTAGATTCCAGCCTCCAGTTGTCTCATTCCGCCTTGGGTTCAATCCTCGGCTTTTAAGTAACCCTTCTCAACTCAAGTAAGCCAGTTATAGTGGAAGAGGACGCCTACGACCACCAGCTGCAAAGATTAGACTTGCGATTTTTAAGAAACCTGACTCTAGCCAGTAATCTATGCTAGATCAACGCTTCTCAATGGCGAATCCCACGCCATTTTGTCTCTTTGGCTTGCCAACCTCTGACGCAGTAGGTTAATGAACCAACTGTGCAATCTTTCCAAAACCTACAAAGCAGCCGCCTTTGCATATGCTGAAAAGCTTACTTATTAATGGCCATGGACGGAAGCGTCAGCCCATGGTGCGGAGAAACGATGAATACTTGGTGAGAAAGCTAAGTACGGATTCTAGGCCTCAAGAACCCTTTTTGGGGAATATTGACAACCTTTAGCTAGATAGGTTTTAGTGGCTTATGATAATGGTGGAAAAGAAAATAAATATAAAAATGGAAAAAGGAATTTTTATTGAAAGAAAATATGAAGAAACAAAAGTCTAGACTTTCAGGGGGAGAGTGTTTACAGAAAAAGATGAACACCCCAAATAGAGTCACTTCACCTCCTATTTATAGTGCTAGGGAGATAGTCTAATTTAACTTAAATTCTAAAAAGATAAATACATTTAATTAAAGATAAATAAGGATAATTAAAATAAAATCCTAAAATTAAATAATCCTAATAATTATCTTAATATTAATTATCCTAATATAAATAAAATGGAGTCTTATAAAATAAAATCTCTTCTTTTTGCGTTTTTAGTCCTTGTGTCTTCCATGCTCGCACTTTTGTCCCTTAATTTTGCTTTTGCCTCCAAATCAGTCTCTAAAAGATAAAAAGACATAAATAGCTCAAATTAGTAGGATCAAGCTCAGAATAAACACATAATTAATACATAAAAATACGTTATTCTAGAGCATTATCAAATTCCCCCTACTTAGCCCATGCTTGCCCTCAAGTATGGTTCCTGTCCACCGTGAAAATTAAATCCTGCAATGAAAGAAATTCTACTCCAAAGTTTTATAAAAATTAGTCAAAATGCATACGAAAAATAAAGAGAACCTTTAGCTTGATTTAAGTAAAATTGAAAAAGTATTCCAATTAACACATATAAAATTAAGATTTACTTGGATTATTTCATGAAAATTAGGTAATTTACCAAACCTATCAAGACACCCTATTCGTTTTTACCTTTAGTTCTCACATTTTATTAATATAATTTTTTTTCTTTTTTCTTTTTTTTCTTTTTTTTTATAGAATTTTAATTTAATTTATTTATTTTTACTTAAGAATATATTGAACCTTTGGACGCGAAGAGAGATGACAGCCAAGCACCCCACCCCAGTTACTCAGCCCAACATACTCCTGATTTTGATTTTTCCTAAGAACATATCGAACCTTTTGACGCGAAGAGAGATGACAGCCAAGCACCTCACCCGGGTTACTCAGCCCAACACATTCTTAGAATTAATTCCGGTTAACAGAGTTTTACCTATCACGTCACACAACCTTTTGACGCGAAATAGGATGACAACCCAAGCACCCTACCCCGGTTACTCAGTTAGTCACGTCTTAAGCTGTACTCAAAACCACGGAGACATTATTATTATTAAAATAAATTTTAATTTTGGAGGACTTAGGAAAAACAATCAAGTGTTAAAAATAAGTTTCAGAAACCACCTTAATAGCCATGAAAATATTTTAAGCATGCAATTATATTAAGTATCCTATTGTATTTAGACTTAATCAAATTTACCAAAATCAAGATAGGGTTAACTTCATTAATCATAATTATTTAAACTAAAAGAAATAAAACAGTAGAGATGAAATCTATCAAGCAAAATTATAATTAACTCATTAGATAAGACTTTATGCATGTGGGTCAAATAGTGGGCAAGTCGTGGTCAAATTCCTGGGCAAAAAAAGAGGCAAAATATGCTTTAAAAAAATTTTATATGGGCAACAACAACCAAATCAGCAGGTAAAATGACAGAAATAATGAGGAATGCCCCCTACTTAAAACACATAGTCCTCGATGTGGAATAAATAAAATAGGAGAAAAAAGTGTAGAGGAACTCCCCGTTTTATTACTGTCATTCGCGTATGATGACAATGAGTTCTTCCTATTGTTGCTTCGGTTTACCTAGAAAAAAGAAGAGAATTTTATTAATATCTGAAAATAATAAATAATAAAATAATAAGAAAAAATAAAATAAAATAAAAATAAAAATTGGGTTGCCTCCCAATAAGCGGTTGTTTAACGTCGCTAGCTTGACTCCCTGAACGGTTTTATGGTGGTTCTAACTAAATTTTCTCGACTGTGTGGGCTTGGAAATTTTCGTAAAATGGCTTCAGCCGTTGACCATTGACTATGAACCGCTTTCCTGATTCTTCAATTTCTATTTCAACTACGCCATGCGTTAATACTTTAGTCACAATAAAAGGTCATTGCCACTGAGATCGAAGCTTACTTGGGAATAGCTTTAATACAGCGTTATAAAGCAAAACTCTTTGTCCTACCGAGAAATGCTTCTGAACTATATTTTTGTCATAAAATAGCTTTGTTTTGTCTTTATAAATTCGAGCATTCTCGTAAGCATCATTGCGAATCTCCTCCAATTCTTGAATGTCCAATTTCCTTGCATTCCCTGCAGGCTCTAACTCCATGTTACATTGTCGAATAGCCCAAAAAGCTTTGTGCTCCAGTTCTATTGGTAGATGACACATTTTGCCAAAAACAAATCGATACGGGGTCATGCCAATCAGGCCCATTATACACCGTCCGATAGGCCCAAAGCGCGTCATTGAGCCGAAGATTCCAATCCTTTCGGTTGGGCCAAACTGTTTTTTTCCAAAATGGACTTGATCTCCCTGTTTGAAACCTCTGCTAGGCCGATCGTTTGGGGATGGTAGGCTGTTGCTATACGATAATAAACTCCATATTTTTATAACAGTGCCTCCATGACCTTATTGCAAAAGTGGGTACCACGATCACTGATCAAAGCTCGAGGTGTGCCAAACCTAGAAAAAATAGTTCGTTTTAGAAACTCCACAACAGTTTTAGCGTTATCATTACGAGTAGGCTTTGCTTCTATCCACTTAGTAACATAGTCTATTGTAAGAAGTATATATACGCTTCCAAATGAAGAAATAAAAGGGCCATGAAATTGATTCCCCATACATCAAAAATTTCACATACATGATTCGGGGATAGGGGTATTTGATTTCGTTTAGTGATATTACCTGTATGCTGGCATTTATCGCAAGACTTACAAAAGTTATATGCGTCGCGAAAGATTGTGGGCCAATATAGCCCACACTCCAATACCTTGTGAGCTGTCCGCTTAAGGCCAAAATGACCTCCACAAGCTTCTGTATGACAAAAAGTAAGGATAGAGGTTACCTCAGTTTCTGGAACACATCGTCGTATTATCTGATCTGAATAATGTTTCCACAAATATAGATCGTCCCATATGTAATTTCGAGCTTCACGTCTAAGCTTGTTTTTTACGGATCGAGCTAACTCAGTGGGCAACGATCTTGTGGTTAAGAGATTAACTATGTCTGCATACCACGGATAGTGAGCCTCAGTTGAGAATAAGCTTTCGTCAAGGAACTTATCCTTTATGGGATCATCATCAAACGGAGTTTTTATCCTACTCAAGTGGTCGGCCACCAGGTTTTCACACCCCTTTTTGTCACGAATCTCAATGTCAAATTCTTGGAGCAGTAAAATCCACCTAATGAGCCTTGGCTTTGTTTCCTTCTTTGCGATCAAGTACCTAAGAGCTGCATGGTCAGAAAAAATAATCACCTTAGATCCCAGTAAATATGATCGAAATTTATCTAAAGCAAATACAATAGCTAAAAGTTCTTTTTCTGTGGTCGTGTTGTTGCTTTGCGCAGCATCTAGGTTTTTGAGGCATAGCAGATGACATGAGGCTCTTTGGCTATCTTTTGTCCTAATACGACTCCCACGCTGCGTTCGCTTGCATCGCACATAATTTCAAAGGGATAGTTCCAGTCTGGTGCTTGTACTATAGGGGCTGTTACCAACTTTTGCTTGAGTGTATCCAAAGCCTTTTTGCATTTTGGGTCAAACTCAAATTTCTTGTCTTTCTGCGACAGCTCGCCCAATGGTTCAGCTATTTTTGAGAAGTTTTTTATAAAATGCTTGTAAAATCCTATATGGCCAAGAAAGGAACGTATCTCTCTAATAGTAGAGGGATATGGCAAAGAATTTATAATGTCAATTTTGGCCTTATCAACCTCAATTCCATTAGACGAGACTATATGACCTAGAATCAAACCTTTGTCTACCATAAAATGACACTTTTCATAGTTCAAGACAAGATTAAATTCTATGCGCCTGTTCAAAATTGTCGAAAGATTTTCAAGGCATTCAGTAAAACAGTTCCCATACACGGTAAAATCATCCATAAAAACTTCAATAATTTTTTCTACATATTCGGAAAATATACTCATCATGCATCTTTGGAAGGTAGCTGGTGCGTTGCAAAGTCCAAATGGCATCCTCCTGTACGCAAATGTGCTGAAAGGGCATGTAAAAGTGGTCTTTTCCTGGTCTTCTGGCGCAACAGGGATCTGGAAGAAACCTGAATATCCATCAAGACAACAAAAGTGAGTTTTACCAGCTAAATGTTCAAGCATTTGATCTATAAAAGGAAGAGGGACATGATCTTTTCTAGTATAAGCGTTCAACTTCCTGTAATCGATGCAGACACGCCACCCGTTCTGCACTCGGACCGGTACTAAGTCACCCTCAACATTTTTCTTTACTATCACTCTCGTTTTCTTGGGCACGACTTGTACCGGACTTACCCATCTGCTATTAGAAATGGGGAAGATTATGCCAGTATCCAGCAACTTAATTATTTCCTTTTTTACCATCTCCATCATATTCGGGTTTAAACGTCTTTGTGCCTCTCTCTTTGGTTTCGTGTTCTCCTCCAAGTAAATCTTGTGGGTGTTTGTCAAAGGGCTTATCCCTTTCAAGTTAGCAACGGTTCAGCCAATCGCCTCCTTATGACTCTTTAGTACGTGGATCAAACTTTCTTCCTCGGGTTTAGAGAGTTTATTTGAAATTATAATGGGTAAGGTATTACCTTTTCCTAAAAATGCATACTTAAAATACTCGAGAAGCTATTTCAATTCCATATATGGAGCCTGCACAACAGAAGGTAGAAGTTTAGTTTTTGATGGGGACAATAATGTATTAACAAATTCATAATCATCATATCTATATTCAGATTTATCTTCATAAGTTGACTCAAAAGTCTCGTCTACTAATAAGTTAATCATGTCGACACGGTTTACGCTTAAGATTTCGCTTGGATGGCTAATGGCATCGTAAACATTAAATTTCACGATCTCCCCATTAAATTCCATCGTAAGAGTGCCGTTTCAGACATCGATCTTGGTGCTAGCAGTACTAAGGAAGGGTCAGCTCAACAGGAGGCCTGAAGATCCGGTAGTGTTATCCTCCTCCATCTTTATCACATAAAAATCTGCAGGGAAAATAAGTTTGTTAACTTTTACCAGTACGTCCTCAAGGACTCCTTCGGGGTGCACAACAGACCTGTCTGCCAACTGAATTATAACACCTGTTTTCGTCAGAAAACCCGCGTTAAGTGATTCATAAATAGAATAAGGCATAACATTTATGGAGGCCTCTAAATCACACATGGCCTTCTTGATCCCCAAATGGCCTATTTTGCATGGTATAGCGAACATACCCCTATCTTTACATTTTGTCGGCATTTTTCGCTGTAACACTGTGGATACATTCTCACCAACACTTACCTTTTCATTACTTGCTAGTTTTCGTTTGTTGGTGCAAAGTTCTTTGAGGAACTTGGCGTACCACGAAATTTGTCTGATAGCATCCAACAATGGTAGATTGATCTCAACATTTCTGAATATTTCTAAGATTTCTTTGTCTTCTTTACCTTTCCGACACTGGTTTAGTCGTCCTGGAAATGGAGGTTGGATTTTCAGTAGTGGGGGTTTCGCTTGAATCTGTTTGTCGTTTTCTGGAGTTTTCTGGGCGATTTCTTGGCCAAGATTCTTGCCAGGAATTGGTTCTAGCACCTTTCCGCTACGCAACGTTACTGCATTTGTATTCTATCTCGGGTTTGGTTCTATTTGCGATGGCAACTTCCCTTGAGAACTCAATTTCTCAATTGACGTGGTCAATTCTCTTATAGATGCCTTCGTTTCTTTTTGGAAATTAAGAGGTTGCTGTTGAAAATCAAGGACATTAGCTGCTGATTTATTGACCAAAGTTTTCAGAGAATTACCTGAATCTTGTGGCTGTTGTGGGACCCGATTTTGGTATGCCTGGTTATATCGTGGATTAGCCCCATAACTAAAGTTAGGGTGGTCCCTCCATCATGGGTTGTAGGTATTGGCGTAAGGGTTGTATCGCCTTTGTGGTGGCCTAGGAAAATTTCCCACAGCATCTAAATTAGCCATACTATCGCCACACAGACTAGGGCACGCATCAGTCGTATGTTCAAGTGTAGCACATATTCCACATACTCATGCTGGTTTTACTTTTTCTGCAACAAGAGAATTCACAATAATAGTAAGTCTATCAAGTCTATCCTCAAAGGTAGAATTACTTAGCTGGTGAACCCTTCTAGGGGGTTTAGGATTAGCTCGAAATTGCTGAGAATTTGCCGCCATTGTGGAGATCAAGTTTCTTCCTTTTTGGGGAGTCATGTTGACCAATGCTCCTCCACTAGCAACGTCTACCATATTCATCTCCATTGGTTTCAGGCCTTCATAAAAGTATTGGATGAGAGATTGCTCTGTTATACCATGTTGTGGGCAACTCGCACACAACTTCTTAAATCGCTCCCAATAGTCGTTTAGAGACTCTACCTCTTTTTGCCTTATTCTGACGATCTCCCTTCTTAACTCAGCCGCTAGTGATGCAGGGAAAAACTTGTTAAGAAATAAGCGAGATAGATCAACCCAAGTTGTAATGGATCTAGGAGGTAAATAAAATAACCATTCCCTAGCTGAATCTACTAGGGAAAAAAGAAAAGCGAGCAATTTAATTTGATCCTCGGTTACCCCCTGAAGTTTCATACTCAAACAAACCATGTGGAATTCTTTTAAATGCTTGTTGGGGTTTTCATTTTGTAACCCACGGAAAGTTGGCAGTAGCTAAATCAATCCTGACTTTAGCTCGAAATCAGTATCCATAGTAGGATATGTGATGCATAGTGGCGGTTGTTCCGTCAGCGCTTCGGCCAATTGCCGAATTGTCTGAGCCATAGGTTGATGTGCTAAATTAGGGTTTACGTCAACCCTAGCATTAAGCACTTCTTCAGAGGAATCGACTTCTACTTTTTCGCCTTCAAAAGTTTGAGTAGGGTTTTCGTTAACCCTAGACTCTGCTTCGTCGTCGATTCTGATTCCTGGCGGTGGATTACTTTGAGTCCCAACCACCGCTGACTGCTTTTTCTTTAGCTTTGTTTCCTTGCGATTAGCTCTTGCAGTCTTTTCAATCTCTGAATCAAACGCAAGAGTTCCTAGAGCAGATCTGGTCATAAGAAACAAAAAAACAAGATTAGTACGTTACCGATCCCTGGCAACGGGGCCAAAATTTGATGTGTTGTTGAGAGCACCAAAAATATCCTATTCCCTGTAAAATAGTAAAAATAATAATAAAGATAATAGTAAAGGGGAAGTAGGGTCGAATCCTCAGGGACCAGATTATACGAATGCTTGTTTCTCGAAATCCTGGGCAGAATCGTGCCCAAGAAAGCCTGCGTGACAGAAAAAAATAAAATAACAGAATTAAATATTTGATTTGGAAAAATTAAAAAAACAGAATCTAAAGTTGACTAAAATTGTGATTACAAAAATAGTAAAAATAATAAAGAGAGTTGAAGGGAAAGAAATTCTTATTGGTAAATTCTAGCCTTCAGTTGTCTCATTCCGCCTTGGGTTCAATCCTCGGCTTTTAAGTAACCCTTCCCAACTCAAGTAAGCCAGTTATAGTGGAAGAGGATGCCTACGACCACCAGCTCCAAAGATTAGACTTACGATTTTTAGGGAACCTGACTCTAGCCAGTAATCTATGCTAGATTAACGCTTCTCAATGGCGAATCCCACGCCATTTTGTCTCTTTAGCTCGCCAACCTTTGACGCAGTAGGTTAATAAACCGACTGTGCAATCCTTCCAAAACATACAAAGCGGCCACCTTTGCATATGCTGAAAAGCTTACTTCTTAAAGGCCATGGACGGAAGCATCAGCCCATGGTACGGAGAAACGATGAATACTTGGTGAAAAGGCTAAGTACGAATTCTAGGCATCAAGAACCCGTTTTGGGGAATATTGACAACCTTCGGCTAGATAGGTTTTAGTGACTCATGATAATGGTGGAAAAGAAAATAAATATAAAAATAAAAAAGGGAATTTTTATTGAAAGAAAATATGAAGAAACAAAAGCCTAGACTTTTAGGGGGAGAGTGTTTACAGAAAAAGATGAACACCCCAAATAGAGTCACTTCACCCCATATTTATAGTGCTAGGAAGATAGTCTAATTTAACATAAATTCTAAAAAGATAAATACATTTAATTAAAGATAAATAAGGATAATTAAAATAAAATCCTAAAATTAAATAATCCTAATAATTATCTTAATATTAATTAACCTAATATAAATAAAATGGAGTCTTATAAAATAAAATCTCTTCTTTTTGCGTTTTTAGTCCTTGTGTCTTCCATGCTCGCACTTTTGTCCCTTAATTTTGCTTTTGCCTCCAAATCAGTCCCTAAAAGATAAAAAGACATAAATAACTCAAATTAGTAGGATCAAGCTCAGAATAAACACATGATTAATATATAAAAATACGTTTTTCTAGAGCATTATCAAAATAAGAAGAATGATCAGTGCAAAAATAGCTCTCTTTTATGGAAGGTTGATGTTAAGATTATTATACAAGTTTCCAATTTCAAGAACATTTAATGAAGAAAATAAACGAGCAATTACAAGAAAAACAAACATTGTATCCATAGACTTAAGTTTTGATAATCACCTCCCCAGTAAACATGCATTAATCAAGTAAGTCATCCAGTCACACATAAACTCCTCAACAACAGCGCCAACAACGTGACAGCACACACCGGTGCTAATAATCAACACAAAAACAATCAATAATCTAGTGGCGTACTGTAAGTGTGTCAAGTCGAGTTATAATATTTTTAGTGTTATAATGGAACAGTCGAGTATTCTAAGTATTGAACCCAAGAAAGTTCGGGGACTAAGTGATTCCTAACCAACAAGAATGCAACAAAGAAGTCTAGCTAACTACTTGTTAAATTATATATTACGACAATTCATGATCAAGGTTAATTACATTAATTGGCTATTTAACACTAACAAGGACCAAATTGTAAAACCGTAAAACTAGAAAATTAACAGTCCCATTAACGACAGTGGTTTGTTGACTTCTATGTTGTTGATTAGCCTTTGGATTAAGGATCTAAAAGGCCTAAACTTCTAATTGGCTTAATTTTAACTTTCAGTCACTATTTTACCAAATTAAACTATTTAATTCGATTTATTTCTCGACCTCACCAAACTAACTCAGGATAAATGAATTGATGCTCAATAGGATCTCATCTAGGTCTCACCTATCTAAATGTTTCCTTAAGGGCATCAATTCTAAGTTTTAAAGTTTATTCAATTTAGTCCAGTTTTTACAATTTAGTCCTTATACCAAAAACTAACCGAGCAACATTACAATCAACCAACCACCATAAATTTAGTTATCCAACATCATTTTCATACAAATTATAGCCCAATAAACATTCAAAGCATACATTAGATTAAGCATAAAAAGTAGGGATAAGAAAATTTAGTAGTTTCTTGATGGATGCTTGAAGGAGAAAATGTACGTAACAATGGAGGTGAGAAAATATCAGTAAAGATCAAAATTTTAAACCTTTAAAATGAAAATGAAGCTGAGCTATATTAAAACCTTTGGATGAAATTGAAAATACAAGCTAAAGTTTGAGCACTAAAATGTAAATAACACCTAGCTATAGTAACAACTAACTAACGGTTAAAAACTAGAAAAGTGATAAACTAAAACCCTAAAAAGATGAAAAAAAACAACTACTTAGCTAAAAATATGATTAAAAAAGTGTATGGAATAATGTTAAATGTGGCTCCTTTAAAGTTATCAGCCAACAACTGAATACAATGAATTTTTTTTGACAAAAGTGCCTCAAGACGTAGAATTTTGATTAGGGTTGGTGTTGGAAAAAAATTACCCCTACAATCAATTTTCTCTTCGTCTAGAAGCGATATCATGCAACCTAGGTTTTGATGTTGCGATACCCAATACAATATCGAAATTGGGAGTATTGGGGTCTCGGTGTCGCAATACCATTCTTGGTGTCGTAATAATATCATTGAAGTTGGCCTCAAATTTCTTCATTTTGGCACCTTCAGGGGTATCACGACTTCTATGGTTTCAGTGTCGCGATAACCACTCTAAATGATTATTTCCTTGAGCTCAAGCCATTATTAATTTCCTACACCAACTCAATCACATTGTTAGGTCCCCCATGGCGCCATTTGGCCAATTTGGGTCTCAAAAGGGCATAAAACTAACAAAAATCATTTATTAATAACAAAAGTTAAAAATCGACAAAAGTAAAGAAAAACACCTAAATTGCTTGAGAATAAACTCCTCTGGTGTAATAGAGAGCCTAATTTGACGTATCAAATTATAGTAAATCATTGCTCATATGCTCAAGACAAAGTATCTCCCCAATTGAACTTGAAAGATGCCATATAAGTCTTTCAATTGATTTTCTTATCTCTGATTAAACTAAGGACATGTTTAAGTTCATCTACTAATACAATTCGTCTTTCTATATTAGGATCCGACCACATAAAGTTGCTTAGTATTAGTTAAATGTTAGATAACTAATGAGCCAATATTTGCTTTCATTTTTCTTTGCGTGCAAAAACCCTTGAGGACAATGTACAAAGGGTAATAATGTAGTTTATGGATAATTTTATTAAAATAATATGTTCAAAAAAATACAAGTATACAAACGAATTTGCTACACTTAGGGCACCAGATTCAACAAGTGCTATGAGTGTCAAGGATATGGTCATATCCAGTCTGATAATGTGGTTTTGATTAAACAAGTAGCCTCCAAAGAAGCACTTCTTTTAGAGGAATTAGACAATTGTGTGAAGATCAAGAAAGAGCTTGCTGAAATGAAGCTTATGCTCGAGAAATTAACTACTAGTGCCAACAAACTCGATGATATTTTAGTAGATGGGAGGAGGGATCAAGGTAGGGGAGGCCTAGGCTTTGTTGATGAAGGTAAAGTTGTAATGTCAAGTCTTACAATTTTTGTTAAAGAAACTAGTTTCAAAGAAGTTGGTGAAAGACCTAGGCTAGTGTTAGTCAAGCTATTCAGGAAGAATGTTCTTCCTTATAAGGTGATTTGTCATTACTATGGTGCCCTTGGTCACATAATACCACATTGCTTCAAGATGTTGCATGAGCTAAGATGGAAGAATTCAGTGCCTAAGGTAGTGCCCACTCCCCATGGCATTACAATGTTGGGATTTATTTCTTTTAGCAGGTTCAAGTCTCTTGCTAGATTATAAGAAAAAAAATTCTACCTTAAGAAGAAAATTAGAAAAGTTTAGAAAAACTTGGAAGGATCATGTTGATATGTATTGTTATGAAATAAAGAAGATAGGAGTAAACAACAAAAGAAATAGGAGAATAAGGAGAGGTATGTATTTTATTGACTAATAAGGATGTGTACAATACTTCTTCAAAGTTCATATTTATAGACATAAGAAGTATTAATGAATAAAACTCTACTTCTATTGAATATTAGTGATCTAAAGTACATCAAACTTATTTTGATCTTAATGGACATCTACTTAATAATAAAATATTTATAACAATAATAAGGTTTTCTTTGTAAAAAAAAATATACATTATGACAATTATGACTCATTATAATTATATTTAGGGTAAACTACACTTAAGATCATTAACCTATTAGTAAGTTTACGTTTTGATCACTCAACTTCAAAAAGTTACAAAAATGTCCTCTCAACTATTCGAAAGCTTTTATTTAAGTCAATGGACTGTTAAGTTTTTTTTTCAAAAAAGAAGTTTGGCTTGGAAGCTCCAAGCGACAATTTGATGATCGGTATAGTGGATCAATAGACGAGTAGAAGAACATAGCTTAGATAAGTTGATTTGACAGTCAATGTCGAAGCTTAGATATCAGAGAAGAAAGCTATTTAGATTTTGATTTGTGGATTCATGATGTTTAAAGCTGCTTAATGAAAAAAGATTGAATGGTAGAAGAATAATTTAATGATTTTATACGTAAATTGTTTATTTTTTTATTTATTGTGAAATTATATATTTCTATAATCAAGCAATTTGTGCATATTATTATTTATAATTAATTATTATAGTTGGTCAATAAATTATGAATGAATCTTATATATCATAAACATCAATCAAATTATTATTTTTGCATGTATCATTATGATATATCAAAATTTTTATTTCAAATTTATGGTGAATTAATTATTTGAATATAAATATCTTTCAAACCTAAAAATTAGAGCAATTTTACTTTGGCATAATGATAAAGTTAACCCTTAAAGCTTATCTCTTTTGACACTTTGGCCCTAATTCATTTCTTTTTGGAACACTTTGGTCGTTACCCTTCAAATTTTAGTCAATTTGTATTTCTTTACGTGAAAAAGTTGATTGAGCTATTAAAGTTTTAATGACACCGACATGACAATTTGCATGAAGTCCGCAGTTCTTCATAAAAATTAATAAAATTTTGATAAATTTTAAAAAATCAATAATTTATCCACTTTAGAAATGAAGTACACATAAATTATTATGTAAGCTACCATATTAGTGACATTAAAATTTTAACAATTCTATCAATTTTTCCATCCACAAAATGCAATTTGCCTAAAATTTGAAAGTTAGGAGCCAAAGTGACAAAAAGAATAAATGTAGGAGCTAAATTTGTAATTATGCCTTATGCTTTATAAATATAGATAAAATTCTTTTAAACCCATATTAAATTCGCCTTTTTATTTTTTTAAAAAAATTATATCATTTTAATATAATATTTATAATTTTATATATTTTTTATTTATTAAAAATTTTTATATAGTCATCTTAACATTATTTTAATATTTACATTAGAGTAGTATTATATATTTATTTTTTTATGTGTTATAAATTATATAATATAAAGTATCATAAACTTAACAGTGAGTTGGATCGGTTTGGGCTCGAGCTTTGAATATTCAAATTCAAGCCTAACTCATATTTTAAATAGATCTAATTTTTTTGTCCAAACTCATTTCTTAAACTTAATATTTTCACTTAAACCTTTTCCAATTTCAAATCAACCTTCGCGCCTAGATGACTTCCCCATTTTATAATGATAGTATTGTTGAGGCCCAATTTTGACCCAACATTAAAACCCTTACAAATAAACCTTAAACCCCCAAGCCCAATACCTAAACTAACCCAAACAACAAACCCAACAAAACCTAACTACCTAGCCCAAGCCCAATTACCCCATTAGTCAAATTAGGGTTTCAGAAAAGCTGAAACCCTAGCCACCCTCTCCCCACTTGCCTCTGACGACTCTGCCACCATCACCCACCGCCACCTGCTCCACCTACTCCACTGTCAGTGTCAGCACCGCCCATGCAACTGCAAAATCAGAGAAGAAAAGACAGCAAACAATAGAAAAAGATTTGTACAATGGCTATAAAAGCCGATTTAAAAACTTTGTAAAAGGTTGGCCATTCATATATCAAAAACCAAAAATTTAAACAAAAATATAGCAGAGATCAAATAGGAATAAGCAAATAAAATACCAAAAAGAGAAACAATTTGGAATCGGATATCAAAAAACGAGAAAGGTGATTTTTTTATTATTGTTTCGAATCTATCTTTTTTTTTCTATTTCTCATACATACATATATATTTTTTCATTAAAAATTAAAAAAAAAAAGAAAAAATCTAACCTTTCTTTTCGAAATTTCGGCCACCATGTACCGTGGCCGGCGCCAGCGACGGACGGTGGTCCGGCAATCGGACCGGTGGCCGGCCCATGGCCGGAAATCCCCTCCGCCTCCCTTCTCTCTTCCTTCTCTCTTTTTTTTTTCTTTCTCTCCTTACCAAATGACGACATCGTTTTGGGGGCTGCCCTTTAACCCCAAAACGATGTAGTTTTGAGCCTACTCGACCCGACCCGATCCAAACCCTCATAGGATCCGCGTGTTTTTAATTAAAAGGGAAAATTGCGTGCGCAGTCCTTCCGCATTTTTGGTGTTTTAAATCAGGTTTACATTTATTTATAAATTGGCCCTGAAATTTGTTATGATTCTCAAATTGATCCTCCACGATGCGCATCGTTTAAAGGGCTTTGGAAAATTGCGTTTTTGATCCCCCTTTGTTTTGAGCGTGTTCAAATAAGTCCTTCTCTTATGTTTTATTTTAAAATCTACCCCGAGTTTTCTATTTTGTTTTCAATTTAATCCCTTTTTATCATTTTGATACTTTAATAATTAATTTTGTCATTCTGTTATTTATTTATTTATTATTATTATGTTATTTACTGTTATTATTATATTTTTTTGCATATATAACATTTATATTATTACTAATATTATTATTATCATTATTAGTATATTTCTACCATTATTAGCGTTATTTTAATTTCAATTAATACTTACGTGTATATATATATACTTTCATATATATTTATAGTTTTTTTATGTTACTTTTATTCCTAATATATATATTGTGTATACATAATTCGATACTATGATAAGTATATATTTACATTATATATATATGTTTTCAATATTGTATTTATATATATTATTATGTATATATTTTAATTATGTATATTTCTAATATCATTGTATATTTCTAACATCATCATTATTTATATATATATGTATGTATTTATATAGCGTATGAATAGTTTTTTTATATATTATTGTCGTTTCTAATATATATGTGTATCATATATGTTTTTATATATGTTATGTATATATCTTTAGTATTATTAGTTATACGTTTTATACTATTTCTTGTATATGTTCTTATCAATGTTAGTATGTGTTCTATTTTGTGTATATATCTTTAATATATATGTATGTAGTTATGGAGTAATATTAAGAGTTGTCTTTTAGCATTATTTTTAATATGTATATACTATATAAATATTTTAACATTGTTATATATATTGTGTGTATGTATCTTTAAATATTGCATTTTTATATATGTTATGTATATACCTCTAATACCATATTATTTGTATATTTTTATTTTTCATATCTTCTTGAATACTATTACATATATATATCTCTTTTTAATACCACATCATATATATACTATTATTTTATTTATTTTTATTCCTAGTATATTTTTTATTAATATTAGTATATGTATTTTATTATACGTATATATATTTATAAATAGTATTATTTTCATATATCCTTATATTTATTATTATACTTATTATTTTATTCTAATATTATTATGTATTTATTTTAAAATATATGTATATATTTGTGTAGTATTGTTAATGTATATAATTTTTATGTTATTAGTATTTATAATGTATCTTGCATATGTTCATTTTATATATATTATGTAGGTATATATTACGTATGTATTTTAGTATTACTATGTATACACTTTTCACTCTTATCATTACACATACTTTAATATATATATATATAGCACTATTAGTATTTTTAATATTATGTTTACGTCACTTCATTTATTATTATTATATGTTTATATATATCCATGATTTTATTACGTGTTTAATGCTATTACTATCATGTTTAATATCATATGCATTATTATTGTTTTATACTATTACTATTGCATGTATATTGTTAATGTTCTATATATTATCTGTTTCGTATATTCTTAACTTTTTATTAATATTTGTCTATTCCGAGTTTAGCATTAGTAGTTCATGCCATAGTGTAACATCAATTTTAGTTTTCTTTTACTTTTATTTGTTTTATCTAGAAATATTTTCATTCATGTCTTTAAATTAATTTCAATAAATAAGGCAACGTGCCGATTTAACATTAAGTCGTTGATTTCATCGCTATGTTGGGTGAATATCATCGGCTCGTGTAAAAAAGGAACGTCCTTCTCAAAAGAGATTAAAATTATAAAAAAATTGTCATGTTTTGGTCAGATCACGATTAAAATTTAAATTGAACTCGTATTTTTAAAAATTAAGACAACGCGTGTTTTACAAGATACCAATTTTAGGCGTCGCGAGGGTGCTAATACCTTCCTCGCGCGTAACCGACTCCCGATCCTTACTATACTCTGTTTTTCACGTAGACCCAAATTTGGCCTTCATTTTATTCAAGAATAAATTTTCTTTTCAAAAAAGATGATTTATTAGGTGTCCGATCACACCTAGAAAAAGATCGGTGGCAACTCTCCCTTTTTAATAAATTTTCAAATTTCCAATAAGTCACCTCCATTAGCGACCGAAAAGCAAATATTTTTACGTCGCTACAAGTATATTTATACCAACAATACGTACCATATTGGGGTTGCTGACACCAAGGATGGCAATTGAGAGGGGTTGCCATCACTGTTTTACAATTGAGAAGCTCTACTTACGGATGTATAATTTAAAAAGAAGTAGCATAATAATTTTTTTAATCCTCTAATTTTATAAATATTCATTTTAGGGGTTTTTTACCCAAATATATTGAAAAAATATTAAATATCAAAATAGGTTGTCAGCTGGATTAATTATCAAAATGGTATATTTTTTTGGGTCGCGCCTATCCGACAGGCGCAACCCTATTAATTTTTTTGTTTAATAAAATATTATTATTTTTTAAAAATATTTATATTTATATATGGGTAAAAATAAGGTTAAAATACGGGTAAAAAATACCCGAAATGGGTCAAGTCGCGCCTGACAGGTAGGTGTAACTATCACGTCAGCTCCCCCTGCTCTCTTTTTTTCTTCTTTCCCGAATTGCCCTTGTGTTGCACATTTTTGTAAAATATTTGTTCTTTTTTAGCAGGATTTCCAATACCCCGTATAATATGTCGATGTTCCTAAATTTTTTGTAATTTAGCTAACAACCTATTTCGATATATAAATTTTTTTTTTGATTTATTTAGGTAAAAAACCCGTATTATGGATTCTAATATTACAAAAAATTGAGATGGATACATATTATATTGGGGACGATCGGCCGCTAAAACTTCGCTCGTAGTTTCTTGAGATGGATACACATTATGTTTCGGATATTTTTACCCATATTTTGACCTGTATATAAATTTAAATATTTTTAATAAAAATAAAAAAGAATATTTTATTTAAAAAAACTCCTCTTATCTGGCCTCCTAAAAAACTTTAAATATAAACTTAAATATAAATTTTTATAGTTTTAGCGAAGATTTAAATATAAGTTTAAATATTTTTAATAAAAATAAAATGTGCAACACAATGGCAATTTGAGAAAGAAGGAAAAAAGAGAGCAGGGGGAGCTGACGTGGCAGTTGCGCCTACCTGACAGGATCAACCCATTTCAAGTATTTTTTTACCTGTATTTTAACCATATTTTTACCTGTATATAAATATAAATATTTTTAAAAATAATAATAATATTTTATTAAATGAAAAAAATTTAATATTAAAAAAAGGGTTGTGCCTGTCAGATAGGTGCGACCCAAAAAAATATACCATTTTGGTAATTAATCTAGCTGACAACCTATTTTGGTATTTAATATTTTTCAATATATTTGGGTAAAAAACCCTTAAAACTTGTTTCTTTAAATACGTTTTTTTGGGAGATTTTAACACTCATGAGAGTCAAGTTCAATGTGATTGTTAATATCAACGAGTTTTTCATGCCTGTTGGAATCAAAGTAATTCTTAGTCATGATTATAGTACTTTGACATCTATGAATAAGAGTAAGCGTTTGATCGAATTGAGTGAACCGAATTGAGTGAAAAATTTTCATGTTAATCGAATTGATAAATCATATTTTATTGTCCTAACTCGATTTGAAATTTTTTCGAATCAAGTCGAGTGAAATTGTTCGAGTTAAATTAAAAATTAAACATGCCAAATTAAAATCTTATTACAATATAACTAATTTCATGTTATAACACATAAATTTGAAACAATATATATTTGAAACTTTTTCAAAGCAAAATAATAATAAAAAATACTTTAGTATGATAAACTTGAATCATTAATTAACTTATTTAGGTCTCAAAATTATTATTTTAAATTATTTTAAATTTTTTAACTTTCTTTATATTTTTTTAGAATTTATTTTTGAAAATTTTATAATTTTTTAAAAAATATAAATTTTGAAATTTTTATAAATATTTTGAGTTTTAAAAATTATTTTAAATTCTTGAAAAATATTTTAATTTTTTTTTGTATTTTTTTTAGAGGGATCAAAAGGGTATTTACACCAATTTGTTATTCAAATTATTTGAGCTATTCAAATTGTAAAATTCAACTTTATTCGAACTTGAAACTCGAATTACTTATTCTAGTTAACTCGAATAATTCAAATAACTCGATTCGATTAACTCAAAATTTTAAAAAAAATTGTTTTTTTCTAATTGAATCGAGTTTTGGTCACCTCTACCTATGGATGTCAAGTTTATTGTGAAATATTTAAAATTTAATTTAATTTTAAATATATAAAGTTGGTACCGATATTTTTTATTTAGGTGTAATTGGCCACCCCAAAAGTAAAAACATGTTATTTTAATAAAATTTTAAATCAAATTAAAATTTATTAAAAATATAATTTTTGGTCTACAAAATAAATTTTGAATTCGGGCGTAATGTTTCATACGAGGAAGATATCAACATCCTCACGATGCTTGATAACAAAATGGTTACCATTAGTCATATGTTATCCTTAATTTTGAGCAAATAAATTTAAATTTGATATCTAAAGATTCACTTTTACAAAGTAGTTTATTTTGAATTGAATTTATATAAAAATAAAATAAAAATAAATTATCTAGTTATACTCTATGGAAACTCATGAGGAAAATCTTTTATTTTTGGAAAGGATATTCTTTTATGATAAATAATCATTAAATGTTTCAACAACACTTTGACTGTAACTCGAAATGATTAATTTTCTAAAATATTACATAAATTTCTAAAAAAACACACACAAAACGAATATATTTGAAATATAATTATTCATAAACGTACAAACCATTTCTAAATATACGAATAATATAACATTATTGAATATCAATATGTATAAAACAAAAGTCAAATATAAACCAACCTAAGCGGCTTTTTTTCAATAATATCTAAAACTTTTGATTAATTATGAAAATAATGTAAATGACCCGTTTGTTATAGTAAAACTCTATGTTGACGTTGTCATTGGTGGCACCACTCCTAATAATTACTCAATTATTGTTTGATTTAATTAAAATAAATTAATTTTTGAGTGTCATCGTGCCATTGGCGGCACCAGTCAGTGGCGAATCTAAAGGGGGGCTGGCAAGGCTCCCGGCCTCCTAAAATGTAAAATTGCTATTTAGGCCCTTGAGATTTTTTAAAAAATTTAAATTAATAAATATAAAATTACACTTTGCCCCTTTAAAATTATAAAAATTTGATTTAATCATTTAAAAATTATAAAGATATAGACTATAAAAATTAAAATTTCATCCGGCCCCCCTTAAAAATTATTCTGGCTTTGCCCCTGGCACCAGTATGTATAATCGTCAACCCCGTAAAAAATACCGGTATTCTAGGAGAAAAAGAAAAAAAAGAAAAAAATATTTTAATGGGTGTCGTCGTTGTCATTGGTGATACTAGTGCTTTTTTAAATGTGTTAAAGCTTTTGTAAAAAGCTTTTTTTGTGTTGTCATTCTCATTGGCGACACCCATAAGAAAAAATAATGTTTTAAAAAAATAGAATTTTTTTTGGTGTAGCTCTTGCTGTTGGTGACACCGGTGTTTTTTTTTTTGTTAGAAAGTTTGATTTTTTTGTGTCATTGTTCTCATTGGCAGCACCAGGCTATTTTTTTCTCATTAATTTTTTTTGTTGTCGCCAAGCTCTTTGGCAGCACCAATCCTTACATATACTATTTTTTTTAACATTGCTGTAACTGTTCAACTGAAATATTTGTGTTTAGTAGAAGAAAAATCAAAAATCGTTTTGAAGATGAATAACTTAATGATTTTGGCGTACATTCTTTTCGACAAAGCAATGGTAGAAGATGATGATGAATTTGTATTTCAAGATCGGCAGAAAGGACGTATGAGATTCAATAACACCGTGAAGCCAGAATAAATAAGAAGAAAGATCAGTGCAAAAATAGCTCTCCGTTGTGAAAGTGTGATGTCAAGATTATTCTACAAGTTTCCAATTTCAAGAACACTTAACGAAGAAAATAAACGAGCAATTGCAATAAAAACAAGTGTCATATCTATAGAATTATGTTTTGCTAATTATCTCCCTAGTAAACATGCATTAATCAAGCAAATCACTCAATCACACACAAACTCCCTGACAACGGCGCCAACAACTTGACAGCGCAAGTTGGGGCTAATAATCAACACAAAACAATCAATAATCTAGCGTTGTACTGCAAGTGTGACAAGTCGAGTTGTAATATTTTTAGTGTTATAATGGAACACTCGAGTATTCCAAGGATTAAATCCAAGATAGTTTGAGGACTAAGTGATTTGTAATACCCCAAACTTGGTTTGGATGTTACAGCTAGATTATGGAGGTTACACTATACATGAAAACAATATTACTTCATTTTGGCAAAACTCTTAAACTTAAAAGAAATCATGTTTGATTAACCCATTGAAGACATACTATTTTTTTTTTGGTGAAGACTCATGAGTACGTTGTTGAAAAAAACGAGTTTAGAAAACACAGGGTAAAATAAATTTAGGGAAAAAACTAGAGTTTTAAATTTTTTTCAAAACAAGATCTTGGTTGTGATATCTAAAGTAATAAACAATTAATCAAAATTGTACATTTTCAATTCATTTAGGATGAACGCTTTGACCAAGTAGTCTTCTCCACTGTCCTTAAGCTCACGTCTGCCGACTGTGGGCTCGCTTCGAATCAAAATTCTTTTCACAAAAATTACAAATAGGATAATTTCGTAATTTCTCTAAACTTTTAGGTAAAGTTATAAATCAAAAAGTATTGACCTAAAATTTTTTTCAAGTTTGTCCATATTACAAAATACTAACTCAAGCCCATTTTGAGTCTGTTCATATTAATTTTTAATTTTTTAAAAATATTTATATTATTTTAATTTAATATTTATAATTTTATATAATTTTATTTATTAATTTTTTTACATATACATCTTAACATTTTTTTACATTAGAGTAGTATTATATATTTAATATATTTTTTATGTGTTATAATTTACATAATATAATATAAAGTATTATAAACTTAAAAGTGAGCCGGATTGAACTAAGTTTGAGCCTTGAATATTTAAATTTGAGCTTGACTCATATTTTAAACAAATCTAATTTTTTTATTAAAACTCAATTTTTAAATCTCATATTTTTATTTAAATTTTTCCTAATTTCAAATAAACCTTTGAGCCTAAAATTATAAACGCATATAACCCATTCCATTCACTCATTTTCCCCAATTTATAATGATTAAAGAGAGAGAGGGGGCCTGGATGTTGGTGGATATTTTATCTCTTGGTGGTTGGTTTGTCTTTTTCATTTATTTTCTTATTTTTGTTTCTAATCTTTTGAATAAAGTTATTATTGTGGGTTTTCTATGCTTTAGGCACTTGGTAGAATTAATTGTATATTTATATCACCAATACCTACCATATTGGGGTTGCTAACACTAAGGATGGCAATTGAGAGGGGTTTGATAGATGTTTTACAAAAGAAATGGTATAATAATTTGTTTCATCTTTTAATTTTATAAAAAAATTATTTTAATTTTTTATTTAATTATTTTTTTAATATTTAAATTTTTATTGTTTGTCAAATCATTCCAAAATGAATGAAAAAATTAACGTTTGTTAATTTTACTGATGTGACAATCCATATGTATGTCTATTAATAAGTTTAATAATTTTTTATTTTTTTATTTAATTTATTATATATTTTTTGAATTTTAAAAATTAATTAATTATTGATTTAATATTTTTATGGCTTTTCACATGCATGTCCTGTCAACAAAGTTAACAGATATTGATTTTTCCATTCATTTTAGGGTGATTTGACAAACAAATTTAAAGGTTAAAAAAAGTAAAAAAAATTAAATGAATGACTAAAATTACTTTTTTTTGGAAAGTTGGAGACAGTGGCGAAGCCACGTTAAGGCCCAGGGGGGCCATGGCCCTCCCAGAGTTTAATTTTTTTCAACTTAGTCCTTTGTAAATTTACATTATGACCCTCCTAGTAGCCCCTCAAGGTTAAGATTTTTGTAATTTTCCCCTTTGTATATATATTATAGCCCTCCTAAAAATATAAGTAGGCCCATCTAATATTCTTATAGGATTAAAAATAATATTAAAAAATTATTCTTGATAAAAACCAAGAGAAAATCTTCTTGAAATGCTAAATTATTATGATGACTTTTGAATGATATTTTTGTTAAATAATAATAAATTAATGTTTACTAATAGGGTACTTAACATAATAATATTTTATAAGTAATATAATAATAACATAATAATATTTTATAAGTAATATAATAATATATATAAAAAGAAAAGAAAAGATGAAGAGACTTTTATTTTATCATCTTTCTCCTTCATATTGGTATTTAGCAAGAAAAGAAGAAAAAAAAATTCTTTTATCAATTTTTTCTCCAAATTTGAAGTACAAGGTATGTTTTTCTTCAAACTTTTCATAGATTTTGAATATTCGAAATTTATTTTATATATATGTACCAATAGTTTTTTGTTTTATCAAGTATATTAAAAGTTGTCATTAAAGGATATTGATGGAACTTGAAAGCTTATAAAATTAAGTGAAATGTGTATGTTTTTTGATGGAAAATGATTAAGAGACTGTTTCTAACTTGTTAAAAGTATAAAAATGAAACAAAAATAGTTAGATAATGTTATAGCAAGTTTCGGCCAAAGTGAAGGGGAGGAAGTAAACGTTGATTACTTTGTTTAAAATTATGTTAAATGATAGCTTGTGAAGTAGTGAGAATTTATGTGAAAACGGAATAAAAAATGGTTAACCGAGTCAAATGATAACTATTTCGTCTTAATTGTTAGAATATTACTTCTTTTGAATTGATTGTTTATATATTTAAATTAACTGTTACATAGCAGTTCTAATTTTAACTTGCCCTCCAAGATTAATATCTGACTTTGCCAAATAAGTCATTTTGCCTTTTAAAAAGTACTACAACTTTCATAAATGTTGAATAATCCATCATCTTCCCTCACCTCACTTCAAAGTGATTTTTATTAATTATTTCTAATATTTTTAAAGACAAACATCTTTTAATAATTATACATATATAAAAATAAAATGGTAAATTTATATAGCAGTTATCATCTTATTTTTCCTTAACACATTTTTAAAAAAAAACTTAAATAAATTTTGAGATATAATAATTTATTTGAGGTAAAAAGAAAATCAACAATAATTAACTTAAACATAAATAAAGGTTAAAATATGTTGTTAGTCCCTATATTTTTATAAAATTCGAGATTTAGTCCATATACTTAAAAAGTTAAAAAAATCAATTCTCTTACGTTTTTAATTTTAAAAATTTTAGTTCGATCATTATTGTTATTGATAGTTTATATTAAAACTTGTCAACTTGACATGTTTATTTTCCGTTAAATATATGTTACATTAGATGAGGGCAACCTAGTCAAGATGTCAATTTGAATTCAGTAAATACATACGATTTTAATGATTGAGCTGTTATTTTTAAATAATAAATGTAAGAGGGGCTAAGTTTTTAAATTTGTAAAGTATAGGGACTAAATATAAAATTTTATCAAAGTATAAGGAGTAAAAGCAGATTTTAACCATAAATAAATGTTTTATATTTTTCTCCGATAAAAAAAATAGAGGGTTGATTTTGTATTTTCACTCCTTCGATAACCTTTGCTTCCATTTCAATTCAAGTTTTCAAAAATCCAAAGGCCGGCCTTTTTCTCGTTTAGTTTCCTTTTCATTTTCCCAGTAAACAAACAAAACTCATTAACATCGTTTCGAAGCCAAAACAAGACTGAATTCATGGTGAAAGGAGGGCAAAATTTGCCGGCTGACGTCATCCAAGTAATCGATCAGCTAGAGCGCCATTGCTTATCTCCCGATGGATCTCTTATCTCCAAATCCGCTTACTACGATCTCCAGCTCGTATTCTCTATTAAAATTTGATTTTTTTTCTTTTGTAATTTCCTCTTCTTCTTTTTTCAAGTAATGTGATGGATTTCGATTTTCAGGCGAGAGAGGAAATGTCGAGAGAAAGATTACGCTACTTAGAAGCAATGGTGATATTCTAATTTAATTTTCGTTTACTGGATTTTTTTTTGTTATGAATTTCATAACAAAATAAAATGTAAAATTGGTGTCAATTTTTGCAGGCAATTTACTGTGAAGCAATAGCTATGGTGGAAGAGTATCAGCAAGCAGTTTCCGTGGCGAATCTTGGAGGGATTCGAGATATTCAAGGTTTTTATCCGCAGCTTGGATTGAAGAATTCTCCTAAGGTTTCAAATTAATTTCATTAATTTTTATTTTCTAAATTTTCATTTTGAATGTTTGCGGTTAAAGGAGAAACTTATTGGACATTAGATATATGAATTTCTTTTGGAATAAAAAGGAAAGTGCAATTAATATTTTCTTGAAAGGTTAGATATTACAAACCTAAAATGGTTAAAAAGATATGATTTTCAATTTTAATTTTTAATTTTATAAGGAAAGTGCAGTTAATACCTGTTTCCAACCCTCACACTTGAGTAAGGAATAACAGAGTTTTCAACTTCTTTATACAATTTTTAAGACGAAAGTAAAGAAAAAGCGTTTTATGAAAAAAAAGCAGCAAAAGTGATAAGTAAACAGTCTTTATAGTTGGGAATCTGATAAGGATTTTACTGTGTGTTTATGAAATTTAGGTTTATGAGACTCTAGAGCATCGATTAGTTGTTGCAGAAGCGGCTCAAAGATTGAGACTTCCACTAATATCTAAAGATGGGGAAATTCATGAGGAAGAAATTGAGAAATGGAGTATTATGTCACGGAGTTCGCTTGATAGTACTAGTACCAGTCTCACTATCAGCTCGAGTTCAAACTCGTTGAATTATGCAAATAGTGCTGCAACCAGTGGTGCAGCTGCAAATAATACTGGTGATTCAGGAGAACCTGGTGTTGGTGGTGTGCCTAATCGTTTTCTTGGAATAACACCTGCTTATTTGTGGCAAACTCAGCTTCAACGAGTACCATTGTCAATGGTATGAAAACTTTGTTTCATGATTGCAGATGGAAGTTTTAAGATCATTAATTACAAAAGAGGCCCTTGTTTTAGTTGTCATAAACTCTCTTGCAAGATCATGACACATTTCTATAATTTTTGTTAATTTGCAAATTTAGGATATGGCTGACTATCAGTTAACTCTTTCAAGGGAGATTGATGCTCGGTTGAAATCTAAGTGTGACAAGTTAGCTGATGCCTTTGTTGATGATATTGGTACGTTCATATATCTTTATCCTTTTTCACTTCTCAACATGCCTAATAGTTTATATATCCCCATTGTTTTAACATGTTGTCGGAAACAATGCATCCTTCATAATGATCTGTCCCAAAATTCCTCACTGGTTTCTGATATCAATCCATAGATCTTGTTGCCCATCATTTTATTGCAAAAGGCCTAGATTACATATGACGAAATTAGAAAGTAAGAGCAAATATATGACTTGGAATTGTGGTCCCTTATGGTACTATGCTTTTTGTGCTGCAGACTCATCTTCTGGAAGTCAAAGTTCAAGCTCTCGGCTTCCAGAAAGGTATTAGTTACTTTGGGTTGGCTTATATGTTTGATGCTGATTAACTGTTTGTGATATTTCTTTTACCAGGGTTAAGTTGATAATTGAGGAGATTGAGAGGGAAGAAGCAGCTTTGCGGGAGGATCTCTATTCCGCTGATAGGAAATTTGCAGAATATTATAATGTAGGTTAATAGAAATCCATATGAGATTGAGTTCTCTTAACAGGAGTTTTTCATGGATCACAAAGTGTTTTGAGAACAGGTTTGCTCTATATTTTACACGACACGTGATGTAAAATAATCTCTTTTAACAGGTCCTAGAGCAAATACTTGGAGTGCTCATTAAGCTCGTCAAAGATTTGAAGTTGCAACATCAACATCAATATGTAAGCTTTTATGCTCCGGGAGTTATTTTCCAGCTTCTGTTGAGGGTTTCATATGTTCTTCCATGGACTGATCTTTAAACTCATCTTTTACTTTGCAGGATGAATTACAGAAGACGTGGCTCTGCAAAAGGTGCGAGACCATGAGTGCAAAATTAAGGTTTGTGGCCCTATATTTCTTGCTATATTGTGGATTGCTCCCATTGTTATCATGTTTTTAAGCATCTCTTTTATTTGTTTGTTTTAAAGCAAAACTGGAGTAGCATAAGAGACACTTTGTTTTGATCCAAATCTGGCTTCTATTGTCTCAGGGTGTTGGAGCATGTTCTCTTGCTTGAAACTTATACACAAGAGTCCATACCAGCGCTACACAAAATACGGTACTTTTAAGAGTGATATACATAATTATCAATACAAATTATGGTTCAATATTTAGCCATAACCTTGTCCGGCATTGTTGGCAGGAAATATCTTGTCGAGGCTACCGAAGAAGCTTCTGCTGCGTATAATAAAGCTGTATGTAAAATCTTCTTTACCTGGTTTGGTAGCCTAATGTTTGATTAGAATATACTTGGTTTTTCATTCAAAATTATGCATATTTTCGTAACTCAGGGTTGTTTCTCATTCGGGTTTTTCTTCTTTCTTGTCTTTCTCGATATCAATTCGTGTTACATCCCTTTTAAACAGGTAACGCGCCTACGTGAGTATCAAGGTGTCGATCCTCACTTCGATACAATTGCAAGGCAGTACCATGATGTTGTTAAGGTAACATCAGCTTCAAAATTAACTGGTCTTTCACTCAAGTTTCCTTTTGAACAAAACATTAACGCCGCCGGTTTACATTACAGAAACTAGAAAATATGCAATGGACCATTCACCAAGTCGAGATGGACCTCAAGCGCTTACCAGATCATGTGAGCTCATAATTTTTGGATCCCATTCGATTTTACTAGTCGAATGGTTTGTATCATCCTTTTTGTTTCTATGATTGGATCTAGAACGATTTTGAACAAATCCCCCAGTCAATTGCTTGTTGTGTTCCATAAACTAACGTTGGTGAAAAGGATTCTTTGTGTGCTATATGATCGCTCTTTCGATTTGCCTTAAAAGCTATTCGAACTCGAGTTTGAATTGAGATTTTTCAATACTATTTAAAAGAACAAACCAATCAATTAGCTATTTAAATCAAGCATTAAAATACTTAAATTAAGTTTAGTTGATAGCTGATTCATCGAATTCATAAGCACAAGAATCTGCAAAATGAAAACTCAAGCATAACAATGTAAAGAAAACCTGGAACATCTCTGTTAAAGCCATTTATGCACGAAATTTGGGAAATTTTGTAGTTGATTTCTGCAAATCAAGTCATATACATAAATTCTTAAAACAGTTGCCCTTGTTGGGTTCCACTTCTCATCATGGCCCTGAACTCCTCATAGTTGATTTTACCATCCTGTAAAAACAAATGCATAAATAATAATCAATATGCCATATTGCCATCATATTGCAAAGAACAAAGTGCTTCAAAAGGTTGAAAAATAGGGGTGCTCTTACATTGTCGGTGTCAACTTCGGATATAATTTCTTTGATTGTGTCGTCATCGCCCATTCCGTATTCTTTCATGGCAGCTTCAAGCTCATCTCTTGTGATATGTCTGAAAAGGAAAAAAAAATGTTTCAAACAAGTTGATTCTGGCGGAAGAAAGAATGGAATGAAATAATGGTCGATATGATTTGCTCTAAATATGATGAGTTCGGAGCTGCATGTGGACTGCAATCGTAATAAATACGATACACTTATCTGTATAGCAGAGAGATATAATCATCCAAGAAGCCTCCAAAAACATGAAAATTTTGGAGAAAAATGGAGCATGCCTATGCCTATGATGAACACACACTCATATACAACACCCCTTCCAAGTCCGAGTAACATCGGAGAATTGCAGTTGGAGGAAAACAAATGGAAATTAAAAATAAAAATAAAATAAAATAAAATAAAACTCACCCACTGTTGTCCTTGTCAAAATGTTGAAAAGCTTTGTACAGATGTTCATCTCTTTCGAGCCTATGTCTATGCATTGTAGCAGTGATAAATTCTATGTAATCAATAGAGCCATTTCCATCTACATCGGCCTGTAACAAATCAAACCCAAGGTTAGTATTCATGGTATTAAATCAATAAGGATCAAACAATACAAAATCATATCTTACAGCTTCCATCAGCTGCTTGACCTCAGCTTCTGTCAGCTTTGATCCTAGTCGAGCCAATCCATTCTTAAGTTCATCATAAGTGATTGTGCCACTGTTATCAGTGTCTATGTTTGCAAACATTTGCTTCAATCCTTGGATTTCTTCAGTGGAAAGATTTTCTGCAATGACCTATAAAGATCCGGACTCGGAGTTGAGTTTCAGATATGGGTAAATGTTCAACATGGATATGCTTAATTTTTTTTAAAAGTTCTTTTTTCCATTTATTTGGAGATTATATTTCATACTCATGTTTGAATATGTTGGGATATGAGTACTTTAATTAAAATGAAAAGACCGTTCAAGTAAAGTGCTTTAGGCTAAAGCCTATTTTCTTCATTTACAAGACTCAAAATCGAGACTTTAATCAAACAACACCGATCAATAAAATAAGTTACCTTTAAGGCAAGTTGCTTTAGTTTGTTCATTCTTCTGAATTGCTTCATTCTAGAAAGGACTGCATTGTCTAGTGGCTTGTCTGATGCATTTCCATCTTCTCTTATCCATGGATGTTCTGCATAAACCGCATAATTTCAATCTTAGATTCTTCATTTCTCTAGAAGTATCTGTATATGATACTTGTGTTCGATGAATGACTGGACATGGGTATAAAGATATGACTACCTGATGATCTTTCATATACATAAAAGAACTTGGAAAAAGCAATGAACAACCCCGTGCCCTTCACATACTTGTGTCCAACATAACACCTAAATCCGAACAACAAAGCCTAAAAATACTAAAAACAAGTACCTAGGGCTTGAGTTGAAGTAATGCGCTTTTTTGGATCCGGCGTTAACATCTTTCGGACAAGGTCCTTAGCACTGTCTGAAATAGATGGCCATGGCTGACTTTCAAAGTCAATTTCTCCTTCTAAAATAGCATCAAATATCCCCTTCTCCGTTTCTATCAAGAACAAAGGCCATGCATTACAAAGAAATAACAGTTTTTAAGGGAATTTAATATAATTTTTGGCAATTTTAATGATACTATTATTGTCCTTGACGAAGCTTTGAATTTTTTTTACCTGCCCAAAATGGAGGCACACCACTGAGTAAGATATACAATATAACTCCAGCACTCCATATATCAATTTCCTTCCCGTATTTACGCTTTAGTACTTCAGGAGCAACATAGTATGCACTCCCAACTATGTCCCTATACACCTTTCCTGCCAAAAGTACCATGAACAATCAGTAAAGAACTCTGAAACTGATACGGGGTTTTAAATTACAGTTGCGGTGAAACCGTAATGTCACATTGTGGACATAAATGATATGTTATGTGAATGGATATGTACGCATTGTGGCCTTCCACTATGCATAGTTGAAACTTATTCACTGTTATATATAGCATGGAGAGACATAATGGTGAAGATGGTGGAAAATACTACAGTTTCAGTCAATGTGTGCTGATATATACAACTTCTAAGTATAAATTCAGCCAAAACAAACCTCATAAGCTATTCTTAAATGATATTCACAACACTATTTACATATAGATCATAAAGATCCACAAGCGGAAAAAACTAAAGCAATGCAAATTAGAAGTTACCCTCTTCGATGAACACCGATAACCCGAAATCAGTAGCCTTCAAAAGGGCATTCTCATCCTTGCTAGACAACAAGAAATTCTCAGGTTTAAGGTCCCTATGCATCACTCCCATGAAATGACAAGCATGGACAACATTCACAATTGCCCTGCACATGGAAGCGGCTGCTCTTTCACTATAATGTCCTTTGGCAATAATCCTATCAAACAACTCACCACCAGCACATAATTCCATTACAAGGTGAACTGATAACTTATCTTCATATGCACCTTTAAACTCCACAATATTAGGTTGTCCACTCAAATGCTGCATAAGTTGTATCTCCCTTCTCATATCTTCTTTATCATTCTTTGTGATTAACTTCCTCTTTGATATAGTCTTGCAAGCATATTGTTTCCCAGTTGAATTCTCAATGCAAAGATAAGTTACGCCAAACTGACCTTTTCCTAGTTCTTTACCAATTGTGTAGTGCATCCTTATGTCTTCATATGGTTTGCCAAGGATGGTGTCACTTTTTGGGGCAGTCTTGGCACTTGGGGTTGGAACCACTGGCTTCCATGGTGCTTGAGTGCCTGGTTTTTCAGGGATGTGGGTAACTTGGGGTTGTTCAGCAGCTGTTGTTGTTGTGGCTCCTGATTTGTAGCCATTGTTGTGTTGTGGGTTTGACCCTTTGGTTTTTGTCAAGCAACCACCCATTTGGATTGAAGAAAAAGACCCAAATTCAGAAAATGAAGAAAAATGGATCAGAATTCAGTGATTTAAAAGACCCAGATTCAGAAACTGAAAGGAAATGAAGAAAAACGGATCTTTAATGGAATTAAGGTAGAAAGGGAAAGACCCAGATTCAGAAATGAAAGCAAAAAGGAGATTTCTTTTTTTTTTTGACCAATGGGAAAGAAAAGGCAAAAACCAAGATGGGGACTTGGGGTTTATGTAGTAGAACTATAAAATTACAAAGGCTCCAACTTCAACCTTTTAAGGCATGTGATTATAAAAGGAAGGCTTGGGTTGCTTTGCTTGTTAGGTGCTGGTCAATAATGGAGTTTATGTCTGAAAACATTGAACTTTGTTTCAGAGCAGAGAAATTTGGGAATCTTCTCGGCAAGAAACATCACAAAACAGCAGCCAATTTAGCAAATTTGTAATGACAAAAATTGATTAAAGAAGAAGGTAAAAAGAAATAATCAAGAAACAAACAAATGAAATGCAAGAGCTGTCTGTCCGTAGTTGTCTTGGAATATTGTTTTTCTTTTTTTTTTTTCCTTTTTATTAGCATGTGTATCTAGCAAGTGTCTACTTCATTACGCACCTATCCTTTTTAATAATGGATTAAATTATCCTTTATGATTTTCTTTTACATATTTTTTAAGGATAATACACGAACCTGATTATCAACGTTTTTTAAATCATGGAATCAGGTTAAATTAGGGGAATATGTCAGTTTTTTAAAATAATTAGGGGAATAATTTTTTTTTAAAATTTAGGGAAATAGGTTGACTTTGAAATAAGAAAGTGATACATGGTGAAAGTAATGAAAATGTGTCTAGTAGATCGTTTTTTTTCCACGTGTCACCTTCGTTTTCTAAAATTGATTTATTTAAAAATATAAAAAAATATATTAATCATTGGCGAATTGTAACGACTTGAATTTATATCATTTCTAACTCATGCAAATGCATATTACAAATATCAATAACATGTGTTCAATAATTCTGATTCAATTCATAAATAACAATCATCACAGTACATATACATTTATATAATTCATATCTCAATCTCAGAGTATCAAATAGTATTCATACAATCTAATTCAGATCGTAAAGACATTATGGAGGCCAATGTTCGTGTTAGACGACACTCTCAACCTCAGAGTAAAGGTTCAGATTCTATTTGCACGCCACACAGCTTGGCACACGCCCGTGTAGTTCTAAATTTGTAAACAGTGAGTCACACGGCCTAAACACATACTCATGTCTCTAGCCGGTGGTATTTAAAGACGACAGTAAGTCACACGACCTGGGCATACGCTTGTGTCTCTGGCCTGTGTGGTCCCTATATGGTGAACAGTGGGTTATTGTAACAGCCTAATTTTCAGTGGTGTCGAAACAGTGATTCGAGATCACTAAATCCGACAAATGAGTAGGAAATATTATTAATTTAGTGAGTATAATTTAAATGTGAAGTTAAGAAAATTTTTGAAGTAGTGAATAGTGTACTAAAAATAAATATTAAAATAATTAGAATCGAAAACGAGGTATCGAGACCTCGAGAATTTTAAATCGAGCCATAAATATTTTTATAAATAATTATGGAGTGTTAATAAGTCAGTATTAAAGTTTCTTCAAGAAATTTTAAAGTTCTGATAGTTAATTGAACAAAAAGGACTAGATTGTATTAAATGAAAAATTTTGGGAAATGATTAAATAGCTTAAATGATAAAAGAAAGAGGGTTTAAAAGGGAAATAGACCCAAGGGCTCTTTGGGCTGGACGGCAATGGCATGAAATCAGCAAGAAAATAAGGAGAATTAAGGGAAAAATTGTAAAATTGCAAAATTTACTTAATAAAGCTAGGACTAAAGTGGAATTATCTAGATTTCTCTTTATTTTTCTGTATTCTCATCAGCAAAAACACCATGGAAGAGTTTACTCAAGCTGGTTTTTCATATTTTTACTTCAAGTAAGTTCAATTCTTGATTATTTCTTGAATT
This sequence comes from Gossypium hirsutum, assembly GCF_007990345.1. Taxonomy (NCBI): domain Eukaryota; kingdom Viridiplantae; phylum Streptophyta; class Magnoliopsida; order Malvales; family Malvaceae; genus Gossypium; species Gossypium hirsutum. The sequence continues at coordinate 2,458,366 of NC_053427.1, forward strand.
TTTTGTGTTTTTGTGACTTTTACAACTAAGTCCACTTGTTAAATTCATTAGTTTTTGATTCTATGAAAGAAATTAAAAGTTTCTATGAATATTTTCTGGAAGTATATGATGATTTGGCATGGAATTAGAGCTTTAAATTGTTTATATGCTGATTTTATTGAAAGAATTGAATAGAAAGTGAATGTTTGGGACCTAATTGTAAAAGAGTTTGAAGTTAGAGTTTTATGTAGAAATTCTGAATTTCAATAGTTATGAAATAACTTATAATATCTAGGAAAAGTATTAATTGATAAAATTATCTTAATTTAGGGGTTAATTGAGTAAGGACTGAATTGTATGAATTGTGAAATTTGGGGCAAAATGGAAATCAACATTTTGCACTAAAACTGTTTTGGACAGCAGTAGTAGTCTAACTTTGAAAAATCACCAAAAATTTTACAAATGGAATTAGAGTATGAATAAAATATGAAATTAAAGCTTATTGAGTCTAGTTTCTTATAGAAGAAATAGTGTAAGCAATGGAATTGTAAATCATGAGATATGATAAATTTTGTGAGATAAGGTCAGAACGATTTTGGGTTCCCCTGTTCTAAATTTGTAAAATCATAAAAAATTGGATAAAAATAATTATGGGCTTAAATTTATATTTTTAGAACACTTAATTAGTCTATTTTCAATAGAAAAAAACATAAACATCATTTGAATCTTGTACGAGGAGATAATTGATTTTTAGTGAAGAAGGGTCGGAACTGTCAGACAGCAGAACAGGGGAGACTTCAATGAATAAACTGTATTAACTGGCCCAACCAAAAATTATGAAATTTTTATGGTAAGAAGATATGTGAGTCTAGTTTCAGGGAAAATTATTGGATCTTAATTTTGAGTTCCATAGCTCTAGATATAAATAATTTAGTGACTACGATATGGGTGGATAGTCTGAATATTCACATTAGTAATTAGAGAAAATTATGGATAAGGTTACTTACAAGTGTGTTATTTATACCAAGGATGTGGATGGAGAGGAGGAGGAGGAAAAATATATGAATGACTCGTGTATAAATTGATCACATGCCCGATTATAATCGATAAGTGTTGGATTAGAAATGATATAATGTTTTATTTGGAATATTTATTATAAAATTATGATTATTGTTATAATACAAAAATTGAACTTGTGAGTTTATATGGCTAAATTTTAGTGATTATTTGTTAATTTTATGAATTTTCATGATGTGTTATTTCATATGTATTGATGATAAAATCGTGAATAATGTAAAAGCATGAAAATTGAATAAATGATCAAGTTGAGCATTTCAGTTCAGTGACAAGATGAATTGAAGGAAAATACCATGGTTGGACCATGGCAACAAGTGATAAGTGATAGCTTCGGCTACACTTATCTGATCAAGGACAAATGACAAGTGAAAAGTGGTAGCTTCTGCTACTTGATCAGTGAAAATTGGTAGCTTCGGCTACCTGATCAGTGAAAAATGGTAGCTCCGGCTACCTGATCAGTGAATAGTGGTAGCTTCGGCTACAAGTGACAAGTGATTTCCATATAAGACCATGGGATATGGTATCGGTGTGATATATGCTACTGTATAAGACCATATCTGGGATATGACATCAGTGAGATATGTGATTCGTGTAAGACCATAGCTGGGTTATGGCATCGATATGTGATATGTGATTACGTGTAAGACCATAACTGGGCTATGGCATCGATATGTGATATGTGATTACGTGTAAGACCATAGTTGGGCTATGGCATCGATATATGAATATGTGTAAGACCATAGATGGGCTATGGCATCATTATGTAAAGATGTGTAAGACCATAGTTGAACTATGGCATCGAGAAAACGAAGTACTCAATTTCGTAAGACGTTCACTAATTTGACAAAGTTTGGTAAGTGTTACATGGAATTATGTGATACAAGGAAGTACGAGTTGATAAGATATGAGTATAGAACTTGGTTGATAAATGAATTCATTTGTGATTATATAATTGTTCATCTTGAATGTAATGTTCATATGTATTGATAATTCAAATGTTTTAATGAATAAAGTTCCGACATGGAATAAATTGAACACGAGGAAAATAATTATGAAATTGAACTCGGAATTCATGAAAATGACGGTTATTGATATATTGAGACATGAGACATTGATATATGAATATGGAAAATGTTTGATAAATGTGTTTATTCATAATTATGGAATTATATACCTCATGTGTACTATTTGCATAAAGATGATATTTCAAATACTTTGGTTATTTAAGCTTAAATATGAAATAGTATGAAATCAAGATAAGTTGTTATGAAAATATATTTAGATTACAGAGATATGGCTGATATATGTTGTATGATTACAAAACGTGAAATTGTGTATATATATATGAGAAATTTAATGAGAATTGAGCCCATACACGTTTCTTTTTTTTATATGAACTATACGACTGACAAGGGTGATGAAGTTATAAACAGAGAGTTACAAGGGTTGAAAACACGAGCGTGTGACTCTCCAAAGTGTGAAAATTTTCTAAGTGTTGCAAAAGTTTTATATGTTTACGGTTTGATCCCGAACCACCCTGAATGTATGTTTTGGGCCCCGTAGGCCCATATAAGGGACGTTAAACATATGTATGAAAGTTTTTAATTTACAAGAAATTTTATGTCTGATTTTTACATAATTAATCATATTAAGTTCGGTAATGCCTCGTACCCTATTCTAGGCTCGGAATACGGGTAGGGGGTGTTACAGCTACACGGCCTAGACACACGCCCGTACCCTTGGCCCGTGTGAACTTTGCACTAACACGGCCGCACACAACTTGGACGCACACCCATATCCCTTGCCCATGTGGCTCGTATTCGATGAATAGTGAGTTACACAGCTTATCACATGGTCATGCGGCGTCGACAACCATGTTTTTTGGCATATGAAATTCGCAAAAATAGGGATTTTCAGTACACACTTGAAGATATTTCGAAGCAATAACAACATAGAAAATCTCTAAAGCCTAAAACAACCATTTAGTTACACAATTAAGCCTTTTAATTAACAACAATTTCCAATTACGTGCATAATGCCTATGTCGAAAGTTTCGACATGAAACCTTCAACGGAACCAATACTTACCGAAAATTCAACAACGATCACCGAAATTGTCGTATTGTTGTTCACTACTTCCAATATTACCGCCTAATAGGGAAACAAACGATCGTCTATCAGATATTCTCGCAGCACACTAAATTACCCAATTCAAAGCAAGTTACAAAAAACAAAAGAAAATCATGGAAACGCGTGAATTGACAATGACTTACTCGATAACCTTTTGACCAATGACTAACAGCAAAAATAAAAAGGAAAAGAAAAGAAAAAGAACGAAGAAGAAGAAGGTAACGAAGTAGAAGAGAAGAAAATTAAAAAAAATCAAAATAAGAACTAACAATAATTATGAATTAAATTCTAGGCAGATTTCTAACATTTAACAAAAATATTCTTTATCACCCTCTCCAGAGCTCAAACATGGGACCTAACAAAATTCAAAGACTTAACCAATGAACCAATAAACTTATTCTTAATATAAGTTTACACTAAATTGAACTTAACTATGTAATTCATGAATAGGGTTGTTTTTAAAATAATAAAGCTTCTAATGATACGACTCGAACTTCTAACATTTTACACAATGACAAAACATAAAACCATAGATACAGAAATTTAATTACTATAGAATTCTGCAATTAAACACTCAAAATTTTGGAGCATTACAAATATATTCTCAAATTCAATCTCAGTAACAAACAAAGAACCTAACATTTTCAACCCAAAATCATTTCAACTAACCAAAAAAAAAATTAAAAGCCTAATATGATAACAAGAACCCAAAATAAGAGCAAGAACCTAATTATAAGAATTTAAATTTATTCGAAAACAAGAAATTTACAACCCAAAAAGAGAGCAAGAGCTCAAAAAAAATACAAGAATTTAGAAAACCCTAAAAATCTTATAAATCCAATTAACAACAGGGGCAATTCCTCCCTTGAATTTGTTGACCCTTAACCCCATGACCTAAAGAACTTCTACTAGGCTCCAAGAAAATTGATTCTCTGTTGTTGCCTTCGCAACGGCGTTGCTATTGCTTCCATTGGCTCCTCAACTCGCTCTCAGCCTCACCAGAAGCCTTCTTAGCCTTTCATTAGCAGGCAGAGAGTATATTTTCAAAAGCTCAAGGATCAAGCTTTGATATTTTTTTTACTTTAAAAAGATTTTCTTGGAAATACAAGGCAAGATTTGAGAAGACGAGGAGGAGAGAAGTGTTTTGATGATCGGATCGGCCAGGAAAGGCCATGGATGACAGCGACTCATGGCAATAGCGACTAAGGTTAGAAAAAGAGGAATAGGGAGAAAGAGATGAGAAGATAGAAAAGAGAAGAAACGAAATAGAGAAGATAGAAATGAGAAGAAACAAAATAAAAAAAATGAAAAGAGGAATAGAATTGTGATGAAGAAAAGAGGAATAAGAGATGAAGAAGATAGTGTGACGACTAGGGTAGGAAAAACAAAAGAAAAAGAAGAAAAAAATGGAAGAAAATGGAAGAAAATGAAGGAAAATGAAAAAGAAAAGAAGGTACAAAGAGGACGACACATGGCACCATATGAGCAGTTAGTGTTGCCACATCAACAAAAAAGTAATGGTATTAGGCTCGGGTACCAATATAGTTGACGGAAAAAAAATTGGGTGCCAATCTGGGACAAAAAAAACTATAAGTATCAATCTGAGAGAAGTGGACAAGTTTGGATACCAATTTTATATTTAACCCTTTTTTTTATAGAAAGCATCGTGTGACTTGGTAAGGAGAGAAGGTGAAAGTGCGCCACGTAAGACACGCTAACAGGAAACATTTTTGCCACTTGTCTCGAAATTAGCCTATTTCCCTAAATTTCAAAAAAAATGGTATAAAACTCTAAATGTTTTTTTTAAATGGCATATATGCCTAATTTTGCTGATAGAATCAGTCAGGTCATCGGTTTAATGATCAGATTAGTTTGATTATTTCGTACGGTTCGATTAAATAAGTTATTAGAAAATCATAAAAAAGTTAGTTCAATCAATTTTTTTAATTTGATTCACTCGGTGTATACTCATTCACATGACAATTGGTCTGATGCCTTTTTTTAGTCCGATACATCAGCTTGTCCAATCCAATTTAAACAATCGTGGTGATTTTACTAAGAGGGTTTATACAAATAATTAAAGTGTATTTGTATGAGATATTATTAGAGAAACAATTTTACTTTATGTTTATATCATAAAAATTAAAATTAATTATATATTAAATAAAAAAATGCGGTTCGGTTTCGAGTAATCATGATTTTTGAATTTACATTCCATAAACCATCTAAATACCTTGATTCGGGTCGATTTTCAAATTTGTTCGATTTTTTTGCTCAACTGTACTTTCAGAATTAAAAAAAAAGAACATGTTCAGTTAATATTTTCAAAAAACTAAAAAAAAACTCAAATTCTCTATTCAAATTCCACTTCGGTTTCAAATTCACTAATAAAGGCCAAGCAAGAAAAATCGAAAACCAACCCGAATAGAGATATTTGAATGGCTTATGAAATTCAAGTTAAAAAATCATACTTACGCGAAACTAAACTATAATTAATTTTAATTTCATGATATAAAAATAAATAATTTATACTTAAAATAGTTAAAATAAATTAAAGGTTTTATATGAATATATATTTTAAAAAATGCCAAATCCATTGATTATTTTTTATTTACTTGTTTTTTGAAATATTTATGGAAAAAACTTTGAAATTTTTCTAAATAAAAATTTAAAAATCATAAAATAAAACTTATTTCATCAAAATTAGTTTAAAAATCTAAAACGAAAAAATTAAGAATCAAACTGAATCGAATTATAATAAACAATATGAAAATTCCAAAAAAAACTTGTATCGGACAAATATCATCCCTCATTGCTAAAACTTTTATTTCGACTCAAGAGTTCAAAATATTTTTATGTATTATATATATATATATTAGATTTGATATTATTAAAAATATATATATTTTTGTCGATGAGATCTCGAATCTTGAGTATCTAAGTTTAAAACCTATCATGCATAATTATTTGCGTAAATACCTGAGTCTCATTATGTATTGAAATTTTAGTCCTAATTTATTGATTTTAGTTTGGACTATATCAGTTCTTAGGGTGAGTAAACAGCGGTGTCGATGAGATTAGATACTATAACAATACTGTAGCGTGAGACAAAAAGTAATCTAAATGCACCGCATCTTCGCCCCAAACCCACCCTTAGTCCGTTTATGCTATAATAGTTTAATTTTACATAATAATTATAATTTTACTTTTATTAATTTGGGTTAACTTATAAAAAACGAAAATTTAATTAATAATATCGAAAACAAAAGGATAATTACAGAGAATGTAGTTAAAAAAAATCTAAAAGATAATAATTTTAAAAAAAAGGTGCAGTTTTATTTTTAAAATTATTTTCTAAAATCGAGATACTTTATTAGGTAAACTTTTTCATTTTGTCTACACTTTGCAATCATTTACAATTTCACCCCTACCCTACCAATTGAACAGCTTTCGTGTTGTCACTTTTTAGCATAATCTTTTGAAAACTTTTTTTTTCGAGTCATCTCTAGTCCATCTTGAACTAATAATAATTAAATTTTATTAAATCACAACACACGTCAAGTTTAGGGTGCAAAGTATAGAATCAAAACTACAAACAAATATTATCACTATAATATTACATTTATATGTATCATAATTAAATTTAGAATATAGTTGAAAAATATAACATATAATATATATTTTTTGATTTAATGATATTATAAGCTCTCAAACTTTTTAAAAAAAAATCAATTAAGTTCTTTTGAACTTTTTGTACGTAATTGAACTTCTAAATTAATAAAACTGACCAAATAGGCCCTTTAACTGATATTGACTATTAGCATTTAACGACAATGTTGACATAACCAATAACAAATTCCATGTCAACAAAAACTTTAAAATAAAAAAAATTATTTTCAAAATAAGTACAAAATTAATCTGGTCAAGTGGTTTTCCATGTTATTTGAATATGGATAATAATTTTGTCGTTATGAAATTATTAAAAACATAAAAATATTATTAAAAAAATTAAAATTATGTATTTTTTTTAATTTATAAAAATTATTAAAAATTAATTAAATAACATAAAATTTATTAAAGATAATTTATTATTTTTATATTTTAAATTAGAAAACAAACATGAACAACTTAACATAAAATCAAGGTTAACAATTTTTATTTTTATTATCTTACCTTAGTCAAATAATTTAATCAAAATTGGAACAAATATTTTTATAAAATTTATAGAAATCAATTTTTAATAAAATTTTATGGTTTTTAATTAATTTTAATAATTTTTATAAATTAGTTTTTTTCTAATTTTTTTATGATTTTTAATAAATTATTTTTATAAATTTTATGAAATTTTATTGTTTTTAATTGTTTTCTGTTAACTCCCACATCATTATTGTCGTTAAATATTATCAATCGACGTCAAACAAAAGACCTATTTAATCAATTTTATTAATTTAGGGCTTAATTGATGTAAAATGTTGAGATGAGCTTAATTAATTTTTTTAAAAAAATTAGAGAATTACTTTTACCAATAAGCCATTATTCTTTGTTTGGCACATGAAAAACATGCCATGAACACAAATCAATGGGGTGAGATTCAAGACCATAAATTTTTTTTGTAGATTCTTGAGCCTCATGATCATTGTAGGAGCTTTCATCCAGTGGGTCCCAGAATGAAGAAAATCATGACATAAATGGACAGGCATTAGAATTTGTGCTGAATTTTATTTTTAAAATAAATTGGAATTTGTTCAATAAATTTGGAGTTTTTTTCCCAAGAAAAAATGAAGTTGATGGGCTAAGCCCAAGTAGTTCATGTAAAGTAGGGTTTTGTTTCTATATGGTATAAGGCCCATATATATGTATAGGTTGGAATTTGTCGTACCTTTATATTCTTTATAAATTTAAAATTTAGTTCTTATATATATACATTAGAAATTTAGTTTTTTTATTTTTTATTTTAAAATTTAGGTCCAAATAGTAATACTGTTAAAATTATTTTTGTTAAATTTAAGTTCATTATAATGTCTTTTTTTAGTTACATTACTATCAAGTGAATATTTTTTATTTAAAAATGTCACACCGACCAATTTAACAAAAAAAATGATAATAGAGGGATTAAATTCCAAGAAATAAAAGTATAAAGACTAAATTTTAAATTTATCGAAAATATAGGGACCTATAGCACATTTTAATTATATGTATGTATTCAAATATATATTTTTTATAGAATATTCAAATAAGATCTAATCAATTAAGTAACCATTGTTTGGTAAATTGAAAATTAAGTGCTAAAAAATCAAGTACTAAATTTATATTATGAAATTTATATGGTATATTATTTAAAATTAGGTATAGAATATAATTAAAATGTTTGATAAATATATAATTTAAATTATAAAATTTATTATTTTATATATTTATCTTTAATTTTTAAAAATATCTTACATTATTTTATACAAATTCAAATTTTAAATAAAATATTTAAAGTATAAAATAAAGTTAAAATAAAATAAAAATAATTGAAAAATTATACATGAATGAAATGAAAATTTTAAACATTTAATATTTTAAATGTGTTCAATAATAATTATAATTTTTATTTAATATAAAGTTTTGAATAAGATAAGTAGGTAAATAATTACTTATCACTTAATATCAAAATATTAAATTAATTTTATTTTATTAAAAAATTAAAATAAATTATTTTATATTAATTTTCAATTGATTTATTTTTTTCAAACAAGGCTTATGCCGTGTCCTTTTATTTATTTATTTATTTTTAAAAATTATGAATATAATTTTTTAGTGGAATTTTTAAAGAAAAGTGATAGCCTTTTTTGGAAATAAATAATTTTTGTAGGTAAAAGAAATATTTTATGTATATAAATATTAAAAAATAATTTATTAATGAGAAAATATCTAATATATTGACGGTAATATTTATACTTCACAAGTAAGGTTTGTGGGTTGACATGTATGCTGTAAGGGTATAGTAACATAAAAAAAAACGTTCACCGTCAGTGTACTAAATACTATTCCTTATTCTATAAACTTCAAATAACATGATGATCTTTTATTTTTTTTCTTTTTTTATAGTTTCATCAAGTAATCCATGAATCCATGTACGAGAAACGAATTCAAGTTAAACAAAGGTCAGAAAATATACTTTCAATTATCTGAAAAGAAGACATACGATTTTAGTAGTTTGTTCTGAAGTATCTACCCATAAGAAAATGGTTGTAGAGAATTTCAAAAAATACAAAACAATTTTGGGTAAGGAAATGAGAAAAGGATCTACATTTGCCTATATTCAAATTTCACAGCAAATGAAAACATTTAAAACATCAACTTATACCATTAAATTAGGTAGTGAGATTCAGATATCCTATGTATTCTGATTAAAGCTGAATCTTAAAAAGAGCATCTTGTATGATAATTAATGGATGTGGAAGAGTGGGGTGTAAGGCAGCTTCTTCCACATCTACTTATCCTATATTCATCTACCATTCTTTATATTTTAAGTTTGGTATGTCTAATTTTTGTCATGTTTTGATAGGTAATGAGATAATGTATGTAGGAAGGTGTTGCGACCTAAAAATTGGGCACGGGCGCTAGTCGGAGTAATTATTGAAAATTTAAAAATAGTGTCTCGATTTTATTCGAAAAGGAGTCGCCACCGATCTTTTTTTTTAGGTGTGATCGGACACCTAATAAAATCTTTTTTCTAGAAGAATTTTTTTTAACTTTTCTAAAGAAATAGGCAATTTAAGGTGCACATCAAAATCCAGAGAAAATTAGGGTCCGGGAGTCGGTTACGTGCGAGGAAGGTATTAGCACCCTTGCGACGCCCAAAATTGGTATCTCGTTAAACGCATGTTGTCTTAATTTTCAAAAATACGAGTTCCATTTAATATTTAGTCGTAATCCGATTGAAATATGAGAACCTCTTTTTTAAAAAAACACGAGAATTTTGAAGCGCAGTATTTCTTTTTTTTTAAAACGAAAGTTTTTTTAACACGGGAATTTTTGAAAACACGAGAATTTGTAAACACGAAAATTTTAGAAACATGAAAATTTTTAAAACACGACATTTTTTTTGAAACACGGGAATTTTTGAAAACACGAATTTTTTTTATTCACGAGAATTTTTTTGAAACACGATTTTTCTTTAACAAATACCGTATTTAACACGAATCGATGATATTCATCCCGATATGGCGATGAAACCATCGAACTAGTGTTAACTCAATTCAATTTAATATTTAATTGGGATTCTAATAAAACACAAGAATTTTTATTAAAATACGAGGATTTTTGAATATTTTTTTTTAAAAGGGCGTCCCGAATTTAACACGAGCTATCGATATCCACCCAACATAGCGATGAATTCGATGACTCGATGCTAAATCGGTTCGTTGCCTTATGCATTAAAATATTATTATTATTTTTTAAAAAAAATATGCAATTAAAATGACATAATAATATTTATGAAAACTATTTTTAAACATACTAATTTAAATTAAATAAAACAACATTTAAATACATTAAATAAAACAAAATAGATTAAAAAATTACCCAAAAAGGCCCTTTTTCTTTTTTTCGGTTTGGGCCTCAGTTGGCCCGCTTCACTGCTGCAATCGGCCCACTGGAGCTGCTGGTATATTGGGTCTGCACTGGGTCAAGTCCATTGGTGGTGGACTGCTGGTGGCTTACCAAAAATGGGCTGCTGTTTTTATTTTTTTTAATTACTTTTTTTCTTTCTTTTTCTTTCTCTTTTTTTCTTTCTTTTTTCTTCTTCTCTTCTTCTTGTCTCAAAGCCTTGGCCCTTCTTTTTCACCGCCGTCGGTGTCTCCTGGGTGCGGTGGTTGGACGGTCGCCGGCGTTCTCCTTTCCCTCCTCTCTTCTTCTTCTTTCTTCACTTCTTTCTACTTTACTTTTTTTTTTGCTTGCTTGCTGCTATTTTCCTTTCTTTTGTTTATGCTTGCACATTTCTTAGCTTGACTTCGGCGAGGAGCAACGATGATCGTTGCATGGCGATCGTGGTGGCGTGTGTACGGTGGCGGTGAGCGTGGGATCGGCCCATGGGAGTATTTTTTTTTGCTGCTGGAATTTTCTGCTATTTTTTTTTTGCTTTTGGTTGCCGAAAAAATCCCCCCTCCCTTCTCTTCAATTTTTCTTTTTAAAAGCTCCAAATTTTGTCCTCTTTCTCATTGTTTGCAGGTAGTGGGTGAAGAAGGAGCAGCCACCCATGTTTATGGCCTGAAAATCTGGGAAGTGGGTGCCCCAAATCACGTAACTTGTCTGAAGGACCAAATCACAAATGCAGCAAAACTTCTGGGGCTAAATGTAATTTTTAGAAAATTTAGGATTAAAATGAAATTTAATGAAAGTTTAGGGGTCTAAGTGAAATTTAAAGAAAGTTTAAGAGTCAAAATGAAATTTAGGAAAAGTTTAGGGGTCAAAATGCAATTTTTATTTTTTAAATTTTTTTTTTGAAATTTTGAAAATTAAACACAAACTCTAGTCGGACAAAAATTTAGTGCTTACAACTGCCCCTCTTTGCTTATCATTGTGAAACAAGGATAGTGCAAAGACTTAAAAGCACTAAATTTTGTTCAATTGTCCAATCTTTATTCTTTACTCGGCATGTGATCTTGAGCTCAACTCATTTCTCGCAATATGAATTGACTCTTTAAAACTAGACATTAAAAATAGAAATTGAAAATAGCTCAGCACGTGAGCCAAGGCTCAACTCACTTCTCGCAATATGAGTTGATTTTTGAAAACAGAATTTGCGAAAGGCTCAACTCACCTCTCGCAATATGAGTTGATTTTTGAAAAATAGAAAAAGGCTCAACTCACCTCTCGCAATATGAGTTGGTTTTTGAAAAATAGAAATTAAAAGGCTCAACTCACCTCTCGCAATATGGTTGATTTTTGAAAAACAGAAATTAAAAGGCTCAACTCACCTCTCGCAATATGAGTTGATTTTTGAAAAACAGAAATTAAAAGGCTCAACTCATCTCTCGCAATATGAGTTGATTTTTGAAAAACAGAAACTGAAAAGTAGAAATTAAAAATACATCAGCGTGCCCTGAGGCTCAACTCACCTCTTGCAATATGAGTTGATTTTTTTTTTTGAAACACAGAAATTAAAAAACAGAAATTAAAAACAGAATTTGAAAAGACCTCAGCGTGTGGCCTGAGACTCAACTCACCTCTTACAATATGAGTTGATTTGAAAAGTAGAATTAGTAAAGCAGAAATTGAAAATACCTCAGCGTGCCTTGAGGCTCAACTCATCTCTCGCAATATGAGTTAAGTTTTGAAAAGCAGAAATTGAAAATACCTCAATGTGTCTTGAGGCTCAACTCATTTCTCGCAATATGAGTTGAATTTTGAAAACAAAGATTGAAATTACCTCAACGTGTCTTGAGGCTCAACTCATTTCTCGCAATATGAGTTGAATTTTGAGAAGCAGAAATTGAAAATACATCAACGTGTCTTGAGGCTCAACTCATTTCTCGCAATATGAGTTGAATTTTGAAAACAGAAATTGAAATTACCTCAACGTGTCTTGAGGCTCAACTCATTTCTCGCAATATGAGTTGATTTTGAAAAACAAAAATTAAAAGGCTTAACTCACCTCTCGCAATATGAGTCAATTTAAAACATAAACTAAAAATACCTCAATGTGTCTTGAGGCTCAACTCATTTCTCGCAATATGAGTTGAATTTTGAAAACAGAAATTGAAATTACCTCAACGTGTCTTGAGGCTCAACTCATTTCTCGCAATATGAGTTGAATTTTGAAAACAGAAATTGAAATTACCTCAACGTGTCTTGAGGCTCAACTCATTTCTCGCAATATGAGTTAAATTTTGAGAAGCAGAAATTGAAAATACCTCAACGTGTCTTGAGGCTCAACTCATTTCTCGCAATATGAGTTGAATTTTGAAAACAGAAATTGAAATTACCTCAACGTGTCTTGAGGCTCAACTCATTTCTCGCAATATGAGTTGAATTTTGAAAACAAAGATTGAAATTACCTCAACGTGTCTTGAGGCTCAACTCATTTCTCGCAATATGAGTTGAATTTTGAAAAGCAGAAATTGAAAATACCTCAACGTGTCTTGAGGCTCAACTTATTTCTCGCAATATGAGTTGAATTTTGAAAAACAAAAATTAAAAGGCTTAACTCACCTCTCGCAATATGAGTCAATTTAAAACATAAACTAAAAATACCTCAATGTGTCTTGAGGCTCAACTCATTTCTCGCAATATGAGTTGAATTTTGAAAACAGAAATTGAAATTACCTCAACGTGTCTTGAGGCTCAACTAATTTCTCGCAATATGAGTTGAATTTTGAGAAGCAGAAATTGAAAATACCTTAACGTGTCTTGAGGCTCAACTCATTTCTCGCAATATGAGTTGAATTTTGAAAACAGAAATTGAAATTACCTCAACGTGTCTTGAGGCTCAACTCATTTCTCGCAATATGAGTTGAATTTTGAAAAACAAAAATTAAAAGGCTTAACTCACCTCTCGAAATATGAGTCAATTTAAAACATAAACTAAAAATACCTCAATGTGTCTTGAGGCTCAACTCATTTCTCGCAATATGAGTTGAAATTTTGAAAACAGAAATTGAAATTACCTCAACGTGTCTTGAGGCTCAACTCATTTCTCGCAATATGAGTTGACTTTTGAGAAGCAGAAATTGAAAATACCTCAACGTGTCTTGAGGCTCAACTCATTTCTCGCAATATGAGTTGAATTTTGAAAACAGAAATTGAAATTACCTCAACGTGTCTTGAGGCTCAACTCATTTCTCGCAATATGAGTTGAATTTTGAAAACAGAAATTGAAATTACCTCAACGTGTCTTGAGGCTCAACTCATTTCTCGCAATATGAGTTGAATTTTGAAAACAAAGATTGAAATTACCTCAACGTGTCTTGAGGCTCAACTCATTTCTCGCAATATGAGTTGAATTTTGAAAAGCAGAAATTGAAAATACCTCAACGTGTCTTGAGGCTCAACTCATTTCTCGCAGTATGAGTTGAGTTTTGAAAAACAAAAATTAAAAGGCTTAACTCACCTCTCGCAATATGAGTCAATTTAAAACATAAACTAAAAATACCTCAATGTGTCTTGAGGCTCAACTCATTTCTCGCAATATGAGTTGAGTTTTGAAAAACAAAAATTAAAAGGCTTAACTCACCTCTCGCAATATGAGTCAATTTAAAACATAAACTAAAAATACCTCGGCGTGCCCCGAGGCTCAACTCACTTCTCGCAATATGAGTTGATTTTGAAAAAAGTAGAAATTAAAAGGTTCAACCCACCTCTCGCAATATGAGTTGATTTTTGAAAAACATAAATTGAACAGGAATTGAAAATACCTCAACGTGTCTTGAGGCTCAACTCACCTCTCGCAATATGAGTTGATTTTCTTGAAAATAGAAATTAAAATTACCTCAGCGTGTCCCGAGGCTCAACTCACCTCTCGCAATATGAATTGATTTTGAAAAACAAATATTAAAAGGCTTAACTCACCTCTCGCAATATGAGTCAATTTAAAACATAAACTAAAAATACCTCGGCGTGCCCCGAGGCTCAACTCACTTCTCGCAATATGAGTTGATTTTTTTTTAATTTAAAAATACCTCAACGTGTCTTGAGGCTCAACTCATTTCTCGCAATATGAGTTGAATTTTTGAAACAGAAATAAAAGCATCAGAATACTAAAACATGTTATCTGGTGGAACTCAGGTGTCTTTTCCTTTAATTCAATATAACTATCATCATATCTTCTTATTCTACTGGAGTACTTGTATATGTCATGCATGATGTTATCATGATATGTACATGTTTGTCTTAAATGCCTTTATGCCTACATGATTATGCTATGCGCCTTAGGCATGTTTGTCGTATGTCCCTTTCCGTCATGATTTTTAATGATCTGTGTTCATTGCTTTGACTCTTAACTTTCTCTTCAGGCTCTGTACCCGTCCTCTGGCTTCACGAGTAATCTGCGTTTCTCAGTTATCGCTCTCTTGCCCCTGGTTGAACTTTGTCCTTGTGTTGAGGCTCTTGTACTTATCAAATTCTCATCCGGGTAATGCTCAACATTTCTTTTGTTTGGAGCATGTCATTTCAAAATACTCTAGATCTTCAACGCATGAACTCTTCCACATTTCTTAATCAAGAATCTTTTTGAGTATGTCTTCTTGCGTATAAATTTTCGAGCTGCTAAAAATCCTTCAAATACTGTAGTCTTGCTGCTTGACTCACTTCTTGAATCTTTTTACTCATTGGGCCCAAACCTGCTTCATTAGGACGCCCTTTCGGGTTTTCATCCTAATTTTTGTTTATCAAGACACCCTTTTCAGGTTTTCATCTCGATCTTCTTCTTCTTTTTTTTTAAGGCGTCATCACTCATTGCCCATCAGGGCTCTATTACGGACGTAGTACGCTGCACTAATGCTCGGTTGGTATTTTAACCCAAAATCCGAAGAAATAATCGCGCTTTGCTCAGCCCCACTGTAATTTTAGGGTCCATTCCACTGTAATTTTGGGATACAAGGTTGGCACTATCCTTAAACCATTCCGCTGCAATTCATGGCTATAAGATCTGTATCCTACTGTAACTTAAGGGTGTATGATCTGTAATTTGTTCCATCGACTGATATTTTTGACAGAAAATCTGAGGAGATAAACTCAATTTGAGCTCAAATATTTCCAACCCTTACACTTGGTAAGCTCTTGAACAACCGACTGGTTTCAGGTTCCTGTACTATTTAGAAGCTTTCAGAGTAATATGCAAAATTCCTTTTATAAAAGTATGATTAGTCCATTAATCATTATTTCAATGCGAAATGCTTGAAAAGGATCGAACTGATGGACAAGAAGAAAATCGGTTAAGAACATAGCTCGAAACAAACAAGTTGAACAATGAGAGTAAATGCAAGTTTATTGGAAGCTTATTTTGAAAAGAATAAGATAATCAAAGATAAATTCAGAAATGGGTAAAATGGAAAGCTAAGTGCCCCAAATATCGCCGCCTGAGCTTCTCTGTATAAACTCCTTTTGAGACAATTTTGAGTTCAACATGTATTTAGGGGATTCAGAGTACTTTGTCAATGCTCCAAGACGTAGCATACTTCTTCACTGTCAATTTAAGTATAGCAAGACTACCATATGCCCCACCTTTGAACAAGATTTGAGCTGCCTTTTTCAGGTTTTCAACTCAAAACCCCTTTGGTCTCAAGGTGCCCTTTGCGGGTTTTCACCTTGACCTCTCCATTTTCTTTTCTTTTTTCTCTTCTTTTTTTTTTTTGCTTTTGAATGAATGAAGGTCACAAGGCGCCCTTTGTGGGTTTTCACCTTGGCCACTCCTTTTCAAGTATTTCTTGACTGAATCCGAATTTAGGATTAGATTAGTGTTCTTTCGAGGAAAGCCTCCTTTACCGCATAAAGTTCTTAAGCATCCATTTCCCTTTGAAATCTTTTTGTATAGCAAGGATCTTCTGCAATACCAAGTTCCTACTATGAAATTCCTTTGGGTGAACAATTTCCTCCATAACTCAGCATCATAGGCGTTTGACCTTCAAACCCTTTTCTGCAGTCAAGTTTAATGAAGACATTTTACTTCATCCAATCCTTGATTCAATCAAAGCTTGGAGAAAAAGAATCTTAATTTCCATGGACAGAACCACCTCTAATGCCCCAGTGAAGGTCCTGGTCAACTTTAATAAGCACAAAGAGTAAAAGGTAGCTTCTTATGTCAATATTTACAAGTCTCGGTCACCTTCTATAACTTTTCTTGATTTTTGTATCTTTCTTTTGGCAGCCTTTGTTGCATTGTGATATGACATTGTACAGTTACGCATTAAAACATGATTCTTTCTGGCATTTGATTTTTTTTTGTTTTTTTCTTGTCCTCCTTTTTTTCTTTTTCTTTTTTTTTCTTTTCATGACTGTCGACCTTATAATATTGGCATATGAAGCTACATTCATCTTCTTAGTGAAGCTATTGACGGCCACGATGATGATGTCGACTGGAAGCTTTTGACGAGATCATCCCCAGAACATCTATGCCCCACGTATTGAAAAGTTTGTGAAGAGATGAAATAAGCACGTGAGTCTTGACATCATAACTGATGCTATTCCCTTCCCATGGTGGACCAACAACATTCGATCCTCATTGATTAGCTTGGCTATTGCAGAATCATTGTCATGTGTTCTCTAGACACCCTTATGGACCTCTTTCCAGATGTTCCTAAGTGCGTCTTAATATGATCGTGAAAAAACATCCTTAAATTCTTAGAAATAACTCAATAGTCTTGCCTTATTTTTGCGGTGAGCTAGGTTTCGATCACTTTCGCAAGCTCACAATGTCAGCTGACCCTTTGTAAGTTAGGGTCTGTTTTTCATCTCATTTTGTTATCCTTCACGAATCAGAAGATGGACACAGTCTCTGTCATCTTCAAAGTCCTGAGATTCCTCTAGACACACATCTTGCTCCAAAGGGAGTTAGTAACAGTGTCGCTCGTGACATTGATATTTGGGGACCCACTGTGGGTATGAAGGAAAATTCTAGAGAATAAATGATTCTAAGGATGATTATTTGTATAGGATGATCATGAATGTAAAATAAAAGAATGAAAGTCCAAATAATAAAAGAATCTATAAATAGAAGAAAATTTACTCAAAAAGATGCATTTCATTGAAATAAAAATCTTGGACCGAAACCTATTTCTCAAAAGAAATCTTATCACCTCTAGGTCTTAAGGCAATAAGTATGTTTTGAATATTACTCTAGATTAGCTTTAAAAGTACACGGATCTCTTCCACTGTCCCATTGTTCAAAACACTCCCAAGTATGTGAAATTCGGAGGTGGGTGATATCGAGGTCATGGTTGAGTTGGGTACGAATTAGAAGCATAGTGGCTTCCTATTCCCACCACATTGGTTTCTGGCTCTTTTTTCTTTATGGGTGCTGCCCTTTTGAGCTCTCAGGGCATTCCATCCTTCCATTTTTGATGGCATTCTCTATAAGTTCCCCGGATATCACAATGTTCGCAAAGTCTTTCGTAGCACTTCCTACCAACTTGTCATAGAATGGTGCTCTCAGAGTATTGATGAAAAGGACTGTTATCTCAGTCTTCGTCAATGGTGGTTCCACTTGAGCCGAGATATCTCTCCACCTTTGAGCATATTGCCTAAAGGTTTCTGCTGGTTTCTTTTCCATCCTTTGTAGAGTCATTCGATCATGCACCATGTCAGACACATGCTTGTACTGTTCACAAAATGCTGATGCTAAGTCTTTCCATGATCGGATCCTTTCTTTACTAAGTTGATTATACCATCGAAGAGCCGATCCGACTAAGCTGTCTTGGAAACAGTGTATTAGCAACTTATCTTTATTCATGTGACTCGTCATTTTTCGGCAAAACATGACAAGATGCGTTCTTGGACATCTCGTTCCGTCGTATTTTTCAAAATCTGGTGCTTTAAACTTCGGAGGTAGAACCAGATCAGGCACCAGACTGAGCTCCTTGGCACTTAATGCAGAGAAGACTTCAGCGCCTTCGATTGCCTTGAGCCTTTCTTCAAAACTCCTATACTTCCCCAAACATCATGATCGTCTAATTTCAACATGGCTATCTTTACTGGGTCATCCCGATCTGGAATATTGGGATCAACGGGATTACCTCCGGGGTTTGATACAGATATACCTTGCCCTAAATGAATAGGTGGTACAGGTCGTTGCTCCAAGCCTACAGGCTCCTTTTGAGGACATCCTCTTTGCGTTACATGAACGTGAGGCGGGGTGAATCTTGGGGAATAAAACGGATCCTGATCATGATTAACTCTTGACTGAGGTTCTATAACGTCAGGACTCTGCATAAGCCCATTCCCTTTTACAAAAGCTGACATCATCTCCATCATTTTGGCCATTTGATCCCTTTGCTTGAGTGATTCCTCTCGAGACCTTACCATCAGATCTCTCGTTTCCTGCTGTGATTTAGCCAACTGTTCTTGCAATTCTCTTTGGGCCTTTTCCATTCTTTCAATTCTCTCATTGAATTCGGCCTCCATAGTTCTAGCTCTTAGTCGCGTCTTATACGAATGGCGTGATTCCAGACTCGTAGCATTACAACTGTAGATCATACGGTTTCAGCCTCAGTGAATGATTAAGGGACATGTACATGCAATGAATGGATGAATGCCAGTCATGAATATGCAAAAATTTGGTGTTAATTTCAAGATAGCCCCTATTTAGGCATTTCCTTAATTAAAAGAGTCTATTACACAACATTTCGGCCATTCGTATAATTGACTCCTCCATCAGAAACCCATTTTTGGCAACCAATCTCTAATCAACACCTTCCTAACAAGTTGCCTTTGATGCATGATGAAAAATAGAAATACAGGCAAACAACTTTGGTTAGCATAACACATATGAATAGAGAAAAACTGTGGAAAATCTAACAAATTAAGCTCCTTGGTCTAATGGACTCGATTCCCTTGCATAGAAAGCGTAAATGTAAAAGAAACAGAAGGTAAGATGTGTTTTTCCCGTGTACTTATTTCAGTGACTAGTAAATGGACAAAGGTTAGGCATGGCTCTAGTTAGGTGGCTCGTACAGTTCACTATATGCGGTTTTGGCTCTAGATAGGTACTCGAATTGTCCATACTGTCATCTACTAAGATTAGTATATAGCCTCAGTCATTGCCCATCATAGGCTTACGAGATCAATTCGAGGGATTACATTTACTTATGCCTATGCGGAGGGACAAGTTAACTCACGAAAGCATAAGTCATATGTAACCCGAAAGTATTCACTAGCCTGTGCGGAGGAACGAGTTAACTCACGAAGGCGTAGTGTTTACTTTCTCTTAACAGGGACGGAGCCCGGGTATAGAGCTCATGTTATGCAACAAAAATGCACGTGCACGGTGTGTGGGGAGAAACTTGTAAACCTTTACGTTTTATTTAGAAAAACTAAACCAAAACTAAAATCGCAAAAATTTAAAGCTGAAAAACAACCTGATAAAACAAGTTAGAATATATACAACACGATGCAAATGCATGATTTTTTTTTAAAACAAAAAATTTAAGGATCACGACTAAATGTTAATTTGAACAAGAAACTTTGAAAATTTTGACAACGCGAGTTTAATTCGACTCGACTCTCAAAAAGGGTCCCCAGCGGAGTCGCCAGCTGTTGCGACCTAAAAATTGGGCACAGGCGCTAGTCGGAGTGATTATTGAAAATTTAAAAATAGTGTCTCGATTTTATTCGAAAAGGAGTCGCCACCGATCTTTTTTTTTAGGTGTGATCGGACACCTAATAAAATCTTTTTTCTAGAAGAATTTTTTTTTAACTTTTCTAAAGAAATAGGCAATTTAAGGTGCACATCAAAATCCAGAGAAAATTAGGGTCCGGGAGTCGGTTACGTGCGAGGAAGGTATTAGCACCCTTGCGACGCCCAAAATTGGTATCTCGTTAAACGCATGTTGTCTTAATTTTCAAAAATACGAGTTCCATTTAATATTTAGTCGTAATCCGATTGAAATATGAGAACCTCTTTTTTAAAAAAAACACGAGAATTTTGAAGCGCAGTATTTCTTTTTTTTTAAAACGAAAGTTTTTTTAACACGGGAATTTTTGAAAACACGAGAATTTGTAAACACGAAAATTTTAGAAACATGAAAATTTTTAAAACACGACATTTTTTTTGAAACACGGGAATTTTTGAAAACACGAATTTTTTTATTCACGAGAATTTTTTTGAAACACGATTTTTCTTTAACAAATACCGTATTTAACACGAATCGATGATATTCATCCCGATATGGCGATGAAACCATCGAACTAGTGTTAACTCAATTCAATTTAATATTTAATTGGGATTCTAATAAAACACAAGAATTTTTATTAAAATACGAGGATTTTTGAATATTTTTTTTAAAAGGGCGTCCCGAATTTAACACGAGCTATCGATATCCACCCAACATAGCGATGAATTCGATGACTCGATGCTAAATCGGTTCGTTGCCTTATGCATTAAAATATTATTATTATTTTAAAAAAAAATATGCAATTAAAATGACATAATAATATTTATGAAAACTATTTTTAAACATACTAATTTAAATTAAATAAAACAACATTTAAATACATTAAATAAAACAAAATAGATTAAAAAAATTACCCAAAAAGGCCCTTTTTCTTTTTTTCGGTTTGGGCCTCAGTTGGCCCGCTTCACTACTGCAATCGGCCCGCTGGAGCTGCTGGTATATTGGGCCTGCACTGGGTCAAGTCCATTGGTGGTGGACTGCTGGTGGCTTACCAAAAATGGGCTGCTGTTTTTATTTTTTTTAATTACTTTTTAATTACTTTTTTTCTTTCTTTTTCTTTCTCTTTTTTTCTTTCTTTTTTCTTCTTCTCTTCTTCTTGTCTCAAAGCCTTGGCCCTTCTTTTTCACCGCCGTCGGTGTCTCCTGGGTGCGGTGGTTGGACGGTCGCCGGCGTTCTCCTTTCCCTCCTCTCTTCTTCTTCTTTCTTCACTTCTTTCTACTTTACTTTTTTTTTTGCTTGCTTGCTGCTATTTTCCTTTCTTTTGTTTATGCTTGCACATTTCTTAGCTTGACTTCGGCGAGGAGCAACGATGATCGTTGCATGGCGATCGTGGTGGCGTGTGTACGGTGGCGGTGAGCGTGGGATCGGCCCATGGGAGTATTTTTTTTTGCTGCTGGAATTTTCTGCTATTTTTTTTTTGCTTTTGGTTGCCGAAAAAATCCCCCCTCCCTTCTCTTCAATTTTTCTTTTTAAAAGCTCCAAATTTTGTCCTCTTTCTCATTGTTTGCAGGTAGTGGGTGAAGAAGGAGCAGCCACCCATGTTTATGGCCTGAAAATCTGGGAAGTGGGTGCCCCAAATCACGTAACTTGTCTGAAGGACCAAATCACAAATGCAGCAAAACTTCTGGGGCTAAATGTAATTTTTAGAAAATTTAGGATTAAAATGAAATTTAATGAAAGTTTAGGGGTCTAAGTGAAATTTAAAGAAAGTTTAAGAGTCAAAATGAAATTTAGGAAAAGTTTAGGGGTCAAAATGCAATTTTTATTTTTAAAATTTTTTTTTTGAAATTTTGAAAATTAAACACAAACTCTAGTCGGACAAAAATTTAGTGCTTACAGAAGGTATGAGTACGAGTATATCAAAACGCATTATTTTCTTATTTATGAATTAGGAAGAGACTATAAATAATTTTAAAAATTACGTAAAATAAAACAGATATGACCGAAATTATTCAAAAAAAAATTATTATTTTTGCTTAAAAAAATATGTAGCTAACTTTTAAAAAGGAATCGTGGGTGATTATCAATCAATTAAAGCAGCAATAAAATATGGGAGGATTTGATGAATGCCAAATGCTGGTAGTAGCTAAAACAATTTAATGCATTTAAATTACCACTATAGCACGTGGTTTTTCTTTTGAGAATTTTTATAAAAATAAATTAATTTTTAAGAAAAAATATTAAAAAAAGAAAATTTAGAAAAAGAATTTTATTTATAAAAAAATCAGTGAGGAAAATTAAAAAAAAATGAAAACCACAATCTATTTTGGTTTAGAAAAGTCCAAGCTGATATAAATTCTAACTGTTGAACCATTTAATTCAATTTAATGTAGTTGCAACTTGGAACATTACATAAATACTCGAGCTTTCATGGAGGTGTTTCAAAAAATTGGAAGTCACTATTATAATCTATTATCATTTTTGTTAGTCTATCGGTTTTTTTGTTGAGTTCTTTAGAAACATGATAAATCGACCAAAGCACCATCTTAGTTAATAACAAATGAATTCTTCTAACTAAAGCTGAAGTAGAAATTGTTGGAGACTTGTTTTGTAAAGCTTGTATCGACCTATTGAATTATCTATCTATTGCAATTAACAGACCATTCCAAATACCTCAAAATTCCAATAAACCAATTATATTCAAGGATCTAATTCCTGTACCCATCTCGTAGAGCCCTTATCGTGGCATCCCCAGAACCTCTTTAATTGTGCACCATCGGTGTTGAATTGAAAATTGGATTTTGTTTTTAATTTTAGGTAAAACAACAAGCGTAAGCAACCCTTTTATAGAAAATTTGGCAATGGATTTGCTGGTATGTTCCAACAATAGGCAATTAAATTCAACCCAAATTCATCATCATGATTGGGTTGAGTTTTCTTTGTTTTGGTTGCTTGAACATCTCACACTGGCCACATAGGACCCAATCATCCAACTGATGGCAACACTTCTTTGTACCATAAAAGTACTGTGCCTTAAATGCAATTAAATTTAGCTTCACTTAGTGGGGTTTGTGTCTCTAATATGATATATGGAAGGTAACTTTTTAAAAGGAATGCTTACATGGACATAACTAAAGGTCAAATTAAAGGGAATGGTTACACATAATTTTCTTAATTTAGCTTTTGAATGTTTGTTTCCACGTTAAGTAGTAAACTTGTCTCCTTTTTTTCTTCGTTTTGATTTATGTGATAAGTTTTGATCTATGTGATAACGTGACACTTTGATATTATGTAACATAATCATCTTATAAATTATAAGTTTTTTTTTTTACTAAAGCAGTGTTTGGACATTGAACTTGACAATTTTGGTCATTTTAGTCTAGAACTTGACAACTTTACCCAATTTTGGTCCATGTGATGACATGGTCATCACCTAAAAGTTATATATATATCTATAAAAAATTTAGGTGATGACTTGCACAATCTCAGAATGTTATATCATCATAAAGATCGAAATTGGAAAAGTTGACAAGTTCCAAGACTAATGTAGACTAAAAAAAAGATTCAACGATCAAGTTGAGAAAGTTGTCAAGTTTAGGGACTAAATGTTGACTTATCCCTAATTTTGTGTAAAAAAATTAGGTGATAATATGTCATAATCTCATAGTGTCATGTCAACATAGGACCAAGTTGGGAAAATTTGCCAAGTTTAGGGCTAAATGTTGACTTATTCCTAACTTGTATAAAAATTTAGTTGATGATGAGTCACAATCTCATAATGTTATGTCATCATAGGAACTAAAATTGGGAAAAGTTGCCAAGTTAGAGATTAAATGTTGAATTATCCCTAATTTTGTATAAAAAAAATTAGGTGATAACGTGTAATAATTTCAGAGTGTCATGGCATGACAAGATTAATATTGAAAAAAAAATACTAAGTTCATAGACTAATATGGATTAAACAAAATTCACGAACCAAATTGGAAAAAGTTGTCAAGTTCGAAGATCAAATGTTTCCTTTTATATCTCGATAAAAATATAAAAAAATCAATCAATGCTCTTTATGGAAAATTTACACTTAATTGAGCCCTCAATGATTAAAAAGAATTTCAATTGGCTCCTTCCATTAGAGTAAATTATCTTTGACCGATTTAACCATTAAGGATTGTTAATGTGATTTCTTTTACCCTTTGTAAAAAGTTATGTTAGAGATTATATGACCCGAATCTCATCACTTATTGAAAAAATAAATATAATAATTTTTTTATTATTTTACGATTATTTTACCGTTATTATCCACGTTTATTATAACAATATACAATGTTTTACTCACGCTAATGCAAGCAAGCCATTGTTTCGCTGTTATGCCTTAACTCTTATAAATGCCGCCTAATCCTAACGCTTTAAATGCTTTATATTTTACATCACAAGCTTCCTCACTCCTTAAAAGCACCATATGTTTTCATTTTCCAACAAGTCAAATTTCAAAGCCAAAGGATTTCATATAATTTTCTTCCAATGTTAAAGGAGTTGTTTATAGGCATAACTGAAGTTCCATTTATATGTGCAGAAGAAGTCTCTTTGTGGGTTTTGGCTGCAATGAAAGATGTTGGACTTGGGTTCTTAATTGGAGTCGGCTTTGCTGCTTTCAGCTTCGTTTTTGCCTTGGGTAATTTTTTCCATTACCAAAACTTTTAGCCTTCTCATCTGTTTGGGGTTTCACTTTCATGAATACAGACACCAGCAGCTCCAGTTTCATATATTTTTTCTCTCAGAAATCAGCAGCACCAATTTTTAAGTAAAAGTACAGCTTTTTATTAAAAGTTGGATTGCATTTTATCATTTTTACTAAAAATAGTCAGATTAATCCCTATATGTCTGGCATAAAGTATAAGTGGCACCCAATGTAACTATTTGATTGTTTCATTAACTATGCTAGTTTTTAGCAATAGAAATGAATAGAATTTTTAGCGGAAATGACCAGATTTTAAGCTAATTAAACAAAATATAATCTGTACAAGGGCTTCCATTTTTTATAGCATTGATAGTATTTTTACTATTGTAGGAACTATAGTAGGAGCAATGAAAGGCCAAACGACTGAAACTGGGTCGTTCAGTGGGACTGGACTTGGTGCTGTTGCAGGTGCAACCACAGCCCTTCAATTGCTTGAATCATTGGCTGATGGGGAGTTATTATCACAGGTATAGTATCATCATATTACAGGTAGCTTTAGTTTCATCTTTCTCCAGTGACATCCAAGTAGAAAATTTCATTGATTAACTGCAGTGCTCATTCCTTATTTAATTGGCTCTTTTTATAGATAACTTTATTAGTTAGGTTAGTGAGTGAGAAGGTCTTCATTGCATGGGTGAATTCAGCAATGCTAAAAGCTTTTCAATGGGAAGTAAGTCATTTATTTTCACAGTATCCAAACAAAATTTAGTTCTGGTTTTGGTTCTCTTTCATCTAATGTTTTAAACCTGATGAAATGTTCAGATGAACATATTTGAATCAACATATACAGAGATCTCAAACACTTATGATGCAGATGGAGCAAAGGGTTTGTCAAGAAGTTGGATTCAAAAGCTTCCAATGCATGAAATTCAAGCTAGTCCTATGTTTCAGTCTTCTTGTTCAATTTGCTTACAGGTGAGAACTAATAACAAACACGAAGCAAAAATAGAAAGGGTTAATTTCACCTTACGTCCCTATTAAATCCAACCCAAACATCGAAATCTTTTAATTGAACATCGAAGCATCAATAACATGAATGCCTATGTAGCAACTTGGATTTAAACATATGAAAGGAAAAAAAGCAATAGGTATATATGTTTAAAATATAATCCATATGATTTATACGTGTTTCACATCAGATATGAACTAACATTTAACACAAACTGATAATGATATTAAAAATATGAAGATTTAATTAATTTTTTTAAAATTTTAAGACCAATTTAGTTTATATCATAGTTTGAGGTAGTATGATGCAATTAATAAAATGCATAATATTAAATTTAGTTCTTCAAATTTACATTGTTTGTCAAATTTGACTCTTATTCTTTTTTTTAGTTAAATTTGATGATTAACTTTTAAAAAAGATTCAAACTTTTTTTAACTAAAATGCTGACTAAAATATTTTATATGTCAGTCAATAAATAATTTAAAATTTATAAAAATATTAAAAAGATAAAAATTAGCATGAAGTGCATGTGGATTACTATGCAGGCTGGCATGTTTGAAAATATAACGTCTTAGCCTGTTATTTTTGTTAAAAAATAACCATTCAACTCTTTTTGAAAAGTTGATGATCAAATTTAGTTAAAAAAAAAGAGTCAAATTAACAAAAATTATAAATATTGAGGACTAAATAATAAATAAGAAAACATGTATTTTAGCAGAAAGGATGAAATTTGTTTTGATATTGTTGTAGGGTCTAAAACATGGTGAAATGGCAAGAAATCTTCCGAGATGTAAGCATATGTTTCACTTAAATTGCATAGATGAATGGCTGAGCAGGGTAGGCACCTGTCCAATGTGCAGAGACCATGTTTTTTAGATTTGTAAATCTTCAAACTTTGATTTATGAACAGAAACATATATATATATATAAATGGTGATTGGTTTTTTAAATTGATTTCATGCATAATTTGCTTGGTGAATGTTATTTGATGAAAAACAATTGCTGTATTGCATATATATATATATATATGACACAAGTGTTTTTATTTATATTAAAATCCACTTTGGGTTCAAACATTCGGGGACATTAGTGATAGATCTTTATTTTGATAGTTTTCTTTGGAAGTAGTGTGTGCGTGTGTAGTGTGGGTAAGTCTTTACTGTGAGCCTATACATATTAAATTGTTGAACCAATTGTCGAACTAGTCAAATCATCGGTTCCCGCCTTGATCAATTCAACCACTTGATCCATTTTAATTAAATAAATTAATTAAAAGAAAATTAATTTAACCTGTAAATATCAATTCACGAGTCAACTAATTTAACCTCTTTAATTGATATACTGATCGATTCTCAATCTAAGCAGTTCGATTGGACTAAACTCTATTTTTGCCTCTTACGGGAAACCAGCTGGTTAGAGAATATATCGTATAACCAAAAATAAAGTAAACAAATTACAGTGGAAATGGTTATTATTTCGTTCTTCCGTGATTTTGTTTTCCTTGATATCCTTGAATGCTAAGGGGTACACAGTATAAATGACAATACATGGTTTCTCGATTACAAAGAGAATGGCTAAGCCTCCCAGCAGAATTACAACTAGATCCGATCCGGATCCAACGGTTTCATCAAGTGCATTGTCCGAAGATAACAGAAGGAGGGATAAAGTCGAACTCTCCGCTTTGCATGAATGCCATTGAACAAGAACTGGATAATTGGAGAATCAGAAAATCTGCTAGACCGATCAGGTGAGTCGGTATTCACATACTACTTCAACTTCTAACTTCGTGCTAGCAGCAGAAGTCGAGCACATTCAGATGCGGTAATGATGGTTTGCTTCTACGTTTTCTGTTTAAGGATGTGCCGTAATTGGAGCTTCTGAGTTTCCATTCTTGCCTCCAAAAGTTTTGCCTTCAAACTACTTTTTGGTGGACCATGAGGCCATTCGATGCACCCTTTCTTCCCTCTCGTTATGTGTTGATTACCAGTGTCAGGCGAACTCCAATGTCCTACCAGGTTCGGGGGGCTAACACAACCTTTACCCGACCCTCGATCTGGGGACATGATACCACTGTTAGATTTTCTTCCGTTTGAAAGCCTACCATTTGTTCCTTCTACTGAGATTATTTTGTAATTTTCTCCGTTGTTTGGGAATGATCTCCAAAGCTTGGCTACTGACGAAACCTTCTTGAACTGTCTCACTGGTAACGAACAAACTTCACTAATTTCCGTGTCTGGTGTATCTGTATCTCTGCATGAATTTTCTTCCCATTCGATTCCACTACCCGAGAAATTACTGCGCCGGCAATTCTTGTTTACAGACACAGCACTCCCTTCAGGTGAATAACTCGAGCCCTGATCTTCAAGATGGCTAACAGTTTCCCACCCACTCTCATCTTCTTCTATCTCATCACTCTGATCAACATACGCTTTTGGATGTCTCGGAATGATGTCTTTTCTCATCATGTTAATTTCAGGACTCACCATATGAACTTTCGAGGAATAGCTGGCAGGACTATGTGCAACACATGGATCGATTTCCCTTTCATTGGCTTCAGCTAAAGCTACATCTTCAAAAACAGCAAAAATGTCATCTGGTTTTGGGGGCTCATACGTAAATTCCTTGATTTCTTCAACATTAACTGACGCAGCAACCTGTCTAAGGGATTCTGCTTCTTTCATGTCTTTTGCTTCCAGAGTTCCGGTTCTTGACCTTAGAAAAGTCTCCAAATCTGCAACAAGTTTGTTCATCTGCGAATACCTATCTTCGAGTGCTACCTTTGCGTCAATGAGCTTCATTTGAACACGTTCCTCACGCCAGACCTCAGCCATCTGCAACATCTTTCTTTCTTCATCAACTTCCTCTCGAAGCTTCATTGAATCTCGCCTTAATTCTTCTACTTCAGCCTTGTCTTCTCCAATTTCCTTAGCAAGTTCATCACATACTTCTTCGATCAGTTCTCGAGCCTTTCTTTCCTTTTCGTAATCCTGAATATATTGCTTTGCCGATAACTTGGTCGCAGCCAGCTCATTCACCAATTTCGAATTAACTATTTCAAGCCTCTGTCGGTTTTTCTTTTCCCGGTTCAATTCAGCTTTAACATCATCAACAACTGCACGTATTTTCTCATGCTCCCTGCTCCGCCATGCAGCCCTTTCCTCACTAACTTTCCTCAAGAACTGCTCGAGTTTCTTCTTTGAGGACCTTCGCTCAGTCTCAAGCTCCTCAATCCGAGCTCGAGACTGCTCTAGCTCAGCTTCAAGGGCAGAAACAATTGATACTGCACTTACTTGTTGTTCAATACGCTTCACATGTCTGAAAAATTTCCGTGCATCATCTGTGGCTTTTAACCCAACAGGATCCCACTTTGTAGCTCCCTCCATCGCCGAGTTTGAAAATGGAACCGAAGGCTCAATCTTAGAAAGGAAAAAAGCAGCTTAAGATCAGAAAGAGTAAAAAGGAAAAACCGATACCCCTCCCCAGTTTTCTTACAAATGTCCCCTTTTTAAGAGATTTCACTAGTTCACTAACAGATAGAACTGAAATATTGTGACTCGTATAGTAATAAATGCAAGTAATCAGTATTTCTGTTCTTTCCCCTCGTCATTTGTCCGGAATTGCCAACAATCCCTAATAGGTATTAAGAATGTTTAAGGTTTTAACATATTAATACTATATCTGTTTCGATTAAATTTTCATACCAAGCCTTCAGCTTTTGTAACATATGAAATCCCGAAAAGAGCACAACCAATTTTCTTGTTTCTATTACAACATCACATGCAGCACGATACCTTATGCAACGGATATCGATATTTTGATAATATCATTAAAAGTTTGCGATTCAGTTAAGGAGATCATGGAAGCAGGATACCTTACACAAGAAGCCATTCTTCGTGCCAGAGACAGAGCTACGGCTCTGTGATGGATCCTTTGCATCCGAACCATAAACTTTACCCTCGTGATGATAAAGAAAAGGGACATCCATAAAACCATTACTAGGCTGCACAAAATCACAACGTAATGAGCTCAAAACATCCAAAAATCGCAATTCAGAACTCATAATCACTAACTTCAACCGATCGAATGCGCTCATCAAGAATCAAGTAAACGAATAGTATAAACCCGAATCTGGTAAAGTCATGCTCATTAAAAGCTTCTCATAATTAGAAAAAAGTAAATAAGATCATACACCATTGTCTGCAATGATGGCAAAACTTCAAACATGATAAATGCATCAAAAAGTACTGTTTATGGCGCAAAATCATATCAATGAATTACATTTATCAATTTCTTAAAGATTCATTTGTTTTGAAGGCAAATTCTATAGCAAAGCAATGAACAAGCATGGTAATGTAAAGATTCAACATTGTTTTTCATTATCAATGGTTAAACCTTCAATTTTAGAACAATTAATTCCTTCCAAATCAGACTTTTGATCACAACTAAAACAAGCATAAAAGCACAGATCTTTGAGTTACAAAAAGTCTTCACCTTAAACCCCAACCGGTGCATCCTCTCTCCACAGGGAGTCACCGTCTCCGGCAAATGCAACCGCCACAAACCAGCTGCAAGCTTCCTCGCCGAAACCTTCGAAGCTCTTTTCTTACGTCGTCCCCGAACACCACCTCTCCGACCACCGTCCTCCTCCTCCTCCTCCTCCTCCTCGAGCTCCACCTTGACTTTCTCACCCTCCTCCTTCTTCCATTTCAACAAAGGCGTACCCGGCCTACTCCGCCGTCCCACCAACGGTGCACTAACCCGTTTTCGCCTCATGTTCCGTGTCTTTCTCTTCTCCGCCAGCATGAGATCCACGTCCGTTGGATTCCTCACCGGAAATGTCGCCGGTAAACTCGTTTTCCCCGTCACTTTCATCCCTCTCAAACTCAAACAACTCCCATCAACATCCCCCTCAAAAAAAAAACCCAAGTTACCTCTAAAAAGAAAAAACAAAACAACCCAAAACAAGTAAACAAAAAGAAAAATTTTCCTTCATTTCCTTTTTTTCCTCTGTGAAGTGTGTGAAAGTGAAAAGAAAATAAAAGAAAGACCAAAAGAAAAAGGAAAAGAGAGAAAAAAAAAAGCTGAACTGAGAGACTTGTGAGACAGTGTGGGATTGTATTATTTCTTTCTTTGGTTGTTTGTATGGAGAAAAAGACGAAAGCCCAGATGTGTATAAAAATGCGTTTACCGTACTTTCATACGGTCAACGTATACTTGGTATTCGGGATAAGATACGACGGCGTTTTATTTCGACAAGGACGCCGCTTTGCACGAGCGGCTTCATCACTTTGATGGGTGTGGCCGGTGGACTGCAGAGAGACGTTGTAGATTTATAATTTTTTAAATGGAGGCGAATTACACGGCGTCGTTTCTGGACGTTCTAGATATTTTAGAATTAGGGTAAAATATTGCAAATTATTAAAATTTGGGTTGATAAAGAATATATTAACAAATAAGGATTATTATTGGATAGTTAATTCCTTAAATCGGTGTGGAATAAAAAGATATACGTTACACCAAATAATAATTCTATAAATTATGTGTGGGTTTTTCTTAAATTTTATTTTAATTGAGCTTTATTTAAATTCTAATATCAACTTGGTTAGATTTTAATTTTCGATTACGAAAAGTGAAGGGAGAGATTGCCCCATTCGAAAATGAAATTTTTTCTATATATAATCTATTTACCTTAATATAATGATAAATTTACAACTCAAAGTTACCTAAATTTATATTTTATTTTTTAAAAAAATCATATATTTAAAGGTTTGGGTATGGCAGATCTCTAACACAAATGCATTATGAAGGCATGACCCCAAAAGCATCCGAGGAAAATAGCATGTGCTTTTAACATTACAAGTGGAAAAGAGTCGACCAAAATCTTGTAATCAATCAAACCTTTGTTTTTGTATTCTTGGCAAAGCACACCAATTTGTACCCACATGGCTACCCTCAATGTTAGACCATAATAATAAAATTATATGCCTTTTTTACTTGCATATTTAGATCTAATCTTAATATAATTATAATTAGATCAATATAAAGCACAACAGACGAAGATTTAATAAGAATCGGATAAAATTAATACATTCATATGCACTGGGTGGGATTAAAGACCTATACATACATAATTGTGTACAATATCAAAACTTTATTGGTTATTTATTCTTTTATAAATATAAGTCCAAACAAACTCAATACTTAGAATTATTCATAGCTCATCTTCATCTCATAAATAAGAAGATAATGCGCTTCAGCGTACTCAAACCCATGTTCTCTTGCATTGACAACAATATCCATGTCGATTGAGTTAAGACAATACTCATACTAATAAATATGTGAACATAGTTTTGAATTATTTTAATGTATGTGGTTGTGTAAATAAACAATTAATAAGATCCAAAAAAGGGAAGTAATCCAAAGAAAAATAAGCCTATAAATTAATCAAAATTTTTGTCCCATTATTTATGGCTAACACTCTTATTTAAGCAAAATTCTTGTCTTACATTTGTAAGGTAGAATCAAAGATTATGGACACCCAAGAGACAGACAGACATGAAGGTATGGGTGTTGAGTAAGTGGGGTTTCCATGGGATTTTGTTGAATATTTTGTAGTTAAATCCATGTGGGTCCAATTGTGTTCTAATGTTAATCATCAAAGCCTATTCAATATCTTCTTTGGGTCAATCCACTTGATCTTTTCATAACTCTTAAAACTAAGGTTCAATTTTTGTGTTACTTTTTTCCTTTTAAATTTATTAGATGTTATTTATAAAATTAATGGTGTAAATTAATTGGATGAAGTTGTAATTCAAAAAATTAAATTATTGCTTGGGATTTAAATTTGGTTACTACTAAATATTTTTCAAAGTTAATTTTTGAATTTGTCAATTGTTCGCACATTAGAATCTGAACTAGATAATTGTTTTAATATTGAGGCTTGAACTTTTTTTCTCAAAATTAGTCCATATTCCCACATTGGGCTTGAATTTTAGGGTTTGCAGTTGAACAAAAAGTGTTCACACTCCAATATAAGAACAATTGCCAAATTTATTCCCCGAAAATGTATTAACCCAATTACAAAATCTCCTATTATTTTATATCTCTTCTGGTTATGGAATTAATAGCTTGAAATTTGTACTAAAGAAGTTATATTAAGATTAGAAATGTTTTTTTTAACTAATTAAAAAGAATAGTTAATTGAATTTTAGCTCGATTAGTATGAGTATTGTTGCCAATGCATGAGGACGTGGGTTCAAGTGCGTTAAAGCGCATTATCTTTTTATTTATGGGTTTAGGAGGGACTATAGATAATTCTAAGCGTTATGTCAAAAAGAAAATAGATATGATTAGAATCTATAATGAAATTATTAAAAAAATATTTAATAAGAATAAAAAGTTAAAAATTTGTTCCAATTTCAAAAGTCCATGAATTATTATGATTATTATTATTATTATTAAAAGAAAAAAATCAAATAAAAGATCAAGCTTAAGGCCAAAAATTAAGGGGGTCCATGCATAGTTGCCCATTTGATATGTATGGCTTGGATGTTTGCAAGTCACCATCCCCATGATATATGATTAGTGTGGTACTGCTCACCCATGACCAATATAAAGAAAATTTATAAGCTTTCAACCACCATCTACATTTTTATAGTGGGGAGAAATTATTTATAAAAATATGGGATAAATATTAAAATTATATATGAATTATAATTTAATGTGCAATTGTATATATGAATTTTGATTTTGTGTAATTTTATATATGAATTTTTGATTTGATATAATTTTTGTAATTTATTAACACAGTTATTGATATAATATCGTTTTATGTTTATATATTGTATACATAAATAATTATTTTTATCCAATATAAAAATAAATTAATGTATTTATTTCTTTAAATGTGTATAATTAAAATTTCAGGTATACATTTGAACCACAATTAAAATTTCACGTGTATAATTACATCAAATTAAAATTTATGTATACAATTGCACATTAAATCAAAGTTCATGTATAATTTTAAGCTTTATCCCTAAAAAATTAAGGACTAAATTGTAATTTTTTTCTTAATAGAGTATTCTTTTGAAAAATAATAAAATTACGAGAATAAATAATGTAATCCTTAAAATGGGTTTTATTATAAAAGTGTTCGATATTTATATTATAATTCAAAATTTTTCTTTTAAAAAAATTCGAACTCGAATTAAATCAAACCCTAATAGAAATGATAATTTGTGACTATTGAAAAATAATAAAAGTTGAGAGTTCTTATCCAAAGCTTAAAGTTCCTAAGGAGATCACAAAGGGGATTATCTCTAATAAAGTTCCATGACTCCCATGATTCTTATTCTAGTATATGCCTTTTAGTGGAAACATTAAATAGGAATGCATTGCTTTTAGACTTTACTTTTTTGGGTTGTTTACAATAACATGGATTTTATATATATATATAAAATCCTTGATGAATTTATTTCATAAGTATGATTGAATGTATAGTTGTTAGTACTATACCAGTATTAATCGTACCGGTGAGTATATATTGTTTTAATTTTACATTGGTATCAAATAGTTTAAATTTTATTTCGATCAAAATTTTGGTGTCTTTCAATCATTTCAATGTGTTTTGATCTATTTCGATCAATATTGATTGTATTAATGCATATCGACTTGTACCAAACACTGAGTAGATTACTTTTCAAATCAAAAGCATAAAACGTATTTTTTATTTTAATACCAATGTTACATTTTTCCATCACATCTACAATTAAAAAAACACCAAAACTAACTATAGAACAAAAATCATTGAAAAATATTACTTACTTCCACACAAATGATTATTGCATCATGTATCCATATATCAAACATTTGACTCACACTACAAGAAAAATATGAATCTTCAATGCTAAAAATCGTTACTAAATGTATTAGACTTCCATCCTATCAATTGTGCTTGAATGTAGGGAAAAAAGTTTATTGCTTAACCCTATGAACTTTTTCTCTTCAAACCCTAATATTAATTCAAATTCTAAAATGATCAGTTGTAACTTCAAACCCTAATATCGAAACCTAAAATGATTGGTGGAGAAAATGGGGGAAATTGAATTTGGCACCTTAGGGCTTAGAAGGTGTCGATTTTGATGTTGGCTCCCTAGGTTTCTTTAAACCAAAACTTGGTTTTGTTGGCGATGACACTAGCCTCTAAGTTGGGTTTCAATCGCCTTTTTTGCAACAATTTGTATTCCTTTAGTTTTTAGTTTTAGTTTACTTTTTTTATTTCTAAAAATAATAATGGTTTTAGTTTTAATTCATTCTACTTTTTCTAAAAGCTATGATGATC
Source organism: Gossypium hirsutum (assembly GCF_007990345.1). Taxonomy (NCBI): domain Eukaryota; kingdom Viridiplantae; phylum Streptophyta; class Magnoliopsida; order Malvales; family Malvaceae; genus Gossypium; species Gossypium hirsutum. The sequence goes on from NC_053427.1 coordinate 2,493,890, forward strand.
CTTGTCCACCATGTTTTCTCCGAAGTAGTGTGGTTTCAGTTTAGTTTATAAGTTTTGTTACTAGATGTATTTTAGCATATAGGCAAAGACACTATTAGATCTATTGGAAATCATTCCTAGATAACCTTATCAAGAGAGTGTTTGCAAAATTGGACTTCGAGATGCTAAGGAGAATAGGTCATTTCAAACCCCTTTTTTGTGCATATGATGTAATAGGTCTCTTAAGACTTTTGACAATGGTATCCCGACTGACTGGTGTTCATCATCATGTAGACTTATAATGGCGAGGTTAAGATGCAAGTATCAGCAATTTGATTAAAATAATGCATCTCTAAATTATTTTTAAATCTTTTTTAGTGTTGCGATTACTGTTAGTTTATTTTTCTCTGCAGTCGATAACATTTGTGTATCAACTTATGTTGCTTTATATATTGTATGCATTGTGTTATGTTTATATATTATTTTTTATAATTTCCCAAGTATTTTTCTTAAAATCCTACGAAAAGTATGCTACTTAAATAGTAAAGAGCTATTATTAACCCATGGTTGGGGCTAGAGATGGGCTCGTCCATGCTTTATAATATTATTGAACTTCATCATAAAGTATACATACTATAATACCACTAGTAAAATGTAATCTTATTCACAGATCAGTCCAAAATTAAACATTCGTTTAATTTTATTTTTTAAATAAGACCCATCCAAAGTAGGTCGAATTTTTAATTTTGAGTGCTTTTATTTATTTTTTATTACCAATTTTGAAAAATAAAATAAACCAGTTTCTGGCTGATAAAATGTAACAAAGTCTCCCTAAGCAAGACATTTTGTCCCATACACAATTGTGACTCACTTTTCATGTTGATTTGAAGTAAGGTAAATAAAATTCGATTTGATTCGAATAAGTAATTTGGGTTTTTAATAGTTAAATTTTATAATTTGAATAATTTTAATAATAGATTAGTGTAAATATCTCTTTAGTCCCTATCAATTTTGAAAATAAACAAATTATACAAAAAAAAATACAAAATAAACAAAATAATTTTTAAAATTCAAAATATTTATAAAAATTCCAAAATTTATACTTTAAAAAAATATATACAAATTTTAATAAATTCTAAAGAATATATAAAGAAGGCGAAATTTTTTTTAAAAAATCTAAAATAATAATTTTGAAACCTAAATAAGTTAATTAATAATTCAAGTTTATCAAACTAAAATGTCTTATTTCGTTTTGAAAAAAGTTTTTAAATATATATAGTTTTAAATTTACGTACTTTAATATAGAATTAGTTATACTATAAGTCTGTAACAAGATTTTAATTTGAAATATTTTAATTTTTTATTTAACTCGAACAATTTCACTCAATTAAACTTAAATTTCATTTCACTCGACTCGGTTTGAAAAAATTTCGAATAGAATTAAGATGATAAAATAAAACTCGTTAATATGATTAACTCAAATTTTTTTAACTCAATTCGATTAAACATTAAATCCTAACTTGAATCACATATCTTAATTTAATTTAACCCTTCAAAATATCATTTAAGTCTATCAAAACCCTATGATGTGAAAATTAAAGTCAATCTTTATGACGCACGAATCATAAATAGTAATTTTTATATATATATATATATAATAACTATATGTGTGTGTATGTTAATCATTACGACCTGTTGGGAATATTGTTCAAAAAGGTGCATGCAATGATAATCAAGAACATAAATTTGCAAAGTTTGTTCGCAATGGTTGGGCTCTAGCTAAAGTTTGCCTGTCAATAGGCTTGTGGGGGAACTTTTCTTTTACATAATTAAAAAAAAACTATTTAGAGTAAATAAAAATTTTTAAAAGTGAAAATTTATTAAATAATAAAAAAAACATATAAAATTTAAGATAACATGAATCTAAATTGACTAGGAATTTATTAAATTTAATCTCTCTAATTTTTGAAAATTAGGAATTTAGTCCTATCAAGTGAGTAGTTTTTTTTTAAATGTCACAACAACAAATTTAACAAAAAAATAATAGTATTAAAAGTTGGACCTAAATTTTAGAATCTAAAAAGTAGAGAGACTGCGTTCCTAAAAATACAAATACAGAGACTAAATTCTTAATTTTTGAAAATTACAAAGACTATAGGCACATTTAAACCATTTATTTTATCTATAAGTCCACATGCAGTTAATCTATCCAAAATGATAAAAATTTAGAAAAAAAATCATGAGGTGTGGTGTGGTGGTTATTCATCTCATCCTTTAACCATGTGCAGGGATGACAAAAAAACTCAAATCCGATGGATTTCGACTTCACCCGACCCGTTAGGGTCGGATATTTTTGTTTTTGAAAAATCAAGTTCGGGGCGGTGTAGGGTTTGATGTAAATCCGCCCTGCCCTAAGATATTTACAAAAATGTCCCTAACATATATATTAAGTTTTTGCTTTCAATAAATAAATATGTAAATAATATATATTAAGTTTTAAGTCTAAACTAAAAAAAACTTAATGTTATTTACTTTGAAATAAAAAATAAAATAATTAAAAAATGTAATCTTATTTGTTTTAAAATAAAATAATTAAATTAAATTTGGGTTAGGTTGGGTTGGGTTGGGTAGGGGTGGAAATCTATTTTTCTATTAAATTTCAAGTTTAGGGTAGATTTTTTTCTTAAGAATCGGGATCGGGGTAGGCAAAAATCCGCCCTACCTTGCCCTATTGTTATCCCTAATCATATAGTTGAAAGTTCGATCCTCGTTTATGAAAATAAACACATTTCATAACCAACTATTTACTTCTTCCAAGAGCATAATGTGAGAATTTGACAACCGTGTATACCGGTAAAATGTTTCTTTGAAAAATAAACATCAGATTAAAGTATTTTCTACAAAAGAAAAGTTAAAAAAAAAAACAAAAAACCCACCTACTTTCATAATTTTAACAACTGCCCACCTTACTCTTAGAAAGAAACAAGATATACACACTTTTCACAAATTCAACTGCTCGACAGTTTTTTAAGTCAATGATTTATTAGTAAAGCAAAAAAATAAAAATAAAAAAAATTATATTGAAAAATCACTTAATAATTGCTTATAATTATATAAGGTGTTCATTATAATTTATGGGTCTCATTGAAATGGGTATAATTAAAGTACTCTAGTTACGCTTACCAATTCTTAGTGGAGGGTAAGAATTGAAGTAATTAAACAGATAATTACACCTAAATTCAATTTTAAAAATTTTTATATTATAAACATGAACACAGATGAAAGTTATGACAAAAAAATATTTTATTTATAAGAAGTGTTATGAAAGTTATTAAATGTTTTATAATTTTTTATAAAGCTTTTATATTGTTTTTAACTTAATCTACAAATTATAAAACGAGTTATAACCTAGCATAATTCTTTCTTTAAATTAAGGTTATATAAGTTTTTATGATTAAAACTACAAACTATTTATATCGTGAACCCAAATATTTATGATAAAGGTCAATTATGCAAATACGAAAGGTAAACTTCCCCTCTTCTACAATTTTTTTTTCATGAAATAGTTGGGAATGTCACAAGTTTGTGAACCAAAATTTGATTTGTTTTTTTCTCTCGACCATCAGGTTAGTTTGGATCTGAGATATGTTCTTCTACTTATTGATGGATACTGATCTATTTTAATAATCGTTAAATTGTTGCTCAAAGCTCGCCAACTAAAATTAAAAAAAAGGACTTAACAGTCTAATAACTTAGATGAAAGCATTCAAATAGTTTAATTATTATATTGTAATTTTTTGAAGTAGAGTCATCAAAATATAAACTACTAATAATTTAGTAAAATCGAGTGTTTAGTGTCGGTTACACGATTGTTTTTTTAATAAAATCTCATATAAATAATATGTTCTAATCATTAAGTTCTTTTTTTCTTTGTGCATTCTAATCATCAAGTTCATTGATTAAGAAAAAAAAATGGTTCACATTCTTTGGGGGTACAATATCTAGTGCTTGACCAAATATTTCTTCATTTCCCACTTTAATGCTCAATTTTCTACTCTTGAGTCTTGATTGGCCTATCAAACCTTGAACATATATGGAAAAGTGAAAGATTATTACAAATCAAATTGACTCAAATTAACAGATTTGAGACCTTTCATTTCTCAAGTAACTTATTTTATCAAGTTAGAGTCTAATGAAGTAATAATAATCTAAACACTTGACTAAATAGTAAAGATCAGCCACAATGGAAATTCTTCTAAAAGTTAGTGTTCATATGCTTCAACCTCAGCTTCAAAATTAAGAGGACTTAAATCTAATTTGGGTCTTTTGGGTTGCTCGGATTGTAAGTTTAGATTGAATCAAATTCAGAATATTATGGATTGAATTCTCCTTTTTTAATTTAGGCAAGTTTTATCAACTTTTCTTATCAATCTTATTATAGGTTCGGATCATGTATGTTCTTTTTGAGATAATGCTTAGAACTATCCATAACCCATTCCTAAACCATAAATAGGAGGATAATACAATTCAGCGCATTCGAACCCATGTTCTTCTGCATTGGCAACAATACCCATGCCAATCGAATTAAGACTCAATTGACAAGTTTTATCAACTTTCTTCTATAGTTATAACTCCATCTTCATAAAATATAGTATGATATTAATAGTAAAATGTAATATTATACGGACTTACATAAAAGATAAGGGTTAATATGCAAATTTGCCTCTATTCTTTAAGTGGAAATTGAAAATTGTCATTAGACTTGACTTATATTTGTCATTTTCTTTGTGAACTAAAGATAATTTTTTCACTATACTTTAATTTTATATTGAATTTTGTTACTTTACTTTTATTTCATCGAATTTTACCACTGAAATTATTTTTTATTCAAATTTTTATTAAATTTTAATTTAAAATGATTTGAAGACAAAAATTTTTAAAAAATTATATTTTACTTTAATATTTAATAATAAGTTAATTAATATAAATTAAAATTAAATAAAAAATGGTTATTTTATAATTTAAAAAAAACTTTTTTTCTTTTATGATATATGTATTTTACTTTTTCAATTTTTTATTTCATTTAATAGAAATTTTAATTTAATTTAATTTTTTAATACTTATAAGTTAAATTATTCTTAACTATTAAAATAAAATATTTTTAAAAAAGTATTCTTTATTTAATTATTTTTTCGAAACATAAAAATTAATATTAAGTGATGAAAATTTAATTAAAGAATCAAAGTTGATGGCAAGATTTAATAAAATTTAAAGCTAGTTTAGAAGTGAAATTTGATCACATAAGTGTTGAATGACAAATTTATTATAATGGTGAATATCAATAAAAATAAAATATAATGATAGATTCTAACATTCATTTATAGTATGATGACAAATTTACACTTTAACCTGAATGATAATAAAACCCTTTTTTTTTAACAATCTCATTATAGATTCTAATCATATATGTTATTTTTGGTACAATGCCTAAAACTACCCATAGCTTCTCTCTCAACCCATAAATAAGAGGATAATACGCTTCAACGCATTCGAACCCGCGTTTTCTTCCATTAACAATAATACCCAAATTAATCTTAGTGGCGAAGGCAGAAAAACTTTTTAGGGGGCCGGATGAAATTTTAATTTTTTATGGTTTATATTTTTATAATTTGTAAAGGATTAAATCAAATTTTTATAATTTTAGGGGGGGCCAAAGTACAATTTTACCTTTACTAATTTAAAATTTTTAAAAAATTTCAAGAGCCTAAAATATAATTTTACATTTTAGGGGGGTCGAGGCCCATGCCAGCCCCCCTCGCTTCGCCCCTGGTCAATCTAATGAAGACTCAATCAACTAATAAAACCCATTTTAAAAATAAAATAAACCAAATTTTCAAAATTTTCAAAAAAAATATCGTATTAATATCACATTCAAGTCTTAAATCAAAACTTACCCCAACCTATGCTCATGAAATCTAACAAATACTTTAGTTCAAAAAAAAAAGAAATCTAACAAATACTCACATTAAATTATACAATTTGTCAAACCACTTTTATGTGGATTAATTTCAACCACATCTTAATCTAATTGAACACTTCAAATTTCCTTGTAACTTCAAAACCCTACGATGTGCATATTAAACCTAATTTTGTTTACTTGATAAGGTCAACTTAAATAAATAAGTCAACATGCATGAGAAAATAATATTTATAAATAGTAATCTAATATATATTAATTATTACAACTTGTTTGAAATATTCTTCATAAACGTGCTTGCAATGATCACAAAGAACGTAAATTTGGGTCAAATTCTCAAAATATGAGTGAGTTGGTATTTATTTAATTTTTTTTAATAATTTTCTTATTATAAGTTTTGATCATATTTGATTTTTTTTATTCAATGCCTAAAACTATACGTAGCCTCACCTCAACCCATAAATAGGAGGATAATACACTTAGGTGCACTCGAACTTACGCCCTCTTGCATTGATAATAATACTCATATAAATCGAGTTATGACTCAATTGACTAATCATATAATCTATATATGTTGATTGTATGAATATGGAATTATAATATTAAAATTAATTTTGGAGGCAGAAGGCCAAACCTTTGAGTTGGGCTCTAGTCATAACTTCTTAAATATTATTCTCTATTTTTTTAATCCACATTATCGTGCTTTTTGTTTGCACTTTCTAGTTTTTATTTTGTCCACTTTGATTTCTTCGAAAGTTGAAGTGGTTTTAGACTTTAGTCTTGTTTTGAAGTATATATGAGATTTGCCTAGGTAAGGCTGTCGCTAGATTTATTGGTAACCGTTCTCGGAGGATTTTATCACGATAGAACATAGTAATAGTATTTTTAAAATTGGAATCCAACAAAGGATAAGCTATTTGAGACTTAGCATTTTGGGTCTCTTGGCATTGCTTTCCTAGTTGACCGAAGTTCATTGTTTGTTGGTCTAATGATGGCGAGCTAGGATGCAATTTTTAGCGATTTGATCAACACTACAAGAAAAATAAAAATTACTAAATGTTGTTGTTAGAATTAAGTGATCCAAATTCTTATTTAAATAAAATACGATGGAAAATAAAATAAAAGTAAAATCCATATAGAACTAGACTTCTTTTATTTTATTTTAGAATAAGGTTTTTTAAAACCTTATTAAACTCCATCTATTTTATATTGATTAGGATAAGGTGTTTCAATCCTACTAGAATATGGCTTTACAAGCCTATAAATAGACATAGTCTATTCCTCTTGTATTGATTTAAAATTTTTGACATAGTGAATTTTCTTCTCCTCTGCCCGTGGTTTTTTCCCGAAAGGGTTTCCACGTAAAATTTGTGTGTTCTTTATTTTATTTTATTTTATTTTTCACAAATTGGTATCAGAGCTTCCGGGTTATTCATCTCGATCACGGTAATGGCGTCTTTGAAGTATGAAATTCCGCTGTTGGATCGCAGCACCAGATTTGCGTTGTGGCAAATTAAGATGCAAGCAGTTCTTGCACAGATGGATCTGGAGGATGCCCTGCTAGGGATAGATAAGATGCCTTCGACATTAACAGATGAAGAGAAGAAGCGTAAGGATCGAAAGGCATTAACACAATTAAATCTGCATTTGTCCAACGAAATTTTGCAGGATGTGATGAAAGAGAAAACTGCCGCTGCATTATGGAAGAAGCTAGAACAAATATGTATGTCGAAAACTCTAACAAGCAAGTTGCATATGAAGCAGCGTCTTTATGCTCATCGTTTGGAAGAAGGTGCGTCTGTACACGAACACTTAACAGTGTTTAAAGAAATTCTCTCAAACTTGGAGGCCATGGAGGTTCAGTATGATAAGGAAGATCTAGGGTTGATTCTACTTTGTTCGTTGCCCCCGTCTTATTCAACCTTTAGAGACACGATTTTATATAGCCGCAAGTCTCTCACAGTTGATGAGGTTTATGATTCTTTAACCTCGTATGATAAGATGAAGCATCTTGTGGTTAAACCCGACTCTCAGGGAGAGGGTCTCATTGTTCGTGAGAGACAAGATCGAAATGCTGATGATGATCGTGGTAGGACACAGGAACGGAATCCTCGTGGTAAATCTAAGGGTAGATCGAAGTCTTCAAATAGAGGTAAAACTTGCAACTTCTGCAAGAAGAAAGGGCACATTAAATCTGAGTGCTATAAGCTACAAAATAAGATTAAAAGGGAGGCTGCGAATCAAAAGGGAAAACAACCAGAAAATTCCAGTGAAGCTGATGTTGTAGAAGACTACAGCGATGGTGAACTTCTAGTCGCTTCTGTCAATGATTCTAAAGTAAGTGAGGAGTGGATACTTGATTCAGGCTGCACCTTCCACATGAGTCCCAATCGGGATTGGTTTACAACTTATGAAACAGTATCTGAATGTGTTGTTTTGATGGGAAATAATCATGTAAAATCGCAGGTGTTGGAACAATTAAAGTTAAGATGTTTGATGGAGTTGTCAGAACACTTAGTGACGTGCGGCATGTTCCAGAATTGAAAAGAAATTTAATTTCGTTGAGTACTCTTGATTCAAAAAGGTACAGATACACAGCTGAAAGTGGGGTTTTAAAGATTTCCAAAGGGTCCCTTGTTGTGATGAAAGGGCAGAGAAAGATTGCCAAGTTATATGTTTTACAGGGTTCTACTATTACTGGTGATGCAGTTGTCGCTTCCTCTTCCTTGTCAGATGATGATATTACTAAACTTTGGCATATGCGCCTAGGGCATATGAGTGAGAATGGCATGGCAGAATTAAGCAAAAGAGGACTTCTTAATGGGCAAAGAATTTGCAAACTGAATTTCTGTGAGCACTGTGTTTTTGAGAAGCAAAAGAGAGTTCGATTCACTAGAGGAATCCATAACACGAAGGAAACGTTGGAGTATATTCATTCTGATCTGTGGGGGCCATCTAGAGTGCCTTCGAGAGGTGGAGCTAATTATATGCTAACCTTTATTGATGATTTTTCCAGAAAAGTTTGGGCGTTCTTCCTGAAGCAGAAAAGCGATGTGTTTTCCACATTTAAGTCTTGGAAAATTATGATTGAAAAATAGACGGGAAAACAGATAAAATACCTCCGTACAGACAATGGCTTAGAGTTCTGTTCTGATGAGTTTAATAGATTGTGCAAGTCAGAAGGGATCATGAGACACTTGACAGTTCATCATACTCCATAGCAAAATGGCGTTGCAGAACGAATGAACAGAACGATCATGGAGAAGGTTCAATATATGTTGTCAAATGCCAACTTACCGAAGTCATTTTGGGCAGAAGCAGCGTTTTTTGATCAACCGATCTCTATCCGCTGCCATTGAGAAAAAGACTCCATAAGAGGTATGGTCTGGTAATCCTGCTAATTATTCTGATTTAAAGATTTTTGGATTTCCTGCGTATGCTCATGTTGGTAATGGAAAATTGGAACCGAAATCCATTAAATGCGTTTTTCTTGGTTATAAAGCTGGTGTAAAAGGCTATAAGTTATGATATCTTGAAAATAGAAAAGTTGTGATTAGCAGAGATGTTGTTTTTGATGAAACTGCTATGCTACCTAACTTATCTCTTAAACACTCTTCCAATAAAGAAAACCAAAAGCAGGTGGAGCATCAGATTAATACAAAATCAACTCCTCAAGCCAGTACAAAAATTAAGAATAGAGTTGCTTCTTCACCGCAATACTCTATCGCCAAAAACAGAACAAGAAGAGAAATTAAACCTCTAAAGAAGTATGCCGAGGCTGATCTAGTTGCTTATGCTTTAAATGTGGCTGAAGATATAGATGCGAATTAAGAGCCATTTAATTATTCTGAGGCGATTAGCTGTGAAGACTCAGAAAAGTGGATGTTTGCTATGCAAGAGGAGATGGAATCACTCCACAAAAACAGAATATGAGATCTTGTAAAACTTCCTAAAGGTAAAAAGGTTGTTCGTTGTAAATGGGTGTTTAAAAAGAAAGAAGGGACTCCAGGAGTTGAAGAACCCAGATATAAAGCAAGGCTTGTTATAAAGGGTTACAGTCAAATTCCAGGAGTGGACTTCACAGATGTGTTCTCCCCAGTTGTTAAGCATAGTTCGATTCGAGCTTTGCTTGGTATTGTGGCCATGCATGATTTGGAGCTTGAGCAGTTAGATGTAAAAGCTGTATTTCTGCATGGAGAACTTGAGGAGGATATTTACATGCAACAACCAGAGGGTTTTACAGTCTCGAAAAAAGAGGACTATGTTTGCTTGCTGAAAAAGTCCCTTTACGGTTTGAAACAGTCACCAAGACAGTGGTACAAGAGGTTTGATTCTTTTATGACTTCTCATGATTTCAAAAGAAGTAGTTTTGACAATTGTGTCTATTTTAAGAAAAACAGTGATGGTTCTTTTGTGTATCTACTTCTTTATGTTGATGACATGTTGATAGCAACAAAAGATAAAGTAGAGATAAGAAAGGTCAAAGCCCAATTAAGTGAAGAATTTGAGATGAAAGATTTAGGACCAGCAAAGAAGATACTTGGTATGGAGATTCTTAGAGATAGAAAAGCAAGTAAATTGTACCTAAGTCAGAAGGGGTACATTGAGAAAGTTCTTTGCAGGTTCAATATGCAGAGTGCTAAGCCTGTTAGTACTTCTTTAGCAGCTCATTCAGACTTTCATCTGCTTTGTCTCCACAATCAGACAATGAGATTGAGTACATGTCACATGTTCCATACTCTAGTGCAGTAGGATCTCTCATGTATGCTATGGTTTGTTCACGTCTAGATTTATCATATGTAGTCAGTGCAGTTAGCAGATACATGGCGAATCCTAGTAAAGAACACTGGAAAGCAGTTCAGTAGATTTTAAGATACTTACGAGGTACTACTGATGTTTGCTTACAGTTTGGAAGAACTAGAGATGGAGTCATTGGGTATGTTGATGCTGATTTTGCTGGAGACCTTGATAGAAGAAGATTTCTCACAGGTTATGTCTTTACAATCGGAGGTTGTGCAATCAGTTGGAAAGCCACTTTGCAAACTACAGTCGCTTTGTCTACCACTGAAGCTGAGTACATGGCGATTACTGAGGCTTGTAAAGAAGCTGTTTGGTTGAAGGGACTCTTTAGTGAACTTAATGAAGACCTTCAAATCAGCACAGTATTTTGTGACAGTCAGAGTGCCATCTTTCTTACAAAAGATCAAATGTTTCATGAGAGAACAAAACACATTGATGTTCGGTATCATTTTGTTCGTGATATTATTGCTCGTGGTGATATTGTTGTGAGCAAAATTAGTACTCATGAAAATCCTGCAGATATGATGACTAAGTCACTTCCTATAACCAAGTTTGAGCATTGCTTAGACTTGGTTGGTGTTCATTGTTGAAGTTAAACCCTTAAGGGGTTTTATGGAAGAGGTGGAGAACTTGTTTATTGAAAGTTCGCGATGAAGAACTTGTTGATGCGGTCGTTGAGAGCACCAAAAATATCCTATTCCCTGTAAAATAATGAAAAAAATAGTAAATGGGAAGTAGGGTCGAATCCTCAGAGACCGGATTATACGAATGCTTGTCTCTCGAAATCTTGGGCAGAATCGTGCCCAAGAAAACCTACGTTCCTGGAAAAAAATAAAAAATAGAATTTAAGAATTGATTTTGGAAGCGAAAATAAAATAAAAACAGAATTTAAAGTTTACTGAAATTATGATTATGAAAATAATAAAAATAATAAAGAGAGTTTTAAGAGAAAAGAAATTCTTATGGGAAAGTTCCAGCCTCCGGTTGTCTCATTCCGCCTTGGGCTCAATCCTTGGCTTTTGGATAATCCTTCTCAACTCAAGTAAGCCAGTTATAGTGGAAGAGGACGCCTACGACCACCAGCTCCAAAGATTAGATTTACGATTTTTAAGGAACCTGACTCTAGCCAGTAATCTATGCTAGATCAACGCTTCTCAATGGCGAATCCCACGCCATTTTGTCTCTTTGGCTCGCCAACCTCTGACGCAGTAAGTTAACGAACCGACTATGCAGTCCTTCCAAAACATACAAAGCGGCCGCCTTTGCATATGCTGAAAAGCTTACTTCTTAAGGGCCATGGACGAAAGCGTCAGCCCGTAGTGCGGAGAAACGATGAATACTTGGCGAGAAGGCTAAGTACGGATTCTAGGCCTCAAGAACCCTTTTTGGGGAAATATTGACAACTTTTGGCTAGAAGGGTTTTTTAGTGGCTCATGAAAATGGAGGGAAAGCAAATAAATAAAAATATGGAAAAAGAAATTTTATTGAAAAGAAATATGAAAGAACAAAAGACTTTTGGGGGAGAGTGTTTACAGAAAAAGATCCTCCCAAATAGAGTCACTTCACCCCCTATTTATAGTGCTAGGGAGATAGTCTAATTGAACTTAAATTCTAAAAAGATAAATACATTTAATTAAAGATAAACAAAGATAATTAAAATAAAATCCTAAATTTGAATAATCCTAATAATTATCTTAATATTAATTATCCTAATAGAATAAAAGAAAATAGCGTCTTCCAAAATAAAATCTCTTCTATTTACTTTTAAGTCCTTATGCCATCCATGTTCGCACTTTTGGCACCATATTTGTCCCACGTTGCATATTGACCCATTTAATCTCCAAATTGACGCTTTTTCCTTTGAATTTACTTTTCACCTCCAATTTAGTCCCTAAAAGATAAAAAGACATAAATAGCTCAAATTAGTAGGCTCAAGCTCAAAATAAACACATGATTAATATATAAAAACACGTCATTTTAGAGTATTATCAAATTCCCCCTACTTAGCCCATGCTTGCCCTCAAGTATGGTTCTTATCGACTGTGAAAGCTAGATTCTGCCATAAAAGAAATACCACTCCAAAGTTTCATAAAAATTAGTTAAAAACGCATATGAAAAATAAAGAGACCTCTAAGCTTGCTTTAAGTAAAACAGAAAAAGTATTCCAATTATTTCACACAAAAATTAAGATCGACTTGAGTCATGCCATTTAGGTAAATTACCAAACCTACTACGACACCTTAATTATTTCCTCCTTTAGTCCCTGAAGTGCAACTTTATTAGTACTTATTTTTTTCTTCTTTTTTTTCCTTTTTTGATTTTTTGATTATTGTTAAATTTTATTATTATTTATTTACTTAGGAATATATTAAACCATTTGACGCGAAGAGAGATGACAACCCAAGCACCCCACCCCGGTTACTCAGCCCAACATACTCCTAAAATTATTTATTTCCGGTTAGCGGAGTTTTACCCAACACGTCACACAACCTTTTGACGCGAAGTAGAATGACAACCCAAGCACCCTACCCCGGTTACTCAGTCAGTCACGATTTGAGCCATACTCATAACCTCGGCTAGCGGAGTTTTACTTGTCACGTCAAACAACCTTTTGACGCAAAGTAGAATGACAACCCAAGCACCCTACCCCGGTTACTCAGTCAGTCACGATCTAAGCTATACTCATAACAATGGAAAACATTTATTAAAAATTAAACGATATTTAAAATTCTTGAGAACTCAGGAAAGAAAAAAATTTAAGTGTCAAAAATAAGTTTCAATAATCACCTAATAGCCATGAACATTAATTAAGCATGCAATCATTTTAAGTGTTCACTTTATATTAAACTTGATCAATTTTACGAAAAGCAAGATAGAATTAACTCTATTAATCACAATTATTTTTAGCCTAATAAAAATAAAACAGTGGAGATGGCATCAATTATGGGAAAAATCATAACTTCCTTAGAAGGTAAGAATCATGCTTGTAGGTCAAACAGTAGGCAATTCCTGGTAAAATCTTGGGCATGAAAAGCGGCAGGATATTCTTAAAATAAATGGGCAGAAATGAGCACAAAACAGCAGCAACAACAATATGACAGCAAAAATAGCAGATAATAACAACGAAGAATGCCTCCCCCCACTTAAAACACATAGTCCTCGATGTGAAAGTAAAAGGAAAACAAATAGGTGGAGAAAAAAAAGTTTAGAAAAACTCCCCATGTAGTTACCGTCAGTAGGAGCACACGGTGGAGAAAAAGATGGCGAAACGGCAAGAGGTGGAGACGGGATGGGTGACGTGGCAACGGCGGTTCAGCTTCGGGTTCTCACCATGGTGGCTAAGAAATCGGCGGTGGGTGATGGAGGAGAAAGGAGTCGGCGGTTATAGAGAAATTTGGGAAAAAAATGTAATGTTTGGGGGTTTTATTTGCTGAAAAGGGGTGTTTGGCTGCAGGTTTTGGGGATTCTATGGCTGAAATAGGACTGTTTGGCTGCAGGGATATGACATTCTGGGCTGGAATAAAACTGTTTGGCAGCAGGGATATGGCATTTTGGGCTGGAATAGAACTGTTTGGCACCATGGATAGGGTTGCTTTGGTGCACACTTTCTGTCTTTTTTTTCTTTGTATTTTCGCTCCATTTCACCTAGATGGAAGAAGAGAAATTTATTAATATTTAACTAAAATAAAATAAAATAATAAATAATAAATAATAAAAGAAAATAATAAATAAAAATAAAAATAAAGATTGGGTTGCTTCCCAACAAGCGCTTGTTTAACGTCGCTAGCTTGACGCATCAACTAGTATTGGGGCTGTTCCAACTGAATCCTTTTGTTCTTATGAGCTTGGAAATTCTCATTTTTTAACACGTCCACCATATTTGGGTTTAATTGTCCTTGCGTCTCTTTATTTGGTTCTGTATTTTCCTCCAAGGGGCTGATCCCTTTTAAGTCGACAATGGTCTCATCATTCTCTAAAAATGTGCATTTGAGATGTTCAGGAAGTGGATTTAATTTCAGATCTGGTGCCTGCACAACAAGAGGTAGAAGTTTAGTATTCATGGGAGCCAATAATTTATTAACAGATTCAAAATCATCAAACATCATTTTTGGTTTATCTCCATAAGATGACTCAAAAGTTTTTTCTACTGATGAGTCAATTATGTCGACACGGTTTACGTCCAAGACTTCACTTGGGTGACTAATAGTGCCATAAACGTTAAACTTCACAATCTCCCCGTCAAACTCTATCGTGAGGGTTCCGCTTCGTACATCAATCTTAGTATTCACAGTACTAAGGAAAGGTCGCCCAACAAGATGTCTGAAGACCCAGGAGTGTTATCCTCCTCCATTTTTATCACATAAAAATCTGCAGGGAAGATAAGCCCATTGACTTTGACTAATACGTCCTCGAGGACACCTTCGGGATGCACAATAGACCTGTCTGCCAACTGAATGGTAACACCTGTCTTTGTCAAAAAAACCCGCATTAAGTGATTCATAAATAGAATAAGGCATTACATTTATGGAGGCCCCTAGATCACACATAGCCTTCTTAATTCCCAAATGACCAATTTTGCATGGAATAGCGAACATACCCCTATCTTTGCATTTAACCGGCATTTTCCGCTGTAGAACTGCGGAAACATTCTCACCAACACTTACCTTTTCATTACCTGTTAGTTTTCGTTTGTTAGTGCAAAGTTCTTTGAGGAACTTGGCATACCGCGGAATCTGTCTAATGGCATCTAACAGTGGTAAGTTGATCTCAATATTCCTGATGTTTCGAGGATCTCCTTGTCTTCCTTACTTTTTCGACATTGATTTAATCGTCCTGAGAATGAAGGTTGGATTTTCGTCAGTGGGGATTTCGCTCGGATCTGTTCGTCGTTTCCTGGGCGATTTCTTGACCAAGATTCTTACCAAGAACTGGTTCCAGGATCTTTCCGCTTCGTAACGTTACTGCATTCGCATTCTGCCTCGGATTTGGTTCTGTTTGTGATGGCAGTTTCCCTTGAGAGTTTAATTTCTCAATTGATGTGGTCAACTCCCTTATGGATGCTTCAGTTTTCTGCTGAAAACCCTTCATTTCTCTTTGGAAATTGAGAGTTTGCTGTTGAAAATCAAGGACATTAGTTGCTAATTTATTGACCAAAGTTTCTAAATAATTACCTAAATCTTGCGACTGTTGTGGGGCCCTATTTTGGTATGGCTGGTTATATCGTGGATTAGCCCCATAACTAAAATTAGGGTGGTCCCTCCATTCTGGGTTGTAGGTATTGGTGTAAGGATCGTATCGTCTTTGTGGTGGCCCAGGAAAATTTCTCACAGCATCTAAATAGGCCATAGAATCGTCACACAGACTAGGGCACGCATCAGTCGTATGTTCAGGTGTAGCACATATTCCACATACTCGGGCTGGTTTCGATTTTTTTGTAACAAGAGAATTCACAATATTAGTAAGTTTATCAAGTCTATCTTCAATGGTAGAATTACTTAGCTGGTGAACCCTTCTAGGGGGTTCAGGATTGGCTCGAAATTGTTGGGAATTTGTAGCCATTGTGGAGATTAAGTCCCTTGCTTGTTGTGGAGTCATGTTGACTAACGCTCCTCCACTCGCGGCATCTACCATATTCATCTCCATGGGTTTCAAGCCTTCATAAAAGTACTGGAGCAAAGACTGTTCTGTTATACCGTGTTGTGGGCAACTTGCACACAACTTCTTAAATCGCTCTCAATAGTCGTATAGAGTCTCTGCGTCTTTTTGCCTTATGCCCACGATTTCTCTTCTTAACTCAGCCGCTCGTGATGCAGGGAAAAACCTGTTAAGGAATAAACGAGATAGACCAGCCCAAGTTGTAATGGATCTAGGAGGTAAATAAAATAACCATTCCCTGGCTGAATCTGCTAGGGAAAAAGGGAAAGCGCGCAATTTAATTTGATCCTCAGTTACCCCCTGAGGTTTCATACTCAAACAAACTATATGGAATTCTTTTAAATGCTTATGGGGGTTTTCATTTTGTAACCCACGGAAAGTTGACAGTAGCTGAATCAAGCCTGACTTTAATTCAAAATCAGTATCCATAGTAAGATACGCAATGCATAGTGGCGGTTGTTCTGTCGGCGCTTCGGCCAGTTGCCGAATTGTCTGAGCCATAAGTTGAGGTGTTAAATTAGGGTTTTCGTCAACCCTAGTGTTCAGCACTTCTTCAGGGGAATCGACTTCTTCTTCTTTACTTTCTAACTTTTGAGTAGGGTTTTCGTTAACCCTAGACTCTACTTCGTCGTCGATTCTAATTTTTGGCGGTGGATTGCTTTCAGTTCCAACCACCACTGACTGCTTTTTCCTTAGTTTTGTTTCCTTTCGATTAGCTTTCGCAGTCTTTTCGATTTCTGAGTCGAACGCAAGAGTACCTGGAGCAGATCTGGTCATAGAAAACAAAGAAAAACAAGATTAGTATGTTGTCGATCCCCGGCAACGGCGCCAAAATTTGATGCTGTCGTTGAGAGCACGAAAAATATCCTATTCCCTGTAAAATAATAAAAAAATAGTAAAGGGGAAGTAGGGTCGAATCCTCAGGGACCGGATTATACGAATGCTTGTCTCTCGAAATCCTGGGCAGAATCGTGCCCAAGAAAACCTACGTTCCTGGAAAAAATAAAAAACAGAATTTAAGAATTGATTTTGGAAGCGAAAATAAAATAAAAACAGAATTTAAAGTTTACTGAAATTATGATTACGAAAATAATAAAAATAATAAAGAGAGTTTTA
The DNA here is from genome assembly GCF_007990345.1 of Gossypium hirsutum. Lineage (NCBI taxonomy): Eukaryota > Viridiplantae > Streptophyta > Magnoliopsida > Malvales > Malvaceae > Gossypium > Gossypium hirsutum. Next base: position 2,511,417 of record NC_053427.1, read on the forward strand.
AGAGAAAAGAAATTCTTATGGGAAAGTTCCAGCCTCCGGTTGTCTCATTCCGCCTTGGGCTCAATCCTTGGCTTTTGGATGATCCTTCTCGACTCAAGTAAGCCAGTTATAGTGGAAGAGGACGCCTACGACCACCAGCTCCAAAGATTAGATTTACGATTTTTAAGGAACCTGACTCTAGCCAGTAATCTATGCTAGATCAACGCTTCTCAATGGCGAATCCCACGCCATTTTGTCTCTTTGGCTCGCCAACCTCTGACGCAGTAAGTTAACAACCGACTATGCAGTCCTTCCAAAACATACAAAGCGGCCGCCTTTGCATATGCTGAAAAGCTTACTTCTTAAGGGCCATGGACGGAAGCGTCAGCCCGTAGTGCGGAGAAACGATGAATACTTGGCGAGAAGGCTAAGTACGGATTCTAGGCCTTAAGAACCCTTTTTGGGGAAATATTGACAACTTTTGGCTAGAAGGGTTTTTTAGTGGCTCATGATAATGGAGGGAAAGCAAATAAATAAAAATATAGAAAAAGAAATTTTATTGAAAAGAAATATGAAAGAACAAAAGACTTTTGGGGGAGAGTGTTTACAGAAAAAGATCCTCCCAAATAGAGTCACTTCACCCCCTATTTATAGTGCTAGGGAGATAGTCTAATTGAACTTAAATTCTAAAAAGATAAATACATTTAATTAAAGATAAACAAAGATAATTAAAATAAAATCCTAAATTTGAATAATCCTAATAATTATCTTAATATTAATTATCCTAATAGAATAAAAGAAAATAGAGTCTTCCAAAATAAAATCTCTTCTATTTGCTTTTAAGTCTTTGTGCCTTCCATGTTCGCACTTTTGGCACCATATTTGTCCCACGTTGCATATTGGCCCATTTAATCTCCAAATTGACGCTTTTTGCCTTGAATTTACTTTTCACCTCCAATTTAGTCCCTAAAAGATAAAAAGACATAAATAGCTCAAATTAGTAGGCTCAAGCTCAAAATAAACTCATGATTAATATATAAAAACACGTCATTTTAGAGTATTATCACTTGTTCATTGAGAATTTGTGTCAAGGTGGAGATTGTTAGAATTAAGTGACCCAAATTCTTATTTAAATAAAATATGATGGAAAATAAAATAAAAGTAAAATCCATATAGAACTAGACTTCTTTTATTTTATTTTAGAATAAGGTTTTTTTAAACCTTATTAAACTCCATCTATTTTATATTGATTAGGATAAGGTGTTTCAATCCTACTAGAATATGGCTTTACAAGCCTATAAATAGACATAGTCTATTCCTCTTGTATTGATTTAAAATTTTCGACATAGTGAATTTTCTTCTCCTCTGCCCGTGGTTTTTTCCCGAAAGGGTTTCCACGTAAAATTTGTGTGTTCTTTATTTATTTTATTTTATTTTATTTTATTTTTCACAGTTGTATCATTGTTGCTAAAATTTTATTGGTTTTGTATACCTCCATTGTCGAAAGTACATACAACGCCATTGCAAATAGGAAAGTCATTTTTAATTATATATATTGCAATGACTTTTGTCGTTTTCAAAATATAATGTTTATTATAGCAATGACTTAATTTATTTGTCTAAAAATGTTTTAGTTTCTATAAAATTGGTTACGGTATCTTTAACCTAAAAATATATTTTAGTTACAAAAAATATTAAATAACAACAATATATTGGTTATAAAATAGAGATCGTAACAATGTAAATTTAGATGCTAAATCTTTTACGTAACAATATTATAATGGTTGACAAATATTATTTTGTAGCGATATTTTAGTTGGTTGTGTATTATATTAGGCAACTATATATACAACCAACTAAATGTCATTTCTAAAAAAATTGTTCTAACAACCATAAGATTTGGTTGTCAAATCACTTACATAACAATAATACTATTGGTTAAAAATTATTATTTTGCAACTATATTTTAATTGGTTGTATATTACATTATGCAACCACTATGTCATTGTTAAAAAAAAAATTAACAACCATAAAATGTGGTTATCAAATATTGACAATAGTAAAGTCACAAATATCATTCATCAACATAAGAGAATATATATTCATTTCATGTCGCACTTAAAAACGAAATAGGAGAACTACTCCTATTTGCCTACTTCCTATAATATAGAAAACTACTCCCTTAGATAAATTATCTCATAATATTGCATACTAATTTTCTTGTAATACCCCCCTCAAGTTGGGGCATACAAATCGTAATTGCCCAACTTGCTAAGACAATAATCAAATTGTTTCCTTCCCAAAGCCTTTGTAAATATATCTGCTAGCTGATATGTAGTAGAGACATATGAAGGAGAAATAATACCCTCTTGAATTTCATCCCTAATAAAATGACAATCCACCTCAATATGCTTTGAACGTTCATGATTAATGGGATTACGAGCGATATGTAGAGCAAACTGACTATCACAAAATAAAGGAATAACTTTAGGGTGATGCACCCTGAGATTGAGCAGCATTGCCTTTAACAATTTCAATTCGCAAGTAACAAAGTCCATAGAATGATACTCTACTTCAGTTGAGGATCGAGAGACAATGTGTTGCTTCTTAGTTTTCTAAGAGATAGGCGATTTCCCAAGAAACATGAGCTACCTAGTTAGAGACTATCGAGTGATAGGACACACGGCCCGATCTGAGTCACACCAGCCTTTTAAAGACAACTTACTATTTGCATAGAGGAAGATACTCTAGCCTGAAATTTTTTCCAACTTTTAAATCTTTTAATAGTGAATACGTCCCAACTAGGTTGCCCAAATTTCATGTTAAGGTAACATGATAAACAATTGCAGCATCCTTATTTGGAGAATGCTCAAGCTAATAAGAAAATTCAGTAAGGCAAGATTTGAATATGCCTAGGATGCTTTTCTAATGAATATGTATAGCTAGATATATGAATTTGAGATGGTCCTGCTCTAAAAGAAGCTCTTCGGACTTCATCTGAATGATTAACTGGATATTCCTGGATTGGTCGACATAGCCCTAGATCATGTTCTATAGGAGATTGAGTACAACTTTGATGCTTAAACCAAGGAGATTTGGGCGGTATACTACTTTCTGTAGTATCGACATCTTTCTTTCTCGAAAAAGAGTCCAACTTTTTTTTATTTCCCATGAATAATAAATTCGTATAACCTATCACATATAAATATTTTAGTTTAAATTTATATATATCTTATTTTGCTTTCAAAAGGAAACATAATGTTAAGAGTAAAAAAAATCATTTCCTTTTAAAGGAAAAAAAATTTCTTAACTACAAATACAAAGTTGAGAAATAGAGCTAAAGCTCATATAAATCGAACATGATGTCCTAATGATTAATTTATTGGAACAAGAAAAAAGAAGTTCACATTTTTTGGGGGTACAATATCTAGTGGGTGACCAACAATCACTCAATTTCCCACTTTAATGCTCCAATGATGTAATGATTCTTCAACAAATTATCTAACATTTTAACTTCTTACTAAATAGCAAAGGTTAGTCAAATTGGAAATTCTTGTAAAAGCAAGTGCTTCAAACTTGGCTTCACAACTAAGGCCCCGTTTAAGTAAAAGCACCTTTTTGATAAAAATAATAATGTTAAATAATGAACTTTTTGCTTCCAAATTCACTTTTCAAACTCATATAATATATATATATATATATATAACAATTTCGTTATAAGTTATGATTATATTTGTTATTTTTGAAAACAATGCTTAAAACTATCCATAGTCCATCCTTAACCCAAAAATAGGAGTATAATACGTTTTAGCGCACTCGAACCCATGTACTCTTACATTGACAACAATACCCATATAAAATAAATAAATTTAAATGCTTTTAATTTTTGTAAAAAGTTAATTTTGCTATAAAGTTACCATCCTAATGAATTAGATAATTAATTTTATTTCTAATAATGTGGCATCATCTAATTTACTAATGATGTATAGAATTATATATTATATACCATGATATTAATGAATTTGAATGTTATTTAAAGTACTTTATTTTTTGAATTTCCATGTTCAGGGTTCATCGCTGCCATTTCTAATAATGTTGTCTTCAAGATTTGAACCTTATTCTTTTCTTAAGAGTGCATACGTCTTACCATTGTACCCAATACTTATTAACTCTATATTATCCAAAACAATATAAAATGTTATATTAATAAGATTAAATTATGAAATAAGTATTTTTCAAAAATCAAAATTTATTATTATCAAACAACAAAATAACTTAATTTTTACTAACATAACAAACAATTTTATATTGTAAATTCAACTCTTATAAAATCTTGTATTAGAAATTTTATACTTAATTAATCGGTACTTAATTTTTCAATTTATCAACTATTATCTTAAATAAGAAAACCATTAAAAAAATAAAACAGATCAAATTTTATTTCAAAAAATAATACAATATTAATATTCTAGCCGTAAACTTAAACCCATGATTCACAAAATGGCCCTAAGAAAACATTTTGACTCCTAAATTAAATTATAAAAGTTGTCAAATCACTTTTTATGTTGATTTCAACCACATCTTGATGAAATTGAACACTTCAAAATGTCTTTTAACTCTATCCAAAACCCAACGATATGCATATTGAAGTCAATATGCATGAGAAAAGTATCATAAATAATGTATATCTATCTTTATACCTATATAATAACTATAATTATTACAACTTGTTTGAAAAATTCTTCAAAATTAAAACGTGCTTGCAATGATAATCACAAGCATACACTTGGGTCAAATTCTCAAAATATGAGTGGGTTTTTTCTTATTTTACCTTGTTGTTAGTTGGTAGTTTGAGCTGGTCAGTTCATCCTTTTCTTGGTATATATAAGTTATTAGAGTATAGAGAAAAATGATTTTCTTATGAAGGAAACGAAAAAAAGTGGAGAGTCTTGGGAGAATAGACCCTCTAAAGAGGGTCATTAGAAGTATATATAAAAGGGTTTTTTTGAGTCGGATTCCAAGACACCGGAACGGATCAGATTTCAAGTCGGATTATGATATATTCCATTATTCTATCGTAATTCTATAATAGTACTAAACAAAAAATATATTAATATTATTTATATATGTAAAAAGATAATGAATAGATGGATTTTGTACTCAATATGGTACGGCTACATGAACTAAACATGGGATATATTTTTATTTAGTGTTTGTTTAGAAAGGTGGTCAAAGATTGAGTGATAATTCAAAAAGAATATAAAATTGAACCCTAAATCCACTTTTAAGAATTAATTTAATGGAAAAAGAAATTATTTTGATTGATTTACATTAAGTTTAGGATTCAAATTTGAACGACCCTACTTTTAATTAACTTTTTTATATCGATTTATTTGAGTCAAATTATCTGTTTGTTTTCACTTGACCATATACACTTTTTATGGACCATTTCAAAATTTTCCTATTTGGACTAATGTTAAAAGAATATATTATAAAGATAGATGTACCTATCAACTTTGAATATATGAATATGGAATTAAGAAAATTAAAGTTAATTTTGGAGGCCGACGGTGAATTGTTGGAAATTTTCCAATAAAGTACATACATCAATCGACCACCTACTATGGAGATCTACGGGAGTCATTGCCGACAATAGTGGGTGGCGGTAGAGTGACCAAAAAAAGTTGAGGTTTCGAGAGGAGTGATGGCGCTTCTAATGGTGGCGGAATGGAGATTGAGGCTATGGAGGAATTTAAAGTATCCTTTTAAGGATAAAATTTTGAACTTGTTAAGAAGAGGAGAGAATAGAGATGAATTGTGAGTTAGAGAAGTTATGAATGTCGTTAGAGATTGTGTGATTCAAATCTCGACATTTGTTGAAGAAATAAATATAATGGTAAAATAAAGGGATCTGTGGGGAGTGAAAGGTCAAGGGTTTTTCAACCCTTAAATAGATGTAATCAAAACTCTTTTTGTATCATCCGTTTTTCAACATTAGAGAATTTCTCCTCCTCTGTCCTCTGTCTCTAATTTTTTTCTCGAAAAGATTTTCACATAAAATTTATATTTTTTTATTTTTTTATTACTTTGTGTTCGTTCTATCACTGTTGTCAACATTTATTATAACAGATGTGATAGCAGGTTTTTTCGTAGATGATGTTGAAATGGGAGAAAATTCAATCCGAGAAGGAAACGAAATGGAAAGTGCAGTGTATGAAGTTAATGCTATCATATCATTGAGATGCAAACATGTTAGCGGGGGTGGTTGCGCCCGCCTATTCACGTCTCTTATATTATATATAATACAATATAATTTAATAATAACATAAATTAATAAAACTCCAAAATAAAAAGATTAAAAATATAAAAAGTTATAATAAAATAATATAACAATTCTTTATCTTGTGTGTCAACTCGAGTTCCCGTGTCAAATTTTTCGTGTAATCTACATGTTCGTTCATTTCTCAATACATTAGACAATAATTATACCTACATAGAAAATAATCAATTAAGTGTCAAATTAGGTAAAACTTACGTCCAAAATTAATTAAAATAAATAATAAAAAATTATGTCGATTAAGCGTATCATCCAATTCCTCCCCCCACTTAGCCAATGTTTACCCCAAAGAATTTCACGCATTTTTCAATCTGACCACACCATATGTATTCAAGTCAATTCAACCACCATGATCCTTAATTCAATCAAGGAAATAGACATTAGTAAAATTTCGATCTTATAACCATCTCCCTCAAGCTAAAAAGTCGATTTGTAATTCAGTTAACTACAAAATTATCAAATATTCTCATTATTAGGTTCCATAATATTTATTCATGCTAAATTGTCAAGACACCAAAATTAAACAAAAATTTACAACCATAAACAATCATTTGTCCCATTTCTTGTGTTTGATTTTTTTTCTTTCTTTTTTCCTTTTTTTTTAATTAAAAAGTTTGTCTAAGGTGTCATCAAATCTTTATATGTGAAGAAGTATGACAACCTAAGCACCCCACCCAATTATTCAATTTGTCACATCTCTAGATGGCTATTAACTCTACTTATAATTGTTAAGATTAGTAGAGTAAGTGAATAACTTAGAACACCACTTGATCTTTTGACCAAGATAGATGACAAATCAAGCACTTGACTTCAGTTACTCAATCAATCACAAGTCTAAGCTGTACTCATAATTTATACAATTAACGGAGTATTTATTGAATTTTTTTTCTTCGACCACAAGATAAAACGAAATTTCATTTACGAAAAAAAAAATCATGGAAATAAGGTGTCTCAACTAATCTGACACAAAATTAATATCACAAAGTATTCAATTTCGCACACACATTTATCTCAAATAATTAAGTAAATATACATGTTTTATTACCATAATCGAATTATAGAATCAATATTTTTCTAACGTCTAGATGCTTCAAAGAATTGATAAACTAATTATCGAATTTTCCCAAAAAAAGAGTAGAATGCAAGGGTGAAAACACAATTAATACTTGAGGGCAAAGCAAACAATGACAAAATTTACCACAGACAATTAGAATATATCAATTAACAATTCAGTTCAAATCTCCCCCACTTAATCCATACATTATTCTCAATGTATCGCAATAAAATTAAATGAATAAAATAAGCATGAAGAGAAAACTTCCCTATGATTGTCCAATGTGATGGGGGCAGTGATGCAAGGGACAACAAATTTTCATTCCTAGTAAAGAAAAATCACATAAATTAGAAATCACTAGAACTAAAATCAAAATTAAGTTTAAAGAAAATTTCTAAAACAAAAAAGAAAAAAAAAATAAAATGGAGTTGCCTCCCAAAAAATGCCTTTGTTTAATGTCGTTAGGTTGACATTTTAAAATGTCATACAACTCGTATTTGATGATCTCATCTTACTGTTGTGAAATGTGATTTTAGAAAAGTTGTATGGTTAGTTAATTCGTTATGTTTATAGTGAATTGAGGTAAGTTTACCATTTTAAAACCTATGTACTTACTAAGCATTCGAAATGCTTACTCTATTGTTGTTTTCTTTTCTATAGATTGTCGATGTGCAAAATTCATCAGTCGGATAAGCTTGAAAATCACACTATCTCTTTATCGACTTGGTAGATTTTTGTTCGTTTTATGTTCGGTTATGTGGCATGTACATAGGTGTTATAACTATATGAGTTACTTTGGCTAGATAATAGTTTTGAACATAATTGATATTTGGATCATCATGTGATAATGTTCAAGTATAAGGATATATGTTTTGGTAACTTATGTGCTTAAAATGGCATGATATGTATGAAATGATGTGATAAATGTAATGGTATAAAAAATTGATATGCTTGGATGATTATAGTGGATTAATTAAGTTAATTTGGTATGTTTTGAGGTTCAAATGAAGATATGTTGGATAGAATGAATTAAAATGATGTTACGAGGTCTTTGGTAAGTATTATGGAATGTTTTGTGCCGGTATAGATGTGTTAATAAGCACGAAAAGTGCTAATGGTGTGGCTTGGCATGGAGTAGGTACCAAATGACCTATTTTTGCACTAAATAGAATTCTTGTCCCGATGTCAAACTTCCTTCGTCATGACAATAGTCAATAGTTTGTGACGTTCCGACGTCAAGTGGTCATAAAGTGACACACTATTTTGGCGACACCATGATGTCAAGTTTAGATTTTTAAAACTTTACAATTTGGTCCTAATACATGCCCGGGACACTCGATTTAGAGTTGAATTTAATTGCATACTATCATATGAAAACGTTTATGGTATGAATGAATGCATGCATGAATAAATTGTTGGTTTTAGTTCTGATTTTGATTGTGGCTTCCTGTAGCTCAAACCCAATGGTTGGGTCGGACAAGGGGTGTTACAATTCAGACACAACGGTCCTAGTAGAGCCTCACTTAAGATAGATCTTTAATTCAATCACCAAATGATTCAAGAGTACACTTCTTCCCTATCAGCTAAAGCCCACAACTTCCTCTATAAGCAAGTATATACAGCCTCAATAAAGAATTAACAATCCCACAACTCACAATGGTTACTCTACAGTGATTCGACTAAGTTGTACAACTACCTTAGTCAGCTAAGCAAACAATCGAACAAGAAAAGAAACAAACAAGTTGATCGAAACTTAAGTCACACACACTTTCGGTAGAAATCAACTCATAAAACTTGATCATTCCCAAGGGAATATGTCGCCTGTTTATAGGCTTGGAAAGAAGCAAAATATTCTCCTTTAAAACAGTGGATAAGTCCTTGAGAAAGTCCCTGATAAAGCTTATAATTATCCTTAGAAAATAGCACATTTAATCATCAAGAAATAATAAGGCTTCCATGCTTATCAAACCACCTCAAAGAAGTCAATTGGGAAACTAAGATCTCTTATTCAACCCATGATACAATTTTTTTTAAAACATGCCATAATCAAATGGACCACACTCAACCCAACCGAAACCTGTGAAGGGCCCATAACGATTGCCCAAGCAGAGAAACAAGTTCATTATAATAGTACATGAAACAAGCAACAACAGCTTCTCCAACAATTTTCAATCATATCTTAATCTAATTGAACCGTTCAAATTATCTTTTACCTCAACCAAAACCCTATAATGTGCAATTACAAATAGTAATCTATATAGATCACATTTACACCCAAAATATATATATATAGATAAAAATAGAAATAAAACTATAAAAGTTCTTATGCTAAAAGTTCAATTATATTTTGTTGAAAGAATAAATTAATTATTATACATTAAATCAATAAACAAACTAATGACACATACCTCATGCTAATTTATAAGAACCAATTTTAAAAAATAAAAATTTAACAAAAAAATCAATTTACTTTTTAATCTAACGTATAAAGATTAATTTACCCATTTTTTAAATAAAAAAACAGAATATAATCTAACTTTTAATACAAACACTCTATGATACTTTTATCCATAAAATGTTATATAAATATATTAAGAAAACCTCTCCTTTCTCTTTCTATATATAATGTTAAATACAATTTGCTTGAAATATTCATCAAAAGCTTGCGTACAATGATAATCTTGATCTTAGCGAAAAGGCCTGAGAAAGGTATTTTTTGGGGGTCAAATTCTCTAAATATTATTATTTTATTGGTTTCTTTGCTAAGTGAACAATTTTGACTGAACGATAGAAAGCAAAAACTATATAATATTCTTTTCATACATGTAAAAATATGGTGATTGGTGAATATAACTGACTTTTGCACTCAATTTTGCACGCCACCATCAACTAAACATGGATTATATTTTTTTATTGAATTTGTCAAAGCTTCATAATTGAAAATTTGTATCCTAGATTTTAGGAAAATTCTAAAAAAATAATTTGTATAAAACTGTAATTTCACATCATCTTTCTCTTGATATGAAACTGTAATCTCACATTATTCCAATTCATTTTCAATAGGAGAATAATAAATTAGATTTTTCCTCTTGATTTTTAACATTTTCAGTTGGATTTGAATTGTTTGAGAAGGAAAAAGCTAAAAATCAAGAAAAAAAATTTAATTTGTCATTCACGTATTGGAAAGAGATAGGGATAACATGGAATCACAGTTTCATACAATCTTTTCTCGTCTCATTCTTTGTAAATCATGTGTGGATTCTCTCTAAATTTATTTTAATTTAAGCAATATTTTATTATCAACCTATAGTGTGCTTTGAAGTGATTAATTCTAATAATAGAGTTGTGTATTATTTATATTTGAGGTTGTGCTTATATCTTTAAAAAATAAAAATTTATGAATTTTTTAAATTAAACCCAAAGTTATATGTATTGAAACCTTTGGATTTAAAAGGCAAACTATTAGATTTAATTCCAATTTGGATTAATTTTAAACACATTACTCATTTGTGTGGATTACCCATAAATGTAGATTGAAATGGTTAAAGATTATGTGTGTTAAAATCAAGTTTTATTATAGTATTATTTTATTTAAAAATTAGGAAAAGATTAAAAATATTTGTTACTGTATAAAATTTTTAATTAGTACTTAATTGATTGGGGCGGATTTAAACAATTTATTTTGATATTATAATTAGTGTTTAAAATTGGGATAAATTTCTGTTTGGTCCCTCAAGTTTTTTTAATTTGGTTTCTTTTATAGAATTTATAATTTTTATGATAAATTTAGTAACACTTGACAAATTAATACAAAGTAGCATCTAAATATTAATTTGGTAAAAATAAATTTAAATAATTGCAATATCTAAGTATAAATAACAAATAACTTAAATAATTATAATATCTAATAGAAATTGATATTTTGTTTTCCTAAATTTTGGTAATTAAGGTTATCCCGAATTTAAAAATATTTTATTGAAATTAGATGTCATCGAACTTACTTTAAACATGTTTGTTTTATTTAAATACTCTGACCCTCCTCATCAACATTCCTAACCTCGTTAATTAAGATTATCTCGAATTTAAAAATATTTTGTTGAAATTAGATCTAACCCGTCATGCATCCCGAATTTTAGATACCTTATTAAAAGTAAGTCGAGCTTACTTTAAACATGTTTGTTTTATTTAAATACTCCGACCCTCGTCATCAACATTGCTAACCTCGTCAATTGATTCACGATACTAATTTAATCAAATAACTTAATATATAAACCGCAAATTGATACATCAATCGTCCACCTACCATGGAAAAAAATTGAGACTAAAATTAAAAACAAAAACAAAAAGAAGGCAAAACTTCCCATGAAAAGACTATGAATTCTCGTACGTGGCTTTAGCTATAATTTTGCCAACAAAGGGCTAACTATTTTCTTTAGTCAATTGAAATGTAATTAAAAGAATTAATTCAGAAGATGACATCATCATTTCATCATCAACTTTTTAATATTAAAAATATAAATTAAATTATCGATTCAGTCTTAACTCGATTAGTATAGATATTATTGTCAATATTGAAGGGTGTGGGTTTGAGTGCGCTGAAGCGTATTATCCTCCTATTTAAGGGTTAAAGAGAGACTATGATAATAACCTCTAATTACGAAATTTAAACATGAACATGAAACTTAAAACTAATATAAAAAAATCAAAAATTTAATGATTTTATATTTGACTTTTTTTTCCCTCAAATTTTTCCTGTATTGTTCAAAATGATGAAGATAAAAATATCCCTACTTGGAACTATTATTGTGACCACTGTCCACTTAGTCGAGACAAAGAGGACGATGGCCTTTCCGATGGTTACTTTTAAAAGCACTACGCAAATTTCATCACCACCATGCAAATTGATCGCCACTACTAAAGTGCTACACTGCCCCCACTCCATTTTACTAACTTTAGACTCCATATCAACAAAAATATCTAACTTTATATATATATAAATAATGATTCGATGAAATTTTTTTAATAATTTTATTATAAATTTTAATCATATCTATTTTTTTAACATAATGTCTAAAATTACTCATAGACAGGAGGATAGTGCACTCCAACGCACTCGAACTCACATCCTCTTACATTAACAACAATGCTCATGCCAATCGAGTTAAGACTCAATCGACAAATTTTTTTTATTTAGTGTAATTGTGTTTATAAAATTTTAATTTTGATTCTATTTTCACATATCATTAATATCTTTATGATCGTGACACTATCAAAAGACGAAAGCAAAGGGATAGGCAGCGATTTCCCCCTCCAATGATTAAGACATTTCAAAATTAATGAAATTATATATTAGTATAATGGTAAAATTATACTTTGATTCTTTAAAAAATTTATAATTTATCTTTATCCTTCCCAAAATAATTTTCTAGTTTCGACGCCCCTTTTGTAATTATGTTCAGTTTTTTTTAATTTATGATAGTTTATTCTTAAAAATGGTAAAAATAATTATTTTGATCCTCTAAAAAATATATTTGATCATTCTTTTTATTCGGGGTCGCTAATATAAAATTCCAATTTCACCATTGGATACCATTTAATTTACTTATTTTATATACAAATAATTATATTTATTTAACATTTGATTTATTTATTTTAAATATTTATAATTGAGTTAAAATTAAAATTTCCTAATTATAACTACACCAGATCAAAATTCTTCTGATTATTTTCAATAATCAAAAGTCTTCTATCACATTACAATTGGATAAAATTTCATGTTTTATCTTAAGAAATACTAAAACACATATGAAAATAAATATCATCAACATAATTTAAACATACAATTTTTTTTAAAATTTTTATTTATATAAGTATAAAATATTTTAAAATATAACTATAGCCCATTAAAAATTATAAAAATAACATAAATATACAAAAAAAAATCTATTTTTAGCTCGGCAAGGATCAGCATTATTATTAGGATGAAAAAGAACTGTCACTCATCCATTGTTTCAACAAAATGAAGTAGAGAAACTCCGATCAAAACTCTTTAGATAGAAGATAAATTTATTTATGATTAGTATAAAAATAATGACGATAATTAAATTAGATATTATAATAATACTATAATATGAGATAAAAATTAAATATACCAAACTGAAGATAAACGTGGATAAAAGGTTATCAGCATAATCAAACGGTAGGAACACCTTAACATCATCGAATTACCACCATGCTTAGAAAGCACTTTGTTTTTGGTTTGGTGAGTGTGACTTTTGGATTATAGCATTGGGATTTGTGGGGTTAGGGGCCAACTTAGAGACTTCACCAACCTTTTTTGGGGATTTGTGGGGGGAAAAAGGACTCTCCCTTGTTTTAGCTAATTTCATTCGTATGGGTTCTAATTTTCTACATTGGTGTACCCATCAATTTTTTTTTTAAAAAGTTTTATTTATGATTTAATATATTTAAGTTAAATTTAGTTTGATACATTTTAAATCGATTTATTTTGAATGAAGTAGATTTTTTTAAAGAAAATGTAGAGTAAATAGTATTGTGGGTGGATTTTGTTTATAGTGAGTATAAAGAAATTATAGTATTATTATCATGTCGGTTATCTGAAATTATCATTTTATTCTTATATATATATAATTATTAAAATGGTAAAAAATGTAATAATATGTTATGAAAAAAATTATATATTTTTATGTTCAAATATTTTTAAAAGAATTATATTTAAATATTTATTTATTTTTTAAAATATTAAATATAAGTAATAAAATTTCTAAGTAAAGTGGGGTGAGATAGAGATGAATAAATCCAACATCCATAAAAGTAGTATTGATTTTTAAGATTATATATCTATTATTGAGTGAAACGAGTAGTGCAGCAAAATATTTTTTTTCAACTTTTAACGTAGAAAAAAGGTTTTCAAACTAAAATTAATTAATTAAATGTCTAGAGCTTTCAATTTTTCACCTTAAATGTTTCATCCCAAAAATTTTTCAACTTTTATTATTTCGCCGAAAGCACTAAAAATGTCAAGAATAAACCTGATAATCCATAAGCACTTCATATATATTTTTTACGAAGTTTTTGTAATTTTGGTCAATAATTAAAGAATAATGAAAGTGCTTAGTTAACAAAAATATATATTTATTATTATTTATTAAAAAATTTAATAATAAAAAAGTAAGTAAGTAATGCAAGGCAGCACAACATATCACGTGGAGTAGCAAGATGGCATCTTTGATAGATTCCGTTCTCTAATTTACGTTCACACTTAATAGATTCCACGCTTAACCGCGTTCACACTTGCAACATTTCGGCTTCATCCTAGCTAATGCTTTGCAGTATAAGCTTCAATATGGCTTGGCTCCTATTTTTATTTAATATAATATTTTAAATTTTTAAATTTTAAAAATATTTTTTAAAATAAATTAATGCTAATTAAATAAATCTAAATCGTAAATACAAACATTTTCATAAACCCAAATACATTTCGTAATTCTTTTAATTAATAATGACATAGTAAAATCTCATTTCATAATTCTTTTCGATTGTTACAAAATAAAATATATTTCGCTTCACAACAATAAAAGTTACTTAAGTATTTATTAGTGCTAAGAGAATACAATATGTAAAACACAAGATGAACGTGAACATAAAATGCATCACATTAGCAATAATTATTTTTAAACAAAAATGCGAATTTTTAATCTATATTTAAGAATTACAATATTATATAGACAGTCAAATCTAATTTCTTCGAGGATTAGTATTAATATTAACTAAAAAATACAAATCAATAAAGATATTAGTGATCTCGTGTAAAATCAACATTCAAAAATTATTCCACTAATAAAAACTTAATCTCGTATAAAAATCTTAATTTATAACAATAAATCCACAGTTTTAAAGATTAAAACGTGAAAAGAAAAGATTGATAAATTAGAGAAACCTACTTGAAAGCATAGAAAGATTGATAAATCTATATGGTAAGAATTATGGAAAAAGTGCGAGAGAATAAGAAAATTTTGAGAAAAAAATTATGAATATTCAAAGAAAATAAGAAAAAATTAAATATTTTCGAATTTTAGTGTGTTGTTTAAATAATTTTACACCGTAGTTATAATTTATGTAATGAAATAAAAAAAATTTATCGATTGAATTTTAATTCAGTTGATATTATCACGATCCGACGGGAATGACGAAGCTAAAAAGGCCAAGCCAAGCGAAGCCAAGCCGAGCCATATTGAAGGCGACTTAACCGACAATGATTAACCTAATAAAGGTGTCAATCACATGCAGATATTGAGTTGGTGATAAGGTCAACCATTGATAATCAGCCACGTCGGATGATATGTCATCCTACGTGGTATGATTTTAGGTTTGACTCTTTCACCACTTTTCCTATATATAGCCCATCGCTTTTTAACATTCAAGTACTTGCCCTCTCTCTCTCCTATTTTCATTTTTAAAAAATTTTAATGGGTAACTGTTTACGGCATCAATCATCAACACAATGGGCCGGCGACGACTGGGGAACAACGGCGGCTGACTACGGCGACGACGACGGGTTTTCTGACATTAAAACGAAAGAAAAGGGTATTGTAGGAGATCATCATCAAAAAGATGGTTTTATTACAACATCTTCGACTCCAACTGTTCATGAAGTTAAAGTGAAGATAACGAAGAAGCAGTTGGAGGAATTATTAGGTAGGGTTGATGTAAAGGAGTTATCAGTACAACAGGTTTTAGCACAGTTGATTCATGTTAGTAATCAATTTGATGAAACAAATCAACGGTCATGGAGGCCTGCACTACAAAGCATTCCTGAGGTGAATTGAGCTGATCATGAAGAAAAAAAAATGAAACCCAGACTTTTTGTTCTTTCTATTGGGCGTGGGGGGGGGATTCTTGTATGGCATATGGTTTAATTGATTTTCTCGGGAAAGTGATAGAAAATAGAGAGCAAAGAAGAAAAATTCGATGGGGTTTTTTTGATCAGTTTGTATATAGAAAGAACATGGTGTTTTTGTTTGTATAGAATTAAAAGAGGTCCTTTTTCTTTTTACTCAAAAGCTTATGATTATTTGCTTTTTTTTTCTTTTCAATCCCTTTTCTTTAGGAGAATGGTAAATTAGAATTTTTTTCTCTTAATTTTCAATTTTTTTCTTTTGAAAAAATTTAAATCTAACTAAAAATGTTAAAAATGAAGAGTAAAAATCTGATTTGTTGTTTTCATATTGAAAAGGGATAAAAATGATGTGAAATCACAATTTTATACAATCCTTCATCCTTTTATAAATACTCTTTTCTCACCTTTAACTAAACATATAAAATTTCTACGGAGGTCTTATATTAGAATCAGATTGCATTAAGTCTTTTCTACTAAAATTATAAACAAATTAGTCATTATATATTAAATCAACGAACAAAGTGTTATTTCTAATAAAAATCTCATCAATTTCTAATATTAAAATCTAGTTTTTATATGTCAGCATGAGGTATACATAATAAGCCACATATAATTGTCTAGTTATTCCGTCAACCGCCTCAGTTTTTAACTACAGAATATGATGAAATTTTCAAAAGAAAAATTTGGTTTACTCTTTGATCTAATATATAATGGCTAATTTATTCAGTTTTTTAATAAATTGGGTCAAAAGTAATCTGATTCCTACTAATAAACTTTCCCGATACTTTTACCTACAAAATATTATCCAATTATACAAATTATTATAATTTATATAGTATTTATATAATTGCGTAATAACACAATTTTTTATTAACTTATAAAAACATTACTCAACTACGTAAATTATAACAACTTTCATAATATTTTTGTGTAATTACATAAATTATTAAAATATTCATTTAATTACATAAAATATTATCTAATTACGTAAATCAGTATAAATTTTGTAATATTTTATGCTAATTATATAAACTTGTTGATACATTATATCAACAGAGGTAGAGATAAAACAAAATTTAATCATGAAATAGAGAAGAAGAAACCCAATTTTATTATATAGGGTCGGACCTAGTCGGATTATTTTTATTATAATTATATAACAAAACTAATAGAAATTCCATACTGTTTTGTGTAACTCTGGAGATCTGCTTAGTATGTTGATGAAGATTCAGTCATAATAATTAAGTAATTATAAATCAAATAATTAATTTGAAAAAAACTTAAGTAAAAGCTAATTGGATAGAAAAGTTGAAAGAAAATTTCCACACGACTATATCTATAAAAGGAAGTCCCTTTTTTTATTTTTTAATTCTAAACATAAATGATTAAATTTCAATCTAATCCCTTTATTTAATTAGATTACATAAAATGGTGAAAATTACAATTTTGATCCCTATATTATGTTTAAATTTAAAATTTAATCTTTATACTTTTTTTTACATAATTTGTTGCCTCAATGTTTATAATTTCGTTAGTTATTTGTATAAAAAAATGTCTTAATGCCTTTCTTTTTTTTCTTTTTTGCCCTATAAGATAACAGTAAAATTTTAATATTGATCTCTCTACTTTGCTAAGGTTTAGGATTTATTCCATATTTTTGGTCATCTATTTTATCAATGACACTAATTGATCTAAATAATTAACACCCTTAACTATTCTGGTTAAAATATTATCGTGAATTTTTCTTAAAAATGCATTTTTAACACATACAAGAAAAATCTATTTCCTTTGTCAAAAAAGAAAAATCTATTTTGATATGATAAGTACACATTTCTAACACACACAAAAAAATCTATTTCGGTATTTTAAGTTTGGAATTGGTGGTTTTAGAAGAAACTTCAGCCTAGAAATATGTTTACCGAAAATGAATTGGGGTAGCAATTTACTAAAAATAATAAAAATTATATATGTATATGCGTTATAGATGATAATTTTTATTTTGAATAATTTCATTATAGGTTTTGATTATATTTACTCTCTTTTTTACACTCTCTAATTCATAAATAGGAAGATTATGTGCTCCAACGCATTCAAACTTATGTCCTCCTACATTAACAATAACGTTTATGCCAATCGAGCGAAAACTCTTATTTATAATATATATATATATATAAGGACGAAGTTTTGGTTAGTTAGTTTTGATACATAATTTTGTATTTTTTTTTTAAATTATTGAATGCTGAGTCATGAAATTTGTTGATTTAGTCATGCAACCACCACAAATTGTGACAAAGACATCACAAAAATGAAGCTATAGATAGATAGGACAAAACTAGAATTAATAATATAACCAAAAAAAAATCAATCTTGAACAAATCAAAATCTACTATTTTTGCCCTTTTTATTTAGGCAATGAAGGACCCATGATGTTGATGACCTCATGATGACTACAATATTATTGGGAGATTGAAAAAAATAATAATAAAATTACCGTCTTGATTTGTATAACATAATGTTTAAATTTTTTTACTCTAAATATGTTTAATTTCAAGTTATTTAAGTTTAAAAAATAAATATTATTTTTATTATTTTATTATTTATGAATAATAATAAGAGCTATCGAATTAAGTCGAATTAAATTTAAGTTTAAATTTAAATATTTTTAAAATTAACTGTAACTTAAATTAACCCATGATAAGCTTAAAGAATTATTACTATATAAACCATTATTTTTTTTTGTCAATGAATCAAGTGGCAACTATTTAAGGAGGACTAAAGCTTAGACTAAATTTATTGATCTAATCTATATTCAATGCTAAATATATGAGCCATATCAAAATAAACTAATAGAAAATGTGTCGACAGTTATATATATTACCCACCTCTTTATAATTTTAGGTTTTTGGAATATTTCGTCATTTTGTTAGACTTTTGTGGATATGGTTATCTCTCTTTATATATCTCGCTATCATATAAATATTTTTTTTAGTAGCATAGGTCCTCATCCGTTTTACGGTCTGAGACTAATCCTATTTGAACCAGGGGTGGTATTCAGGTAAATCCCAACAATTATAACTCTAATGTTCAAACTCACTCGAAATACATGGAGAAAAAATCCATTTCTATTTCTTCCAATCACTTGTTGGTTATATGAATAAATTGTTAAGCCTTCATTTATATCTTTTATAAATTCTCTTTATGGTATTAGAGCTTTATAAGCTCCTTTGAATAGATCCATAAAGTACAATTTTTTTTATCTCATCCCACCACTTCATACAATAAATGGCGTTAAACTGCCATTATCAATAGTAATGTAGTTGTGCAATTTTATCTAGCACGGCAATTATCAATTAAATTGGTTGATAATCACAATTTCACCATTTGAAAAGCCCACGTGTTTATTGTTAGAAAATTGTTTGAAAAATATGCCGGAGCTAGTGCAACAAAATCTAAAAAATTTCTAAACCAAACTTTTGTCATGATATTTAAAGTAAAAAATCTGATCAAACAAGTACCTCTGTATCGAGACTTATTGGAGATAGTCCTTGTCATGATACCCATATGGGAAGGTGCTTGAATTGAAGTCTTAATACTTCAAAGTTTCAACCAATTGATCTTCTCTATTATTTTCAAACTCATAGTTACTTAGAGAGTAGGCTGACAAATTTGAAACTCTTCTTTGGGAAGAGCGCGTATGCAATCCTTAATAACCAAAATTAACTTTTGTTTTAAAGTTGAGTAAAATTAACTTTGAAATCAAATTTTAATTTTAATTATGAGATGAGGACCAGTTGGACTGATGTTATAAATTTTCAAGCTTAAATCGAATTTTGCAAGAGAATTTCATAATTAAGTTAATATTGGAAGTCAATTAATCTTAAAATTTGTTTTGAGGTTAGTTTTGAAATTAAATTTCAATTTAATTAAAATTTTGGAAAATTGGGCATGAAAAGGGTGGATATCTAGGTTTTAAGGAAAAATGAATTTTTTTAATAATCTCATTATAGGTTTTGATCATATATGTTCTTTTTAATATAATGCCAAGAATTACCCATAGCCCCTCCCAACCCATAAATAGGAGGATAATGAGTTTCAACGCACTCAATTCACGTCCTCTTGTATTGGCAATAATGCTCATACCAATCGAGTTATGACTTAATTGACAAATGTTTTTAAATAAAATATTTTTTATTTTTATAAATATTGGTTTAATTTTTAAGTAATTTTGAGAAAAAATGTTTTTTATTTTGTTTTTAAGTAAATATTTTGATAACTATACTAGAGGTTACTCAATTGTGGGTCATTTTCTTTTTAGTCACTTAACTATCAAATTTTAAATTGGTCACCAAATTATGGGTTGTTTCTTTTTTTATCACTGAACTATGCATCTTTTTCATTGATCATCCAACTAATTGAAATTGTTTTTTTCGGTCCATTTCCGTTAATTGCACTATCGGGAGGGTGACTTGACAGTAAAAAAATTGGTATAATAACAAGTTTAGCCTCAACTTTTATATATTATATTATTTTAGTCCTAATTTTTAAAAAATCACCCTTAAAATTTACGAATATCTTAATTTGATCATAATTTTAAAAAATTCAAACAAATATAAAAATAATACATAAATATTTTCAATATATATAATACATTTAAATTTTATATTAGTATTAACATTAAATAATAATAAAAAACCCTCTCCTCCTCCCACCCGGTCCCTCTCCCTCTCCCTCTCCCTCTCCCTTTCCCTCTGCACCGTCTCTCTCTAGAGGACAATTACTAATGTTTCCGAGGCGGCAAAGCAAAGGCTCAAGAAGAGGGGAATGCATATTCCTCCATGGCGTCAAGTTGAGTATTTCAATGCCAAAATGGTTCTCTCCTTATATCCGAGCCACGCCTTCACCTCCCACACCCACACCCACACCCACACCCACACCCACACCCACACCCAAGTGGAACACTTCAAAGTTAAATAGAAAGACTAATAATATATATATATTTTTGTAAATTATTAAAATAGTCAATTTTATTTATCTCATATTACATTTTAGTCTCTTATGTTTGAAATATTACGTTTTAGTTACTTACGTTATCGAGTTGTAACATTTTAGTCAGTAAGTCGTTAATTGTCATTAACGGTGTAACGATAAGCTAACTTGACATGTTAAATTATCATTTTAAACAAAAATGTTAGGTTAATTTATGCAATAGTTAAAGCTGTCATATTATTTGTTGTCTACTTGTGTATGCTAATTTTGATTCTCGAACAAACACACCCTTATCTTTAGGGTCATTTCTTTGTATTTCTTTTACTTATTTATTCCAACTCTTAGTTGTTTCCTCATTGAATTGAACAAAAGCTAGTTTTGTGTTCTACTTTTATGCAAGTATCAATCCAGTTCACCCTTCTTTACAATCCTAAACCTTCTCTAAACCTCAACTTTCAAGCCTTCAATCTTAAACCTTAAGCATAACTTTGAACTTGACGCTCACGGATGTTGAGGTACTCTTCATGCATTTTATAGTACTAGCTCCTAACATTCATGGCATGAAGATAATTTGACATGTATATCAAATTCAACATTCTTGATTATTGAAATAGTTTCAAAAATATATAATAATAAATAATATTAAAACAAATAATATAAATATAAAAAACTCGATTAGTCTCTCATTTTTGTTTTTTTAATAGGTTAAATGGAGAAAATAATATCCAAATAGATGGTCAAAAGTGCGGGAAAAAGAAAATTGGGTGCTGCTGCAGAGGACCGGGAAAATCCCAAAAATGTCTAACTTTTAAGGTGCAAAGAGAATTAGGGATTAGGGTTTGAATCAAAGGGGAAATGGAGGAAGAGAAGGGAACAACAGGAAGCATAAACCTAAGCCTGAATGGTAAAGAAGAGAAAATAAATCTGAGTGGTCAGGTTCATCATCTTCCATTCTGCATCAAATTCAATGGCCCTTGCACTGTTTCTCAGTACTTCAAACCCAAACTTAAGGGTAACTTTTTCTCCTTATTTTATTTTTGTTTTTTTTTATAATGAAATATCATGCAAAGGTAAAGATGTGATTTTCCCCCTTTTTCCTTTTGGGTTTATGATAAGTAGGGATGGAGATTGATGGATTAGCAGTAGAGGAAGCGCATTTTAGAGGAAGGAAGCTTCAAGGAACTACTATTTCTCTTCCAAATGGATATGCTGGTATTTTTTTGTTGGAGGGGGGTTTAATGGATTTTTGCAAGTTTGATTTTGTTGGAAAGATGATTTCTTCTCCTTGATGTTTGTTGACTGAAACTCTGAGTTGTAGTTGTGTGTTAGGAATATTGTTGGTCTAAGCTTGTGACGTTGAAACTATTAACATTTTGTAGCCCATTGAATCTGTGGAAAAAATAAGGTAAGAAAAGAAAAATAGTTTGGAAATTTTATATGCTTCTCTGTTTACAGGGAAAATATTATCCGGAAAACAATGTGCAAGATATTGTATTGTGTTGATTATTTGATTTTAGGAAGTTTCAGTAGGCTTCATGCTCTAAATTTAATATTATTAACAGACATTTGATATAGTTGTAGCTTACCATTTCCTCTTTTTTTCTTCTTCATTGTCTTGGTTCAAAAAACTATTTTTGTTTACGTTTCCACAATTCGGTTCACTATTCTTCCTGAAGAGTTTTCATGTCTTTAATCTAGCTAAGCTTCTCATATCTAGGAGGTTTGTAGGATGTCTATCTACTGAAGTTAGCACCAATTTGATTCTATCATACATTTTTGTTTTGTTTTATGTAAATTTGTTGGTTTTACTATTTCTGGTTGCTCTTGCAGGCTTTGTTCTTGCGAAGAACAACTCTGGAAAGAGGAAAGCTTGTGATGTATCTGAAGGAAACTCAAACGATTGGGAAATGAAAGCCAAATTTGATAAATTGACATATTGGAATCATGATGCCCCTCCTTCAAAAGATGATCCCTTCTTGCGTTCTTTCCATTGGTTTACTGTTGCAGAAGCTGTAAGTTTCTCCATCATATGTTGCTTAAATGTGCTAAAATATTCATCGATACTGATTGTTTAGGGCCTAATTATTGATGTTACATTCATTGGTTTATAGCCATTGGACAAAGGCAAGAGAATGTATTTAGTCTAAAAGTAGTCTAGTCCATTCAAAACTGTTCCATTGTTGGTTAAATCGGCTATGGTCTTGGTTCGAGTTTGAGGTATTTGTTGATGATGTAGTAAATCCAAATGATATCATTGTGCTGATTCTTGGTTATATTGACTATGATCTCATTTTGTTAAAGGTATATGTCTGCAGAATTTCTTCCCACCTTACTTTGAGAATCCTCTTTTGCAGTTGCACAAACAAGTAAAAGCCGAAGACTTGGCTACTATCGATGCTGCTCTGGCGTAGAACTAATGGACCAATAGTGCTATGCGAGGAGCATCTTCTGATAATTGGCCACTGAGCTTCCTTGTCCGCTGGTAGTGAACATGGAGAACATTCGGTAATCTTCGTCAATGATTTACCGTACTTGTTATTTGTAACTAAGTTGGAGTTATTAAAATCAAGAATCTCTTTTGAGGGAAGAGCACAAACTAGAAAAAGTCGTTAATTCAAATCAATGGTGAAGCAATACTAATCTCTTTCAAGATGCTATTCCAATATGAGTCCAGTTCGCCATTGAACATGATTGGGCCTTGTAGACCTGATATTGTCAAGGCTTTTTCCATTTCACCTAGGAATTCTCGGAGTGAAGAAATTGTAAGCATTCATGCCAATGCGAACTGAACTAAGGCTCAATCAACATTTCAAATTATGAGTTTTAAATTGAATAAATCTACTAAGTTGAATCCATTCATAGGGGGAGTCGGATACCCGCAAATTTTCTAAACTATCCAACTTTTAATATCCATATTTGAATTTGAATTAAATATGATTATCCATCAAATATTTGTATCTGCATTCGGATAACGGATTCAGATATCTAACTCTATTATAAAATATATAAAATTTTATTTCTTACAATATTTGAACACGTAACTTTTGACAATTAAAATTATGCTTTTAATTATTATAGCTAATTTACACAAGCTAATAAATAATGTACAAACATGAATAAAATAATTTTTAAAATTAAATATAATAATTAATAATAAATTTAAAAATGTTAAAAAATTATCAGAAAAATATACCCAATTTAGCACTCTTAAATCTCATGTAGCTTCTCTTAATTTTTTTTTCTATTTGTAAACTTAAATGAGCAATAAAATAGAGTCATCAAAATTTTTAAATTTGCTAGTATCTTTTATTATTTGACCAATTCAATTAGTTAATTTTTTAAACAAAAAAATTTAATATTTATATAATCAAAATAAATATTACGATATGAACTTATTTTGTAATGTCACATAATTATATTTAGTACATACTATATAAGATAGTATACATACATGTTTAAGGACATATAATATATTAACTATTATATAATTAAATTAGGAACGTAAAATAATTATTAAACATTACGATATTATAATGTGTATTTTTCTATTAACGATTTGCAATCTAAGCCTTAAATATGTAATTAATTGTATATAAGCTAGGCTCTTCTATTACATCAGCTAGACTCACTCCTACAATTTTTTTTATTGGTCAATCGTAATTTCAAATAAATCACTCTTCTTCATTTGTTTCTATTTTCTTATATTTTTTATTAGTGAAAGAGATTCTCGAGAAAACTCTTTTGTCAATCTGATAAAATTTTATATTCAAGATTTAATAGAAACATCATAATTATATTTTTCTTTTAAAAAAACCATAATTATAAATATTTTTATATTATAGTAGTGATTCTATAGATTTTAAAAAAATAAGAGAAATATAGATAATAATAAAAAATACAAATTCTTAATTGATGTATTTTTTATCCTAATTTCTTTAACTTGACTTGCAATTTGAAATTATGCTTTTATTTTATTGTATGAATGAAGTCATTATCCAATTATATTGAGAGAATTATATTTATTTAATTAAAAAAATTGGATTTTTATTATTTTTAATTTACCCAATTATATTAAATGATTTTATACTTTTATAATTTTATTAAATTAATAATATATTATGTTTTTTAATTGGGATTTTTTTTGAAAACTTGATCCAATTAATCATATTAATTAATATTACTTTATCATTATACTAATAAATTATTCTATTTAATAATATAATTAACAAATTTTTTTTTCTCATACAATTTTTTAATAATTAGTACAATAAGTCAGTCTTGACTCATGCCATATGCTGTTCAAAAAAGAAAACAACAGCAAAATGCATAACCCTTTAAATGACTAAAGTTGGATGCTCCCAAAATATGAAATTTTATAGGTCAAAATTTTTATTTATCTTCAAACAGAACAAAGGAAAAAAAGAAATAACAAAGGGTAATACTAAAAATAACAAAATTTCAGGGAAGCTTTGTGCTAAAGAGACCATTAGATCCCGGGATTTGTATGGGACAATTGACAGGAAAGGGAGGTTGCAAATATGGAATATGGCTCGGCACTGCCAATGGCGGCTGTCCACCGGCGATGAAAGGTTGAGGTACACAAAACTGCAATGCTTGGTCTGGTGCACTTCCTGCAAATTACAAAGAGTGCTTTAGGACATAACAATGCACTATATTTCAAGATTTCGATAATTGGGTTATATGTACAATGACTGCATTCTACTTTTTTTATAGCAAAGAAAAGTAAACCTTGGTGTTTCGGAAATTGGACGTGATGTGGAGTCAATGGAGGACGTGCAGGTTCTGGAGAGATAGCTGCTGCATTTGGAACCAAGTCCTTCATATGAAATAAACAGAAATTTAGCAATGAATAAATAAAACATCGGTTCATTATTTGACAACTATATACTCAAAACTCTCATGTCGAAGTGCTTAAATGATAACAAGGTCATTTCACTAGTTTGATAATCGATCATCTTACATGAGAAACAGGCACACAAATCAGTTGTCCCATATGCCCAAACATAACCTAGAGAGAAAAAGAGCGGTTGGAGAGTGATTAGTAAATCATAAATGACCACTTTATCAACGTTCAAAAGAGTATTCGTAATCCGTGGCCCGTCTAAGGGACGGAAGTAACATAGGGATAAAAGTTCCTTCTTTTGCTTACTGCTTGTGAATTTGGGTTCAAATATGCAGGTGCAGCCTGAACAGGATGATATTGACTAGCATATCGAACTGGCTGGGTTCTATTCCCCATGTGCCCAACAATCTATAGCCAAAGAAACTAAAACAACATTAGTAATATAATCGGAACTAGGAATACTTCACCACTGAATAAAATAATAACTCTCTGCCTGTAGACAGTTGACATGGTCATATGAAGATTCAATTTGTGGCACTTGAAATTGAGCAGCGATCAATTTAAAGCTAAACAAATATTATATCGGTGAATAGTGTATGGATTAAAACAGAAAGAATAATGTATATATCTAGCTTGACAGATTTTGAATGCAGCCAAGAAAAATTTCAAGTCCTTTGAGAAAGAACTTTGAATGAGAAATTGAGAAAAATAAAAAATCCAACATTAAGATTAATGAACTACAAAAGAATATAAAATACATACAGCTTGCGAAAATTGAGAACCACTGACACCAGTTGCAGCCGATAAGTTGCCATATGAGACAAACTTAGGAGCAGAGGAACGAGGTGCAAAAGTGCCCATCCCAACCTCTGGC
This sequence comes from Gossypium hirsutum, assembly GCF_007990345.1. NCBI lineage: Eukaryota > Viridiplantae > Streptophyta > Magnoliopsida > Malvales > Malvaceae > Gossypium > Gossypium hirsutum. The sequence continues at coordinate 2,538,431 of NC_053427.1, forward strand.
TGAGAACCAGCAACAGCTACCATAGGAGAGTTGCTTGGTAGGTAAGACATATTTGCAACTGTTGGTACTATTGGAGGAGGCACTGATAAGCCAGTAACAAAAGATGGAGAGAAAATTTTTGCTCCGGGGTTGAGCTTAAATTCCTGACACAATAAATAAATTAAGTAGGAAACCGTCTTCATAGACATAGACAATTGTGCCATGTTAGTTGCTACAAAACTTGCATTGTTAGTGCCTAAAATAACCGACTGATCAAAGTGTAAGCTGTTAGCTACTTGATGAAACATAAAACCATATGGCTAGCATCCTGTGGGTGTAACATTAAAGCATTGACAACCTCATTAAAGAGATCCATGAATATTCTCTCTCCAGGATAAAAAGCTATGTTGCTCAAACTCTTCATTTTCTTGAAGTACCCTCGTCTAACATTTGTGTCCAACACATGAATATAAGGATACGACCTCCACGGATCCTCCAAATATAAGGAAAAAATTTAAAAAAAATCTAACAAGACCCTTACCAGACACACACACCAGAGTCAGAGTTACAGATATTACAAGTCAAATTTTATATAATTGTTTTACCTTGGAGTTTTTATTTAATTCTGAATTTTGTGGAGGAAGTGTGGCAGTCGGATTAGCAAATGACCTCTGGCATGATTCCGGGGAAACATTCATAGCAGGATTAGAAGAAATCGAAACACCAGAACAAACAGCATCTTGGTGAATGTCTGTTGCAGAGGGCCTTTCACAATGATTGTCAAGTTCACCATCCACTGGAGTATCATGAAATGTTCCAGTCAAAAATAGCTTAATTGCCTTCTCAGCTACCAACAAGTCAAAAGGCTATTGATGCAATGTAACTTTCACAGCTAAGACAAAGCATGCCATTTGATTTTCTATTTAAGAGGAGATTCAGATAGTTCAAAACCTGGCTTAAGAGTATCAAGAGCAGAAGACTCGCAGCTTGAAACTGAGTGTTGAACTTCCTTCTCCTGTAGAAATAACTTCATTTGTGAGTTGAATATTAGCTTTAACTCTAGGTCTTATGTGAAGAAAACAAGTGAAACTCTCATTACTTACACTCCCGTCAACATGAAACTTGAAATTTTGGCCAAATTCATCCTGTGAAAGCTGCGACCCATCCTCTCCAACCTGTCTGTCGGAAAAAATAAATTGATACAAATCTGAGAATACAAAAGATATTTCTTTACATATGAAAGAATTTGAAAGAGATACATTGAAGAATGCTTGTTGACATCTGGAAGGAATCTATCATGAATATGATGCGTTCCAAGTTACCTATATCCAACAGAACACAAGGCAAAGGGTTCCAAACATTATATTTCATTTCTTTTCTTTAAGCAATGAAATGAGTAATTAAAGTTGCCAGAACTAATGATGGCAGCTGGGATGGAATGGGCAAACTAGCTAAGGTAAAACAAAAAAGAAGCAATATCTTTTATGCTCTAGCACATTCTTCATAAAGCATTTTCTATATTGGGAATGACCATGTTCCTTAAGAACTTTCCTTAATGTCATCCAAGAGATGCTAATGTAATTTCAGTCCTCCTAGCATAAAAACATTATAGTGAAAGTAAAACAAATGAGATAAGTTAAATAGAAACCTTTTTCTTCCTTTTGAAAATCTAGGAAGCTTTGGCTTAAGCTAGTTGTTTTCATGTGCATGTTCATGTCTAAGCATAGATCTCTCAACTCGAAAAAGGCATGTTCTTTCGGCTAACAATATGATTGAAACTTAGTGTGGAACTTGAGCAACAAGTGTAAAACTTAAAGAAAAGTCAGTTTCATACCTCCTAGCAACAGTGGCACCAGAAACATCTTCTCTCTGCAAGGAGACAAATGAAATTTTTTGAAAGAAAAAAAGATGAAAGATAAATCATCACCCTCAGGCAATATTTCACCACAGAATTTATGCCATTCTACTATATAGTTTCCTTGATCTAAAGATCCAGCCAATCATATGAACTAAGCAACATCATTGGATCTTCTTCCATGGGAAGTGCAAAATTTTGTAGTAATAGTGGAAGCCTCCTATTAAACTAATGCCCATCAACAAAGCCTAATAAATATTTGCTAATCTGTATTTAACATCTTCACTTTTTTCCCAAAAAAGAAATGCTTAACTAAAAGATAGTTTTGAGCTGGAAAAATTTTACCTGCTCGATGTTTGTCTCCTCTCTTTTGTGATATTCAACTCCTTCTCCATTTCCCATAGGTTTCTCTAGCAACTTTTGACCTTCATCTTCCTTTCCAGCACCCATGGATATAAAACCATCAACAAATCCATTCTCGTTGGGAGCTGAATTTCTGTTTTGATATGTAAATTAAAATGAATATATGCTAGCCAAAAATAATAAGAATAAATATGAATATATGCTACCTTTTCGTATTACTTATTCTTTCATCCATGGTAGACTTATTGAACTTCTTGGTCCCATTCAGCGAATTGGCAGAAGAAGGGGGAATTTCAGGAGCAGGTTCTCCATTACCGCAGGCTAAATTTCCAGCAAAGCCATCAAGAGGAAGTGGGACTCCCTACACACAACATTCATACATGTCAAAACTGATCATTCACTTCCACATTAGCCAAATAAAATCCCTGACCCAAGAATGATATAAGAGTGATTAATACCTTCGCAAAAACTTGAACAAGATCACCAGCAAGGATTACAAGCGTCTCTACAACACTGCCATTCGCAACATTGGTGGCACATCTGCCCTGTTTAGTCAATTTTGCTTTCTTCAAAACAATACCTAATGGAACACAAATTAATTAAATAACCATCCTCAATATTCCCACGTAGCAAATAAAGAACACTCAAGTGCTTCATTTTGTACTGCTTTGGTCACCCTAAGTATGCCATACTGTATATTGGACAGTGTTCTCTTGGTTTCCTCCTTGATTGTTCTACTTTCCATTTTAACTTCCTCACAAGACTAAAAGCAAAATAAATAAATTACTTGAATTTAACACACAATCAAACATATTTAATAAAAAGTAAAAATGTATCCCTTAATCTGATCCCTGAACCCCTTAATCAATTACTTATTGCCTATGTTAAAATTAAAACCTTCGCCATTAAAAGTAAAAACAACAATAACAATAAAAATCAAAATATTTTTTATATATAATTTTATTATAAATCAAATAGATAGGCAAGAAGAAAACAGCACAAAAAAACAGAAACCAATCTGATCTCAATATCTCATCCAATTTCCAAACAAAATCATCATAAAAAAAAAACCCCGATATAAATTCAATCAACAATCAAAACCCAAAATTGGTTTCTGGCAAATGAAGTAATGCCAGAAGAAACCCAGAAAAGAAACTCAAAATATAAAAAATATATAAAAAAAGGAAAAACGCACCATATTCCTTCTCAACAGAAGCAGTGTGGAAGATTCCAGAGTAAACAGAGCCATCTTTCAAGTGTACATCTACTTGCAGACCAATGATGGAGATGGTGGCAAACAACAAAGCTTCATTCACTGAACAATTATCTTCTTCTTCTCTGTTTTTGAGCCCCATCTCTACTCCTTTATTCCTTTCCTTTTCTGTTTCAATTTAAAAAAAAGAAAAGAAACTATATATAGGGAAGAACAGAGATCTGAAGTAGGAGTGGGGTTTGATTTGAGTACACAGGGGAATTGGAAAAACAAAAAGGAGACAAAAGGCAATTTTCTTAGTTTTTTCCCTTCTAATGTTCTAATTTTAGGCGTTACTTAAATGAGGATTAAAATGTTATTTATTTAAATACATACACTGTTTTTGATAATGACAGCTGAAAAACATTTTTAAATTCAATTAATATCTTATTTATTTTATCCCAATCGAGATTTGTTTTATCTTTCGATTTAAGCGTGAAGAGAGTTACAGATATTAACCTATCATGTCATTCTCGGATAAGTGGTAAAAATGTGACAATTAAATAATATTAGTGACTATTATATAACTTTTAAAAGTTAAGTGATTGAAATATAATTTTAAATAAAATTTAAAAATAATTAATGTAATTTATTCAAAAATTTAAAATATCCTTAAAATCCTCAAACCTAGAACCTATCTTTACCGCCTTACACATATCCATTTTTTTTATATTAAGCTTGGTGATAAATTTGGATACTAATATTAGTAACTAAATTTATCGTTAGGTCTTTATATTAATAGTGCGGAAAAATTATTACGAAAATAGGGCAAAGAGCGGATTTGTTATGAAAATAGTTTATTTTGAACAATAAAAGACATGTCTTTAATATATTAAACAACACCACCTATAAAAAAATAGTATTTTAATAAAAATAAATAACATTAAAAAATTAAAAAAATAATATTTGACTTTAAAAAGGTATTGCGAACACCCTTTTTCAACTGCTCTTTACTTTTTTTATTTTATATTTTTTTAAATAAATTGTATATTTTATTAGTTTTATATTTTTTATTTTATAGTTTTTATAATTTTATTTTAGGATAAATTATTAAAATAGTAATTTTTTTTGCTTTAGGATATATTTTAGTTACTTATATTTAAAATATTACGTTTTAGTCACTTACGTTATTATGTTGTAATATTTTAGTTATTGAGCAGTTAATTGTCATTAACGGTGTAACGATAAACTGAGGTAGTACATTAAAACATTGTTTCAATCGAAAATTTTAGGTTATAAAATGCTCTCTATATTTTTTAATTTTGAGCAATTTAATTTTTTCTTTTATGTTGTTTTAAAATTTTTTTATTTAATTTTCTATTCTCTTCTGCTTCTCCCTTTATTTTCCTTTTTTCTTGATTTTTTTACCGTAGTTTTGTTAAATTTTTCATTTGTTAAAACTAATCCATAAACTCGACTCACACGAAAAAAAATTAAATTGTTCAAAAAAATAAAAGTACAAGAAATGATTTTAACAAATAAAAAATATAGAAAAATTACATTAAAAGAAATGAAAAAGGGAGGAAAATTGAGGAAGAAGCAGAAGCAGAAGAGAATGAAAAATAAAGAAAAAAAATAAAAGTTAAAAAATATAAAAGAAAAAAATTAAATTACTCAAAATAAAAAAATATTGGGACTAATTATATAAATTAACCTAAAATTTTTATTTAAAATGATAGCTTAATGTGTTAAGTTAACTTCCTGTTACACCATTAGAGGCAATTAACAGCTCAATGACTAAAATGGTGGCTCAATGACTAAAATGACAATAATATAAGTGACTAAAACGTAACATTTCAAATATAAATGGCTAAAATATAATTTTGGGTAAACAAAAGTGACTACTTTTAGAATTTATCCTATTTTTAATTTGGTTAATATATATCATAATATAAAAGGCATTGTAAAACCCTACATAAATAAACTAGAGGAAGAACTACTTCTTCTTCTTCTTAAACCCTGCTTCTTAAATCCAAAGCTTAGAAAGGATGCGAAGACCGAAATCGAGAGCTGTCCGAAAACAACAGAAGAACAATGAGCTTCAAGAAATAGAGATTCTGAGCGAATGGATAGAATCCCAGAAACCCGAATCCGGTTCCAATCCTTTGTCACTAGACCCGCTCAAATCCAAGTCGCCAATCGGTCGAATTGTCGACCCTGAAAGTGGCGCCGTTTTATTCTCGAGGTACGCGGGAGCGAGAAAATTTTGTGAGCTGCCGTTATCAAAGAGGACGAAGAATGGGTTGGAGGGAGGTGGGTTTAAGAAGATGACGGATATACAGGTGGCGTCTTTGCCTCACGCGCTTTGTGGAAGAGATATTCTCGGCGCCGCTAAAACTGGGTCCGGAAAGACTCTTGCTTTTGTTATTCCGGTTAGTGGGTTTTCTTATTAAAAGTTGATTTATTTTTATCAATTCATGAATATTAATTTTCTTTTTATTAGAAAATTAGGAGGAAAATTTTGTGATTTTGAAAGAAGGGACTATTATTAGGTTATTTTGAGGGCTGGAGTAGCATTTGGTTGGTTAGGTGTTAATTAAGTGAAGGGTGTAATCAAGCTGAGCTAAGCTCGAGCTTGAACCCGACTTGAAAGTAGAAGCTCAAAGCTTTGCTCTGGCTTGATTGAGTATGTAAGTTCAACTTTGCAATGACTGAATTGAATTCGAATTTTTTCGAGATCAACCAAAGTATCTTGCAAGCACAATGGCATTTATTTTGTGGATTTAAGTCTATAGATGAAGATGTAAAATGAACTAGGACAGGTGGCTTTTGTGATATGCAGGATTATCTTAAAACTAACTAATTATGTGTTGTTTTGTTAGTATTTCTGGACCTTTTTTGAATATTACAGTAATGCTGAATTAACTGTTATGTCAGGTCCTGGAGAAGCTGCATAGAGAGAGATGGGGTCCTGAGGATGGAGTAGGCAGCATCATAATATCTCCCACAAGGGAATTAGCTGGTCAGCTTTTTGATGTATTAAAAACTGTTGGGAAGCATCATAATTTTAGTGCTGGCCTTCTAATTGGTGGTCGAAAGGAAGTTGACAGTGAGAAAGAGCGGGTGAATGAGCTGAATATTCTAGTTTGTACTCCTGGACGTCTTCTTCAGCATATGGATGAGACTCCAAATTTTGATTGTTCTCAGCTTCAGGTCAACAACTTGACATAATGTATAGTTAATTTGGTTATTAATTTTTTAATGGCTTGTTTCCGCTTTTTTTGTTTGATATTTTCCACCGCTTTGTTAGCTGCTGATTTGGGTAGTGACTTCTGGCCTATGAACAGGTTTTGGTCCTTGATGAGGCTGATCGTATTCTCGACATTGGTTTTAAGAAGACCTTAAATGCAATTGTATCGCAGTTACCAAAGCGTAGACAAACATTGCTTTTCTCAGCAACGCAAACAAAGTCTGTTCAGGATCTTGCTAGGCTTAGCTTGAAAGATCCAGAGTATATCAGTGTGCACGAGAAAGCTGTGACAGCCACTCCTAGTCGCTTGCAGCAAACTGCTATGATTGTTCCTCTTGAACAAAAGTTGGACATGTTGTGGAGTTTCATAAAGGCACATCTTAGATCAAAGATCCTTGTGTTTCTTTCAAGCTGCAAAGAGGTATGTTGCATTATTTATGTTGCGTAAACTGAGCATATTCTGTTTAAAGAATTTATATTTAGGAGTCAAAATGCAAGTGATTTCATTTTCAGTTGGGTCTTCATCGGCAATTTCCATAAATGTTTGGCCATCTTGGTTGCAATTTGATATCTTTATTTGCATCTCATCAAATCCTGGTAGAATATAGCAGCACTGAATTGAAAGCAAGCAACTTCTCTGCCTGCCCATATCCCCATTTAGGTCTTTTAGGAATTTTAATTTTTGGATTTGGAACTTTTAATTTATATCCTATTCTAGTATAGGTAGATTTTAGGGGGAAAAGAACTCTCTCTTGCTCCAAGTCCTAATTCTACAACTTTTTTTCTGTTTTTAGTGCTTGTTTTTCTTCTTTTTCGCCATCCTTAGGAGTTTCTATAATGTGAAAATTGTTGTTTCGTAGGTTAAATTTGTCTTTGAAGCCTTCAAGAAACTGCGTCCTGGAATACCCTTGAAATGTCTCCATGGAAGGATGAACCAAGAGAAGAGGCTGGGTATATATTCCCAGTTCTGCGAGTCTCAATCAGTTCTCTTCTCAACCGATGTGGCCTCCAGAGGCCTTGATTTTAACAAGGCTGTTGACTGGGTTGTGCAGGTAAATATCGATAAAAAAAAACAAAAACAAAACAGAAGCAGCATTTCTTTTTCATTATCTCAATGAGCTTCATTTCTTGTCTTAACAGGTAGATTGTCCCGAAGATGTTGCATCCTATATACACCGAGTTGGCCGCACTGCTCGTTATCTTTCCGGAGGAAGGTCGGTTTTATTTTTGACGCCTTCAGAAATGAAGATGCTTGAAAAGTTACAGGCAGCAAAAGTACCTATACAGTTTATTAAGGTAGATTAATCATGATATTCTTTCGTTTCTGAATCAGGTCTTGATATATGTGACTTGTATGTTAATCTTGCTATTATGATACTGGTTTCCCAGGCAAATACAAAGAGGTTACAACCAGTTTCTGGATTATTGTCGGCTCTACTAGTTAAATATCCAGACATGCAGCAGCTGGCACAGAGGGCCTTTATCACATATCTGCGTTCTATTTATATTCAAAAAGATAAAGAGGTTTTTGATGTCACGAAATTGCCTATTGACGAATATTCAGCATCACTTGGTTTGCCAATGACCCCCAAAGTCAAGTTCTTGAAACAAAAAGAGAAAAGAGAAACCGAGTCAGAAAAATCTTCTCTTATTGAACCAAAAATATATGATGAAGAAAACGAGTCAGTTATTCCAAAGGAAGAGCTACTTGTTGAAGATGTCAAAGACAACAGAGGGGACAAAGATTTTCTTTTGAAGGATGATGCACCAGATGTTGAAGGAAATACTAGCGAACTTGGAGATATCGTGTATGCTCCTTATTTATATATTTACATACAGAGCAATGATAAGATGGCCTTGCAATAATGAAAAATAATTTCATTTATGTACTAGTAGGTTAAATGGTAAATTCTTTATATAGCTGCTTTGGCTCGTAAGCTTACATGGTTACATGGTAACTTGCACAGATTCTAGTTTTTCTTTTTCTGGGAATAGGTAGATCGTTTTACATTAGTCAATTATGTATGCCTCTGGGTAGTTTTACCTTAATGATTCGTTTTATTTGTAGTCCATTACTTGAAATCAGTTTTTGAGTTGGTTTTCTTATTTTCAGGTCAGCAACACGGGTCTTGAAGAAAAAAAAGCTGAAGATCAATGTTCATAGGCCTGTGGGGACAAGGGTTGTCTTTGATGAGGAAGGCAACACACAGGCTCCACTTGCTATGTTGGCTGACAAGACTAGTGGCGATATACTGCTTGACCAAGGTATACATTATCCCTTCTGTTGGCCTATGTTGCTGCGATTTTTTATTTTTCTTGAAATACCTGAGTCTGGCACCCATGTTTGACTCATGTTTGGACATGACGGGTATAGAGTTATGACCCTTCAGATTTATGGAAAAATTTGTAAAAATTGAATATATCTGAGTCAGACACATACCCCTATTCAACATTTATAACCCAATATAGTTTATAGGCTACTCTTCTGCAACTTTTAATGTAAATTGCTAGTTAACTTGATCTCCTGTTTTCTACTTATGTAATCGTAGGACAAATTCAGTTCTTTCTCCTACTAAAAGCTTGAATGGTTTTAAACATCATCTTATGCCATTCAAAATTTGATGCTACTTTCGATAATAGTGGTTCATCCCCCGCCATAAAAGGATCAAATACTGTGTTTTCCGTACTTTGCCAATGTTGAATGCATCGCTGCCTCTTGATGTTTTTCTAACTCATGTTTACACATTGCAGACAAAAAGAATGATTTCTACAAGAAAATGAGGGAAGAGCTGAAGCAGGTGGACAAGGAAGACAAACTTCTAGAGCGGCAACGGCTTAGGGAGAAACGAATCAAGAAGAAGATGAAGTTGAAGAAAGGGCAAAGGGAGGAAGAGGATGGTGACGAGGAGGAGGATGATCTTTCAGGTTCAGAAGGAGAACCGGATGCGAACCGAAAACGGAAAAGATCGAAAATATACTTCCATAGTGATAGCGATGACGGTGAAAAGGAAGAAGATAAGGCTGGTTCGGCAGGTATCAATGCCGAATCCATTTCTCTGGCAGAACAAGAAGAACTTGCTCTTAAGTTATTAAACTCAATGCACTCGTAAATTTTACGATACGATTTTCCAGTTTTGGTCGGTGATCTTTTCCGTTTACTGGTTGTAGTATGTCAGTTTCTTATTCAATCATAAAATATAGTCAAATGTTTACCTGCACAACTGGGGTTCTTTTAGGCTTTCAAGTTCATCATTAAGTCACCATTACCAGTTGTCTATGGAACAACGAATTTGAAAAAGGACAAAAGGAGTAATTGACAGGAAATTTTTGGTTTATTTTCGTTTCGAGTCCTTTTGAATTTGAGTTACACCATCTCGGATGGTATCGATGATGAAATGGCAAAGGTGGCTAAAATAACAACTTATTGAGACAGGTGTTTGCTCAAATGAAGTAAATTAACAGTCTTTCCAATTAAAAAATATAAAAACAGGGAATCAAATCATATACCTAACATGATATCTAGAAAGTCAATGGTGAGTATGAAAAAAATATATTATATGCAGAGTGAGAGTTCACCAACTACATCTCCAAAGCACTGATCTGAAACTCTGTTTTTTTTTTTTTTTACTTTCTGAAATGGGTTTTTCTTCATCATGTTCTTTGTTTAAACACCATTTAATTATTAGCTTCATCATTAACTTAGCCATCATCACAATCTCACATGTCAATGGATGCTTTACATCAATCTTCAGCTTTGGTGATTCCTTAACTGATACTGGCAACTTACTTCAACTTTCGCTTTCAGAATCAAAAAAACTTTCCCACTTTGATTTTCCTCCTTATGGAAGAACCTTCTTTGATTATCCAACTGGGAGATGCTCTGATGGGCGCTTGGTTATAGATTTCATTGGTATTTTTACATGCTTTAAAATGAGTTATGTTTATATTGTATGATTTTATTTTTCCCTTTATATTTTTCCTTATTTTTTTTCATGGTTTTGCAGCTGAAGAATTCGGACTTCCATTTTTACCACCATATTTTGGAGGTGAAAATGGAAAACCCAGAAACTTAGAGAATGGTGTGAACTTTGCTGTAGTGGGTGCTACAGCACTTGATGATGTGTTTTTCAAGGAAAGAGGAATCCATAATCCCTCCACAAATGTTTCTTTGGGAGTTGAATTGGGATTTTTCAAGGATGTTTTGCCTTCTCTTTGTTCATCTTCTTCAGGTAAGTTTTTTCTTCTTTTTGGTGTCTTTTATATTGGATTCTGTTTGGTTTTTGCAGGAAAATGAGAGGACATGGACTTTCCAGATTTTGAAAAAAATCAGTAGTTCAGAAAGTAAATAGGATCAAGAGTTAATATTTAGCTAAGATAGCAAATTAACCAACAAAAAATTTCAACCATGATAACTCTCTTTTGCCCTTAACCCCTTCCCATTTTTCTTACCATCAGTTTATGGTTTACAGAATGGGCACCTCGATTGATAGAGATAAGTACTGCAAAATTAAATATAGAAAAAAAATTGAAAAAAAGATAAACAAAAATCAAAATCTACCAATTGAAAGTTTTAATTTGAAGCTTATTGATTACCCAGTTATCTTAAAGAAATCTAGGACTCACATCACTGCCACTCTAACTGAATAATGTATCACTCTACTATCCAGGGACGAAGCCAAAATGAATTTTTAGGGGACTGAATGAAATTTTAATTTTTTATAGTTTATACATTTATAATTTTTAAAGGATTAAATAGATTTTTTATAATTTTAGGGGGGCCAAAGTACAATTTTATCTTTATTAATTTAAAATTTTAAGAAAAATTCAAGGCCTAAACATAAATTTTCCAATTTAGGGGGCCAGGGCCACTGTCACCCCCTTATTCGCCACTGCTACTATCTCTTATCCATAAGCTAGGGAGTTGGCAGGACTCCTAACTCCTTTAAAATGTAAATTTTTTCATTCACCATTCTAAGTGAATAATGTACCACTCTTCTGTCTCCTATCCATAAGCTCAGTGGTGGAGCTAAGGGGACTGGCAGGACTCCGACCCATTTAAAATGAAAATTTTTTCATTTAGGTGGTTTATAATTTATAAAATTTTAAATTAATAATGATAAAATTACACTTTAGCCCCAAAAATAATAAAAACTTAATTTAATCATTTAAAAATAAATTATTAAAATGGTAAAATTGTAAAAGATATACAATTTAATTTGGCTCCATAAAAATTTTCCGACTCTGCCATTGCATAAGCTCACCATAACATCCGAGAAAAGGTCAAGACACGAAATCACCTACCATCTCCTCTCATTCTCTACCCACCACCATCCAATGGCTCATCGCCTCATTCTAGGTGAACTTCCACATCATCCATCTTCTCCTCCTTGTTAGTTTCATTGGTTAGAAATCGTCCATATCCCAGAATCTAACGAAATAGAAGGCTCTCGTCTTCCCCTTTTAAACCCATACCAATCCTTTTAGAAATTATTTAGGCTTTCTATAAAATTCATAGTTTGTTCAAAAGCTCAAGCTCCTATGGCATACATCCAGTTAACAAAATTGACCAGTGCATTCTCCCAGTAAGTACATTAGAACATTTTGTGACTACTATAGCAATGGATTGAGCATGGCTACACTCACATTCAGTTTGGAGCATTAAGCTTAGCTCTAAGCTACCATGGCACCAAAGGACAACCAGCTTTGCCAGGATAACCCTTTTAGGCTCAAGATGCCTCAAGTATAAACATGCTTGTATAGGTATCATAGACACCTACCTTAACTTAGGAACAATCTTTCTTCCCCAACTACATGGCACTCAAAGATCCAATACTTCTCAAATGCCTCAAAGTTTAGATCCAAATAGTTGGAGCAAAAATGGTCAGTGCCACAAATGAAGCAACCCTCCACTACTAGTGGCTTACAGAGTTAAAGATCATGCGATTAACAACTCCATCCCATTCAAACAGAAGATCCTGTTCGTGAAATTTGATGCACAAGAAAACTCAGTCACTTGTGTACATGTTCTTAAAGTTGTAACTAGGTAACAGATGGATCTCTCTACTCCCTTTCTCATGGATTGCAAATTATGAAAAGTTTCATAAAAATACAAAGCCAATCCAGTCTATGGAGGCCACATGCACCACTAATCCGGACAAAACGGTGACCACCAAATTCAAACGTGAAGAAATGGATAGAAAAGAGGTCACATCTTTTGCCTTTCCAACCTAGTTCATGATAGAGTCAGAATTCACGTCTTAAACAGTGCGGTTCTAGATGTATCAACCAAGATATGATGGTGGTCTCAGTCGATTAACACCCATCATCATAGTTTCTACACTGAAGGAACGTTGATATATTATTTCAAAGGTTCCTCAATTATAAATTGTCCATGGGATATAAACTATGACTCTGATGGATGCCATGAAGATAGTCTCACATCAGGCTTTGAACCAATTGGACCAAAAACAGAAAACTAAAAGCAAAAACAGATGTTCTTCTGAGAAAACACTCTACAAAAAAGATTCCTTGATAGAGATCCCTGAGTTGCACCACTTGGACAAGACCACAAACCAGTACATGGTGAAATACACGCCACCTCCATGGGCAACAATAGTGCAAGAGGACATTCTTCCTTCAGATGAGCCAACACTTCCACCTTCTCCAAAACTAAGAACATAAAAGCCACACCCTTGCTATGCAATAGGACTAGCGTACATTGAAAAAGAAAGACAAGAAAAACGGAATGCACAGATTTCTTAGGTCTGTAAGATCCAACCAAAAACCCTGCATGACACAAAGTTTCTTCTATTACAAGATTACCTAAGAGACCAAAAAAGACACATATTGGAAGCCCTTAACCTTACTGATAGGGACGAAAAGAGAAACCAAAAGAAGGCAGTGGCATTAGAAGTTTGAAATTGGCAAACCCAAAATCCATTGCACAAAATGACAACCTTTAGAGAATTGAAAAAAAGATCAACCATATCAATGAACATTTTGACCACCATCTCCAGACACTTCAAAATGTAATCTATGAGATCCAAATGCGACTAGATGTTCTTAACAAGGAACTCCAACAAAGTTTAAAGATGAGCCAAGGATTCATATTTACAATGTCTGGAAAAATAAGCAGAGATTAGATCTCTCCAAAAGCAATTCCTAGATTTACAGTGGCAATACAACCAGAAGGTTTAAGAGCAAGAAGCTAAAAGTTTCTTCCAGCTAGCGCCAAGGATGTTTGATACATACCCTCAAACTTCTCAGGCACCATGACATATTCCTATCTACTCCTCCCAACATCTTTAGTCAGCTCCTTCGACAACACCTTCTCTATTGTCATCTCCTCCTGTTCGACGATTTCCATTCTTCATTCCCCCGAACTTAGAAGACAGCAGGCTCCACCAGGTGTAAGGGTTATTAAAGCATGGGTCTAGAAGTTCAAATAGGAACAACAACAGCTGTAGAAAGAAAAAGAAAAAAAAAAGGCATGTTAACACTCCTTTACCAAATTCAACTAGGCCCAAGACTGCAACGAGCTTTCTAGATCCAAAATTGGTGCTTTATCCTAGCAACCAACATAGTTGATGACAAAGGAAGCAGATACACCGAGTGTATTCTCCTCTATACTAAATGGTATGGTTAGGGATAACCTACTAGTCATGGACATAGAAGAATCCTCTGAGTACTCCTCCCAAGGATATACAAAAGACTCCATAATACCTAGTGACAGTGATAAAATACCGAAAGAATGCCTTCCCTAGATGTTTCTCATTGAACCTCAAGTAGAAACATTGATGACATTCCATCGAGAAAATTGAATATACGATTTCAAGAGTACTAGGCATGGACATACATTGAACTATTCAAAGTAGGTGCTACAACAAACTTAGTCCTATTGCAGTTTGTTGCAAGATTAATAGGAATGTTCAAAGAGTTTTGGATGCATTAGGAGGATACAAACAAGCTATGCAAGAATTAGCAACACTATTTTGTGGACAACAAGGCCATAGGATTGATAAGATCCGAGAGCAATTTTTCTAGTTGAAATGTTGTTCTCTTCATTTGATAGAAATTACAAAACTTCTCTAAGTATTACTTCATACTTGAAGGATTCAACAATATCAAACTATTGTAAGTGTTCCTCATATCAATCCCAAAACAACTCAGTGACAAAACTTAAAGCCTACTAGCTGCAAGAAACCTCTCTATCTCCATTTTTCGCCTTGGAGATCTATACAAAATTATGCATAAGGCCCTTGATATGATTTGCAATGAGCACAAATAGATCATGAACATAGTTCAGATTCAAAGAGCCTCAAAACCCCTGTGCTTTCCCTTTAGGACTACAAATCAAATGCTCAAAGAATGACTCTGAGTATCTTTGCCATTATGGCAAGAGGAAGCTTACAGAAGATCCCATTACAAGTCCAGATTCTCTTATAGACAGCAATTTCCAGAAAAAGGCATTTTAGGCAAAACAATGAATATTAGAAGCCAAACAAATTTCAATATGGCAGATAGAACCTAAACCCTAAACAGAAAAAAATTTTGCAAACCGATCAAGTACGAAATATAAGTCGATCTGTGAATGGATGTGCAAATCTAATCCTTTAGATATGTTGTGAATTGATGTTGTTGGCAATAACAACTAGGAACACTGAAAGGATGTCTCCATAAACCGTAGCAGATATGAGCTAAGGACATCTACATTGTTTAGCTACAGTATCTCATGTCTGCTACTTTTGTTATTTTTTATAGAGTTTACTTAATATTTAATTCTTATATTTAAAAGGAAAAATTGTAAAGTTAACATATCTATTTCTTTTAATGGCAATGTGGTTTGACTCACAGATTGTAAAGAATTCCTGAAGAAGTCGTTAATAGTGATGGGAGAGATAGGAGGAAATGATTACAATTATGCATTCCTTCAAGGCAAAAGCACTGAGGAGATTCTACACTTTGTTCCTCTTGTTGTTGATACCATTGCTTCAGCAATCATGGTAACAAATTTATTTGTGTTGGATAGATATTCATGTTTGAACCTAATATATCAACATATAAATATAATATTTAATTTCGAAAGATCATCAAATACATGAAAAACTTTGAAAAAGTTCATATTCAACACTCATGTCCAACCAAGGGTGAAGGGACGGGTAGACAAGGGTCCCTGGCCCTCCTAAAACGGGAAATTTATGCTTTAGATCCTAAAATTTATAAAATCATAAATTAATATATAGTAAAATTATAATTTGTTCCCAAAATGCTAAAAATTTAATTTAATCTTTTAGAAAACCATAACGATATAAGCTAATACTAGGATCAAATTATATGTTAGCTCTTACAAAAAATATTTAACTTCATCTCGACTGCCCCTAAAAAGATTTCTGACTTTGCCCGTGTCTAACATATAAATATTGTAACATGACTTTAAAAATATCCTTCAAATATTTGAAAAATTTAGGAAAATCTAAATATACTCTATGTCGCATACATGCCTATATTTGACACAGACATAGGGATATAACTTTGAATAATACACTAAATACATGAAAAAACAGAGAAAAATTTAATCATACCTGTGTTGGATATATATTTTTATCGAACGCTCATGCCTGAGTCTGAATTAACGACAATCTTTTACAGAATTTCTTCATATCAGAAAAAAGTTTTTTAGTTGATAAACAATGCTATGCAGGAGTTGATAGGGCTAGGGGCGGTCACAATTTTGGTCCCTGGAAACCTTCCAATTGGATGCTCCCCAGCATATCTCACATACTTTCATGGTTCCGATATGGCCGATTATGATCCTTTAACTGGTTGCATAACATGGCTGAACCAATTCTCCGAGTTTCACAACGAACAGCTTCAGAAAAAGCTCGATCAGATTCGCAAGCTTCATCGAAATGTCAACATCATTTACGCAGATTATTACAACATTGCAATGCGTTTCTACCATTCCCGGAATCAGTTTGGTAAGGCTTATACCTTATAGTATATCTAAACCAATGGTTCAAGAAAAAGTATTATAGAGAACTTTGTATTAGAAGTTTATCCCCTTTACTTATCCTTATCCGCTAGATTAAAGAGAAAATTGGCCTTTCCTAGTAAAAATTTCATTCATTTTTACTGTTAAAATTGACATTATTAACAAAATAACCAAACAGTTACACTGCTGTGCTATATGTACCTCACTTTGATATACAAAAACCA
This sequence comes from Gossypium hirsutum, assembly GCF_007990345.1. Taxonomy (NCBI): domain Eukaryota; kingdom Viridiplantae; phylum Streptophyta; class Magnoliopsida; order Malvales; family Malvaceae; genus Gossypium; species Gossypium hirsutum. Next base: position 2,555,285 of record NC_053427.1, read on the forward strand.
ATTTTTAGCAGTAGAAATGAATGAAATTTTTTACTAAAGAACTAATTTGCTCTCTGATCTGATGTATATAAACTAATTTACTTGAGCCTCCATAGTACTTTTACCAGTTACTGTCTCGTATGCGGATTATTGGCACATAAAAGTGTCGTAATCTGTATAATATATACATAACGATTGAATTTCAGCCTATTTACATGGTTTTTTTTTGTTGTTATTGAATGATTACAGGATTTACTGAAACACTTAGAGCATGTTGTGGAGGGGGAGGTCGATACAATTACAGTTCATCAATGGCATGCGGGGATCCGCCATTAACGACAAGCTGCAAGGACCCTTCTTCACATGTGAGTTGGGATGGTTTACATTATACTGAGGCAACTTACAGATGGATTTCAAAGGGTGTTTTAGAAGAATTATATGCTATTCCTTACACAAATAGCTTGTGTTTTCCATCTACCGTCGGCAAACAAATTTATTAAAAATAAATTCATAAAAAAAAGGTTTAATCTAGTGTTTATCTTTATGAATCTTGTTGGAATGCTAATATATCTGTTCTTTTTGATACAATACTTAAAATTATTCATAATTTTTCCTTGACTTAAAAATAAGAGGATAAAGAATTCACGTTTTTCTATATTGACAACAATATTTATGTTAATCAAACTAAGACTCGATTGGAAAAAATATTTGAATATAGGTGTGAGTATTAATTGCTTTAAACTCGATCAAACCCATCAAATTTGATTCTATCTATTGGTTTTAGAAATTAATTGGGCTTTTTCTTAATAGATTTATTCGGTTAATTTGACCAGTCATTAGTTCTTTATTTATATTTCTATAAATATTAAATTTTTTATTAAGTTCAATATTATTATTAACAACGCATCAACTTAGTTGGATAATGATGAAATTACTTTTTACTTAACAAGGTAAATTACTTATTTTGAGTGTCTTTTTGTCTTTTTATATATTTTATACAAAAAAATATACACATTATAAGATTTGAACTTAAACCTCTATAATTTTTAACATTATTTGTTATTTATAATAATTTTTTTATAAATATTGTCTATATATATATTTATTCACATGTGAGTATGAGTGAACTATAATCTAGTTATAGTATAGAATAATTTTAGCATAAATATATAAATAATTATTTTTTAAATTGGTTGCAGTAACCGACTTAAATTTACTTTGATTTTTCGATTAATCAAGTTGAGTTAATATTATAAGTTAATTTAGTATCAATTAAAAATTTTAAAACCTGAATTTTTTTAGTTTATTTCTTTAAATAAATTTATAATTTGTTTTAAATTAGATAATTTTGACTTTGATTTTTCGATTATTCAAGCTGAATTGATATCACAAGTTAATTTGATACCAACTGAAAAGATTAAATACTAAAAGTTTTTAATTTATGTCATCAGATAATTTCATAATTTATTTTTAAATCAGATAGTTTTGTTCTGATTTTTCTATCAATCAAGCCGAGTTAGTATCACAAGTTAATTTGGTATCAACTGAAAAATTTAAAATACTAAAAGTTTTTAATTTATGTCTTTAAATAATTTTATAATTTTTTTAAATTAAATAAATTTTTATACAATATTGGGGTGACAAAGTTTGAACTGGTATCAAACATTTGATAAAAACTTTAACAACTGTTTAATATAAAAAAAATTTTAAATTAGATAATTTGAACTGCAACTTAAAATACTATAAAATTTCCTTCCCAACACTAGATGCCACATAATCTAATTTTAATTTTTTTTTTCATATTATTTATAATCTATAGCAAGATTTTTTTTATATAAAAATGATTTGTTGGAATAGTTGTTTTTAAGTTACATGTGACACATTAAATCTTTAATTTATTTAATTAAATTTTCATTTATAATTAATATACTGATACTCGTTGATTGAGTTTTAGCTTGATTGATATGGACATTATTGTCAAGTACGCTGAAGCGCATTATCCTCCTATTTATGGGTTAGGAAAGAGCTCTAGGTAGTTCTAGACATTGAGTAAAAAATAGCAGATATGATCAAAACTTATAATGAAATTATTCCAAACAAAATTAATTTATTAATACTAATATATTAATTGTCATTTTCCAAAAAAAAAAAATTCTAACTTTTAATTTTCTAGTTAATAAATAAATATTTTTTAAAAATATACATTTAAAAAATTCCGCACGCACTAATGTATACCTCGCAACAAAATTAACTAGGAGGATTTTATATCTATAAAATACTTTTAAATATAAATAAACTTAATATTTTTAAATAAATCTACTTTTATGACAAGAATAAGTAATCCCTTTCAATCTTATTGATCGACTTCAAGAGTATACATAACATTTATGAAATAGTAGTTACATAAGAATAGGAAAGATATATAATATATTCTTAAATATATGCCTAAATGATATACAATATATTTAGATATTCCTAAAAGATAATATCCCATAATAATATCTTAACACTCCCCTCAAGTTGAAGCATGCAGATCTTAAATGCCCAACTTGCTAAGAAGATATTTAAATTGCCATTTACCATGCGCCTTTGTAAAAATGTTAGCCAACTGAATGAAGGTCGGAACATAAGAAGTTGCAATCAACTCATCCTGGATTTCATCCCTAATAGAGTGACAATCCACTTCAATATGTTTAGTACGCTTGTGAAATATAAGATTCTGTGCAATATGCAACGCAAATTGACTATCACAAAATAAATGAATAGTTTTAGGATGATGAACACCTAAGCTCAATAGAAAGGCCTTCAACTACTTGAGCTCACAAATGACGGAAGCCATAAACCTATACTCAGCCTCAACAGAAGTCTGAAACACAATATACTGTTTCTTAGTTTTCCAAGAAGTAAGAAATTATCCCAGAAAGGTAAGCTAACCAATAAGCGAAAGCAGACCAATTCAAATCACACCACCTCTTTAAGGAAAAATTACTATCAAATCTCAATAAAATCCCTTGGCCAGGAGAGCCTTTCAAGTACTAGACAACACTCAGAGTCGTATCTCAATGCTTCTGTCTTGGCTCATGCATAAACTGAGATAAGACATGAAATGAGTATGCTAAATTAGGTCTGATCATTTGCCAAATAAATCAAACGACCCATTAACCGTCTATACGACTTAGGATCAGTCAAAACCGTCCTGTATCATGCATCAATCTATGTTTTTCTCTATTGGTGATCTTGTGGGATTTGCTCTCAAAAGATCCCTTTTCGAAATAATATCAATTGTGTATTTCCTTTGAAATATATATATGTATATATATACCCAAAGAACTACGAGCTACCACTATTATCAAAAAATATTTCAAAACACCATGATCCTTCTTATGGAAGCAAGAACTGAGATACCTCTCAAAAGTTTTCAAAGCAGTGCAATTGTTTCTAGAAAGAAGCAAATCATCATCACAAACTAGCACATTAATGTGTATAGATATCGTAGTGTATGTAAAGAGAAAATAATCAGAATATCATTAAAGAAATCCATACCCTTTCAGTACAGTAACCAACTTAGTAAACCAACACCGAGGAGCCTGTTTTAACCCATACAAAGACTTGGACAAAGGACAAACCATTCCAAACTTATTAGGGGTAAAACTTGAGGAAGCTTCATGTAAACGTCTTCATCAATATCACCATGCAAAAAGGTATTATGTACATCCACCTTGTCGAAACCATTTTTATTTTTGAAAAAGCAGTCGACATTTTATTTTGAAAATGAAAACGTGGGAGTCGCCATCAATCTTTTTTATGAGGTGTGATCGGATCACCTCGTAATTTGGTCATTTTAATAAAACGTTTTGATTTACTAAAACGACAATTTTGGTCTACGAAATTCAAGGAAATGAGTTCGGGATTCGGTTAAGTACAAGGAAGGATTAGCACCCTCGTAATGCCCAAAATTAGTACCTAATTGATTAATTAATGTCTAAACGTCGAAAGTTGAAAATTTGAAAAGAATTTAAAATACGATCCCTTTTTTATTAATGTTGATTAAAAAGAAATGCTTGAATAAATTGAAACGAGCATTAAAGGCCCTCTTGTCTCGAGATATCAAAATCACATCCCGTAAGTTAGGACACTACATTTGAACCTTCGAAAACAAGTTTGCCTTTTATTCAAAAGTTGTGCTTTGATTTCTTGAAAGGATATTCGGTTGTTTAGATTCAACGAGAACAATCAAAACCCCATAAGTTAGGGCACGACCTTTTCGAGTTTCTAAACGCGAAATATTGCCCCCTTTTTTTTATGTAAAATTCATTTATTTTAAAAATTAAAAGGATATTTGGCTATTTGGGTCCAACGAGAGAACCGAAACCCTGTAAATTTGTATACAGGTGGGTTGGAGGGAGGTGGGTTTAAGAATATGACGGATATACAGGTGGCGTCTTTGCCTCAAGCGCTTTTTGGAAGAGATATTCTCAGTGCCGCTAAAACTAGGTCCGGAAAGACTCTTGCTTTTGTTATTCCGGTTAGCGGGTTTTCTTATTAAAAGTTTATTTATTTTTATCAATTCATGAATATTAATTTTCTTTTTGTTAGAAAATTAGGAGGAAAGTTTTGTGATTTTGAAAGAAGGGACTATTATTAGGTTATTTTGAGGGCTGGGGTAGCTTTTGGTTGGTTAGGTGTTAAGTGAAGGGTGTAATCAAGTTGAACTAAGCTCGACCTCGAACCCGACTTGAAAGTTGATGCTCAAAGCTTAGTTCAGGCTTGATTGAGTATGTTACTTCAACTTTGCAATGACTGAATTGAATTCAAATTTTTTCAAGCTCAACCTAAGTATCTTGCAAGCACAATGGCATTTATTTTGTGGATTTAAGTCTATAGATGGAGATGTAAAATGAACTAAGACAGATGGCTTTTGTGATATGCAGGATTATCTTAAAACTAACTAATTATGCGTTGTTTTGTTAGTATTTCTGGACCTTTTTTGAATATTACAGTCATGCTGAATCAATTGTTATGTCAGGTCCTGGTGAAGCTGCATAGAGAGAGATGGGGTCCTGAGGATGGAGTAGGCAGCATCATAATATCTCCCACAAGGGAACTAGCTGGTCAGCTTTTTGATGTATTAAAAACTGTTGGGAAGCATCATAATTTTAGTGCTGGCCTTCTAATTGGTGGTCGAAAGGAAGTTGACAGTGAGAAAGAGCGGGTGAATGAGCTGAATATTCTAGTTTGTAGTCCTGGACGTCTTCTTCAGCATATGGATGAGACTCCAAATTTTGATTGTTCTCAGCTTCAGGTCAACAACTTGACATAATGTATAGTTAATTTGGTTATTAATTTTTTAATGGCTTGTTTCCGCTTTTTTGTTTGATATTTTCCACCGCTCTGTTAGCTGCTGATTTGGGTAGTGACTTCTGGCCTATGAGCAGGTTTTGGTCCTTGATGAGGCTGATCGTATTCTCGACATTGGTTTTAAGAAGACCTTAAATGCAATTGTATGGCAGTTACCAAAGCGTAGACAAACATTGCTAAAAATAGTTGACAAAATAGTCACCCAAATTTTAATTTAAAATATTGACAGTTTTGTTATCTAGCAAAAAATTGAGTTTACTAAAAAAACAAACAAACAGAGAACCATATCGTCTACCTAACACGATATCTGGAAAGTCAATGGTGGGTATTAAAAAAACATATTGTAGGCAGAGTGGAACTTCACCAGCTGCATCTCCAAGGCACTGATCTGAATTTTTTTTTTTTACTTTTCTGAGATGGGTTTTTCTTCATCATGTTTTTTTGTTTAAACACCATTTAATTATTAGCTTTATCATTAACATAGCCATCATCACAATCTCACATGTCAATGGATGCTTTACATCAATCTTCAGCTTTGGTGATTCCTTAGCTGATACTGGCAACTTACTTCAACTTTCACTTTCAGAATCAAAAAAACTTTTCCACTTTGATTTTCCTCCTTATGGAAGAACCTTCTTTGATTATCCAACTGGGAGATGCTCTGATGGGCGCTTGGTTATAGATTTCATTGGTACGTTTACATGCTTTAAAATGGGTTATGTTTATATTGTATGATTTTATTTTTCCCTTTATATTTTTCCTTATTTTTTTTCATGGTTTTGCAGCTGAAGAATTCGGACTTCCATTTTTACCACCATATTTTGGAGGTGAAAATGGAAAACCCAGAAACTTAGAGAATGGTGTGAATTTTGCAGTAGTGGGGGCTACAGCACTTGATGATGTGTTTTTCAAAGAAAGAGGAATCCATAATCCCTTCACAAATGCTTCTTTGGGTGTTGAATTGGGATTTTTCAAAGATGTTTTGCCTTCTCTTTGTTCATCTTCTTCAGGTATGTTTTTTCTTCTTTTTGGTGTCTTTTATATTGGATTCTGTTTGGTTTTGGAAGGAAAATGAGAGGACATGAACTTTCCAGATTTTGAAAAAAATCAGTAGTTCAAAATGTAAATAGGATCAAGAGTTAATATTTAGCTAAGATAGCAGAGTAGCCAACAAAAAATTTCAACCATGATAACTCTCTTTTAGCCTTAACCCCTTCTCATTTTCCTTACCATCAGTTTAGGGTATACAGAATGGGCACCACCATTGATAGAGATCAGTACCACAAGATTAAATATAGAAAAAAGAATTGAAAAAAAGATAAACAAAAATCAAACCTACCTACCAATTGAAATTTCTAACTTCAAGCTTATTGATTACCCAGTTATCTCCAAGAAATTCATATTCTAGAACGTCACATCATTGCCATTGTAAGGAACAATATATCACTCTACTGGCTCCTATCCATGAGCTCAGTGGCGGAGCTAAGGGTGACTGGCTGGGCTCTAACCCCCTTAAAATAGAAAGATTTTTATTTAGTTTTTTTATAATTTATAAAATTTTAAATTAGTAATAGTAACATTACACTTTAGCCTCAAAAATTATAAAAAATTAATTTTAATTTTTTAAAATTATTAAGATATAGACTATTAAAATGGTAAAATTGTAAAAAGATATACAAATTTTCTGACTCCACAATCACCATAACATCTGAGAAAAGGTCACAAAATCACCTACCATCTCCTTTCATTCTCTTCCCACCACCATCCAATGGCTCATCGCCTTATTCTAGGTGAACTTCCTCATCATCCATCTTCTCCTCCTTGTTAGTTTCATTGGTTAGAAATCGTCCATATCCTAGAATCTAACGAAATAGAAGGCTCTCGTCTTCCCCTTTTAAACCCATACCAATCCTTTTAAAAATTATTTAGGCTTTATATAAAATTTTGATATGGACGTTTTTATTGCAATAAGAATTTTAGTTTTATTTATTATATCAGGTTTTATTAAGAGTTTTAGTTTTATTTATTTTCTCTATTATATTAGGTTTTTGTTTCTTCATAAACTCTAAGTTAGGAATTCTATTTTATGTCAATTACGACTCTTTCCTTTGTTATTAACAGTCTATAAAAGGCTGCCAATATGAAATAAAGAGGCAATCAATTATTCTATAAAAAAAGAAACGTTATTTTGAGAGGGGGTTCAGTTAATGACAAATCTGCCTTTTGAGTAACTATAGGTCGAAGCAAGAATTCTTTCTCGTCTAGACCTATGACTAGATTCTACGCCAAGGCGCATAACAACTTGGTCTTGGCGTATAACAACTTGGTATCCGAGCTAGCTGTCATGGGCGACAAAAAAACTTTGACAACCAAGCTAGAGGCTTTCATGGAGCAAATGGCTACAAGGCAACAAGCATTAGAGGAGCAAGTGACGATATTATCTCTTTCGGTCTAAAAGATAACAAAAGGAGATTTTGAAAAGAATAATGAAGAATAGGGCAGTAGCGGAGGTAGGAAAAGGAATTTAGACTTACAACACGATGGGTGTATGGTGCCACGATACTTCCCACTTATGATGGTGTTGGAGATCCTTTAGGGTGGTTGAAAAGATGAAATTTTTTTTTGGCAATCAACGAACTAACGAAGAAGACAAAATAAGCTTAGCATCATTCCATCTTTTAGTAGAGGCACAATTGTGGCTTGATCAAATGGAAGAAGAGGAGGCAAATCTGATTGGGGGCACTTCAAAGAGTGTTGTCATGTAAGGTTTGGGCCACCTATGAGTAATAACCCCTTGTGAGAACTTGCCAACTTGAAACAAACTGGGACTGTAGAGGAATATTTACGTCAATTTCAATCACTATTGGCTAGGACTACTGATCTTAAACCTCGACAACAAGTAAACCTCTTTACTGCCGAGTTGATCGAAGAACTTAGAATTGATATTAAGATGCAACAATCGGAAAACCTTGGAGTTGCAATGAATATGGCTCAAACATTGGAATGTAAACAAAATGTCTTTTCCAAACTGTTATCTCGAGCCATCCTGAATTGGCCAACTTCCCAAAACATCGGCAGCAATTCAATCATTCCAACAACTAAGAGCATTGCGAAGGGAGGGGGACAAAGAACAAAACCAATAGGAACAATGGCAAAATAGGTTCTTCTGCACCATTTTTTAAGAGATTAACACAGACAGAAATGGTGGAAAGAAGGGCTAAAGGGCTATGTTATAATTGTGACGAGTCTTATTCAATGAAACACAAATGTAAAATGTTATTTTGGATAGAAGTACTATATGCTGAAGACAAGCAAAATGATGATGAGATAGATGATTTTGGATACGTTCTGAAGTTTATTTTGAATTTGAGCTTGAGGACAAGCTCAACTCTAAGAAGGGGAGTAATGATATGGACGCTTTTATTGCAATAGGAATTTTAGTTTTATTTATTATATCAGGTTCTATTAAGAGTTTTGGTTTTACTTATTTTCTCTATTATATTAGGTTTTTGTTTCTTTAAAACTCTAAGTTATGAATTCTATTTTATGACAATTAGAACTCTTTCCTTTGTTATTAATAGTCTATAAAAGGTTGCCAATATGAAATAAAGAGGCAAGCAATTATTCTATAAAAAAGAAACGATATTTTGAGAGGGGGTTCAGTCAAGAATAAACCTGCATTTTGAGTAACTATAGGTCGAAGCAAGAATTCTTTCTCGTCTAGACCTATGACTAGATTCTATACCAAGGCGCATAACAAATTCATAGTTTGTTCAAAAGCTCAAGCTCCTATGGCATACATGCAGTTAACAAAATTGACCAGTGCATTCTCCCAGTAAGTACATTAGAACATTTTGTGACTTCTATAACAATGGATTGAGCATGGCTACACTCACATTCACTTTGGAGCATTAAGCTTAGCTCTAAGCTACCATGGCACCAAAGGACAACCAACTTAGCCAGGATAACCCTTTTAGGTTCAAGATGCCTCAAAGATCCAATACTTCTCAAATGCCTCAAAGTTTAGATCCAAATAGTTGGAGCAAAAATGATCAATGCCACAAATGAAGCAACCCTCCACCACTAGTGGATTACAGAGTTAAAGATCATGCAATTGACAACTCCATCCCATTCAAACATGAGATCCTGTTCGTGAAATTTGATGTACAAGAAAACTTAGTCACTTGTGTACATGTTCTTAAAGTTGTAACTAGGTAACAGATGGATCTCTCTACTCCGTTTCTCATGGATTGCAAATTATGAAAAGTTTCATAAAAATATGAAGCCAATCCAGTCTATGGAGGCCGCATGCACCACTAATCCGGACAAAACAGTGACCACCAAATTCAAATGTGAAGAAATTGATCGAAAAGTGGTCACATCTTGTCTTTCCAACCTAGTTCATGATAGAGTCAGTATTCACATCTCAAACAGTGCGGTTCTAGATGTATCAACCAAGATATGATTATGGTCTCGGTCGATGAAAACACATCATCACAGTTTCTACACTGAAGGACCGTTGATATATTATTTCAAAGGTTCCTCAACTATACATTATCCATGGGATATAAACTATGATTGTGACGGATGCCATGAAGATAGTCTTACTCAGGCTTTGAACCAATCGGACTAAAGATAGAAAAATAAAAGCAAAAACATATGTTCTTCTAAGAAAACACTCTACAAAAAGATACCTTGATGGAGATCCCTGAGTTGCACCACTTAGACAAGACCACAAACCAGTACATGGTGAAATACACGCCACCTCTATGGTGAAATACACGCCACCTCCATGGGCAACAATAGTGCAAGAGGACATTCTTCCTGCAGATGGGCCAACACTTTCACCTTCTCCAAAACTAAGAAGATAAAAGCCACACCCTTGCTATGCTATAGGACTAGCGTACATTGAAAAAGAAAGACAAAAAAAACAGAAGGTACAGATTTCTTAGGTTTGTAAGATCCAACCAAAAACCCTGCATGACACAAAGTTTTTTCTATTACAAGATTACCAAAGAAACAAAAAAAGACACATATTGAAAGCCCTTAACCTTACTGATAGGGACGAAAAGAGAAACCAAAAGAAAGTAGTGGCACTAGAAGAAGTTTGAAATTAGTAAACCCAAAATCCATTGCACAAAATGCCAACCTTTAAAGAATTGAAAACAAGATCAACCAGATCAATGAACATTTTGACCACCATCTCCAGACACTTCAAAATGTAATCTATGAGATCCAAATGTGACTAGATGTTCTTAATAAGGAACTCCAACAAAGTTTAAAGACGAGCCAATGATTCATATTTACAATGTCTGGAAAAATAAGCAGAGATTAGATCTCTCCAAAAGCAATTCCTAGATTTACAATGGCAATACAACCAGAAGGTTTAAGAGCAAGAAGCTAAAAGTTTCTACCAGCTAGCGCCAAGGATGTTTGATACATACCCTCAAACTTCTCAGGCACCATGACATATTCCTTTCTACTCCTCCCAACATCTTTAGTCAACTCCTCTGACAACACATTCTCTACTGTCATCTCCTCTTGTTCGACGAGATCTATTCTTCACTCCCCTGAACTTAGAAGCATAGCAGGCTCCACCAGGTGTAAAGGTTACTAAAGCATGGGTCTAGAAGTTCAAATAGGAATAACAACAACTGTAGAAAGAAAAAGTAAAAGAAAAGGCATATTAACACTCCTTTACCAAATTCAACTAGGCCCAAAACTGCAACAAGCTTTCTAGATCCAAAATTGGTGCTTCATCCAAGCAACCAACATAGTTGATGACAAAGGAAGCAGATACACCGAGTGTATTCTCCTCTATACTAAATGGTTTGGTTAGGGATAACCTACTAGTCATTGACATAGAAGAATCCTCTGAGTACTCCTCCCAAGGATATACAAAAGACTCCATAATACCTAGTGACAGTGATAAAACTATACCGAAAGAATGCCTTCCCTAGATGTTTCTCATTGAACCTCAAGTAGAAACATTGATGACATTCCATCGAGCAAATGGAATATACGATTTCAAGAGTACTAGGCGTGGACGTACATTGAACTATTCAAAGTAGGTGCTACAACAAACTTAGTCCTACTGTAGTTTGTTGCAAGATTAATAGGAATGTTCAAAGAGTTTTGGATGCATTAGGAGGATACAAACAAGCTATGCAAGAATTAGCTACACTATTTTGCGGACAACAAGGCCATAGGATTGATAAGATCCGAGAGCAAATTTTCAAGTTGAAATGTTGTTCTCTTCATTTGATAGAAATTACTAAACTTCTCTAAGTATTACTTCATACTTGAAGGACTCGACAATATCAAACTATAGTAAGTGTTCCTCATATCAATCCCAAAACAACTCAATGAGAAAACTTAAAGCCTACTAGCTGCAAGAAACCTCTCTATCTCCATTGTTCTCCTTGGAGATCTATACAAAATTATGCATAAGGCCCTTGATATGATTTGCAATGAGCACAAATAGATCATGAACATAGTTCAGATTCAAAGAGCCTCAAAACCCCTGTGCTTTCCCTTTAGGACTACAAATCAAATGCTCAAAGAATGACTCTGAATGCCTTTGCCATTATGGCAAGAAGAAGCTTACAGAAGATTCCATTTCAAGTCCAGATTCTCTTATAGACTCGACAATTTCCAGAAAAAGGCATTTTAGGCAAAACAATGAATATTTCAATATGGCAGATAGACCCTAAACCCTAAACAGAATAAAATTTTGCAAACTGATCAAGTACGAAATATAAGTCGATCTGTGAATGGATGTGCAACTCTAATCCTTTAGATATGTTGTGAATTGAAGTTGTTGGCAATAACAACTACGAAAACTGTAAGGATGTCTCCATAAACCGTAGCAGATATGAGCTAAGGACATCTATAGTGTTTAGCTACAGTATCTCATGTCTCGGGAAAGGATGGTAGGAAATAGTGACGCCACGTCATCTGTATCCCTTCCCAATAGTTTTATGCCACATCAGTATTCTTATCTTGAATTTTAGGATTTTATCCTAAAAAATCAAATTCAAATTGAAATACTAAAATTCAAGATAAAATCTTGAAATTCAGGATAAAAATACTGATGTGGCATAAAATCATTGGAAAGGGATACAGATGACGTGGCGTCACTGTTTCATATAATCCTTTCTCCTAATATCTCCTACTTTTGTTATGTTTTATAGAATTTACTTAATATTTAATTCTTATATTTAAAAGGAAAGATTGTAAAGTTAACATATCTATTTCTTTTAATGGCAATGTGGTTTGACTCACAGATTGCAAAGAATTCCTCAAGAAGTCGTTAATAGTGATGGGAGAGATAGGACGAAATGATTACAGTCATGCATTCCTTCAAGGTAAAAGCACTAAGGAGATTCTACACTTTGTTCCTCTTGTTGTTGATACCATTGCTTCAGCAATCACGGTAACAAATTAATTCGTGTTGGACAGATACTCGTGTTTGACACTTATATATTGTCATATAAATATAATATTTAATTTCGAAACATCATCAAATACATAAAAAACTTTGAAAAATTCGTATTCAACACTCATGTCCAACCAAGGGTGAAGGGACGGCTAGACAAGGGCCCTGACCCTCCTAAAACGGGAAATTTATGCTTTAGATCCTAAAATTTATAAAATCATAAATTAATATATAGTAAAATTATACTTTACCTTCAAAATGCTAGAAATTTTTTGAAAACCATAACGATATAAGTTAATACAAGGATCAAATTGTATTTTAATTATTATAAAAAATATATAACTTAATCTCGACTCCCCTAAAAATATTTCTGATCCAACATATAAATATTGTAATATGACTTTAAAAGATCCTTCAAATATTTGAAAATTTTAGGAAAATCTAAATATACTCTGTCGCATACATGCCTGTATTTTATCATACCTGTGTTGGATATATAATTTTATCGAACACTCATGCCTGAGTCTGAATTAACGACAATCTTTTACAGAATTTCTTCATACCAGAAAAAGTTTTTTTAGTTGATAAACAATGCTATGCAGGAGTTGATAGGGCTAGGGGCGGTCACAATTTTGGTCCCTGGAGACCTTCCGATTGGATGCTCCTCAGCATATCTCACATACTTTCAAGGTTCCGATATGGCAGATTATGATCCTTTAACTGGTTGCATAACATGGCTGAACCAATTCTCCGAGTTCCACAACGAACAGCTTCAGAAAAAGCTCGATCAGATGCGCAAGCTTCATCGAAATGTCAACATCATTTACGCAGATTATTACAACATTGCAATGCGTTTCTACCATTCCGGAACCAATTTGGTAAGGCTTATACCTTATAGTATATCTAAACCAATGGTTCAAGAATATTTTCTGTCAGGAAAAAGTATTATAGAGAACTTTGTATTAGATGTTAGATTATATTTCATCCCCTTTACTCAAAAATAGATAAATTAGTCCTTATCTATTAGATTAATTAGCAAATCGATCTTTTCTAGTAAAAATTTCATTCATTTTTACTGTTAAAATTGACATTGATGACAAAATAACCAAACAGTTACATTGCTCGGCCATATATACCTTACTCTAACATACAAGAACCAATTTTTAACAGTAGAAATGAATAAAATTTTCTACTAAAGAACTAATTTGCTCTTTAATCTAATGTATATGAACTAATTTACTTCAGCCTTCATAGTACTTTTAGCAGTTTCTGTCTCATATGCGGATTATTGGCACATAAAAGTGTCGTAATCTGTATAATATATACATAACGATTGAATTTCAGCCTGTTTACATGGTTTTTTTTGTTGTTGTTGATATTGAATGATTACAGGATTTACTGAAACACTTAGATCATGTTGTGGAGGGGGAGGTCGATACAATTACAGTGCATCAGTGGCATGCGGGGATCCGCCATTAACGACAAGCTGCAAGGACCCTTCTTCACATGTGAGTTGGGATGGTTTACATTATACTGAGGCAACTTACAGATGGATTTCAAAGGGTGTTTTAGAAGAACTATATGCTATTCCTAATACAAATAGCTTGTGTTTTCCATCTACCGTAAACAAACAAATTTATTGAAAATAAATTCATAAAAAAAGGGTTTAATCTAGTGTCTTTTCAAGATCTTTATGAATCTCGTTGCAATGCCAACAATGTTTATGTCAATTAAACTAAGACTTGATTAGAAAAGATATTTGAATATAGGTGTGAGTATTAATGGCTTTAAATTTGATCGAACCCATCAAATTGGGCTTTTTCTTAATAGATTTATTCGATTAATTTGACCATTCATATTAGTTCATTTATTTATTTATATTTCTATAAATATTAAATTTTTTTGTTAAGTTCAGTATTATTATTAACCGCGCATCAACTTTGTTGGATAATGATGAAGTTACTTTTACTTTACAAGGTAAAGTGCATATTTTGAGTGTCTTTTTATATATTTTATATAAAAATATGCACATAATAAGATTTGAAATTAAACCTCTATAATTTTTAACATTATACTTTACTCTTCGGTCAAAGTCTTAATTGTTATTTATATTATTATTTTTATAAAAATTGTTTATATATATATATTTATTCACATGTGAGTTTGAGTGAACTATAATCTAGTTATAGTCTAGAATAATTTAGCATAAATATATAAATAATTATTTTTTAAATTGGTTGAAGTAACCGACTTAAATTTACTTTGATTTTTCAATTAATCAAGCTAAATTAGTATCATAAGTTAATTTGATATCAACTAAAAGTTTTAAAAATTAAAATTTTTTTAATTTGTATCTTTAAATAAACTTATAATTTGTTTTAAATTAGATAGTTTCGACTTTGATTTTTCGATTAATCAAGCTGAATTGATATCAAAAGTTAATTTGATACCAATTGAAAAGATTAAATACTAAAAGTTTTTAATTTATGTCATCAAATAATTTCATAATTTGTTTTTAAATAAGATAGTTTTTGCTTTGATTTTTTGATTAATCAAGCTGAGTTAGTATCATAAGTTACAAAAAAATTTAAAATATTAAAAGTTTTTAATTTATGTCTTTAAATAATTTTATAATTTTTTTTAAAGTAGATAAATTTTTTATACAATATTACAATATTTGATAAAAACTTTGACCACTGGTTAATATAAATGGAGAATTTTAAATTAGATAGTTTAAATTGCAACTTTAAAATACTATAAAAATTTTCCTTCCCTACACTAGATGCCACATAATCTAATTTTAATTGTTTTTATTGTATCATATTATATATATAATCTATAGCAAGAATTTTTTATATAAAAATATTTGTTGGAATAGTTCTTTTAAGTTACATGTGACACATTAAATATTTAATTTATATAATTAAATTTTCATTTATAATTAATATATTGATACTCGCCGATTGAGTTTTAGCTCAATTGGTATGGAGTCAAGTGTGCTGAAGCGCATTTATCATTCTATTTATAGGTTGGGGAAGAGTTATGAATAGTTCTAGACATTGGGTAAAAAATAGCAGATATGATTAGAATTTATAATGAAATTATTCCAAACAAAATTAATATATTAATACTAATATATTAATCGTCATTTTCCAAAAAAAAAATTCTAACTTTAATTTTCTAGTTAATAAATAAATATTTTTAAAAAATATACATTTAAAAAATTCCGCATGCACTAATGTATACCTCATAACAAAATTAACTAAGAGGCTTTTATATCTATTAAATACTTTTAAATATAAATAAACTTAATATTTTAAATAAATCTAAATATTTTTAAATAAATCTACTTTTATGACAGGGATAAGTAATCCCTTTTAATCTTATTGATTGACCTCTTAAGAGTATACATAATATTTATAAAGCAGTAGTTACGTAAGAATAGGAAAGATATATAATATATTCCTAAATATATGCCTAAAAGAAAGATATACAATATATTTAGATATTCCTAAAAGATAATATCCCATAATAAGATATTCAAATTGCGGTTTACTAAGCGCGGTTGTAAAAATATTAGCCAACTAAATGGAGGTCAGAACATAAGAAGCTGCAATCAATGCATCCTGGACTGCAACCCTAGTAAAGTGACAATCCACTTCAATATGTTTAGTACGCTATTGAAATATAGGATTCTATACAATATGCAACACAAAATGACTATTACAAAATAAAGGAATAGTTTTAGGATGATAAACAACTCAATAGCAAGGCTTTCAGTCTTTTGAGCTCACAAGTGATGGAAGCCATAACCTATACTTAGCCTCAACAGAAGACTAAAACACAATATGTTGTTTCTTAGTTTTCCAAGAAATAAGAGATTGTCTCAGAAAGGCAAGCCAACCGGTAAGCGAATGCTGAGTTAAAGGACAAGCATACCAATTTGAATCACACCACCCCTTTTAAGGAAAAATCACTATCAGATATCAATAAAATCCATTGGCCAAGAGAACCTTTCAAGTACTGGACAACACGCAAAGTCGTGTCCCAATGCTTCTGTCTTGACATATGCATAAACTAAGATAAGACATGAAATGAGTATACTAAATTAGGTTTGGTCATTTACCAAATAAATCAAACGACCCATTAACCATCTGTATAACTTAGAATCAGTCAAAACTGCCATGTATCACTCGTCAATCTATGATTTTTCTCTATTGGTGATCATGTGGGCTTTGCTCCCAAAAGATCCGTCTTCGAAATAATATCAAGTGCGTATTTCCTTTGATAAAAATATATACCCAAAGAACTACGAGCTACTACTATCACCAAAAGGTATTTCAAAACACCAAGATCTTCATATGAAAGCAAGAACTGAGATACCCCTCAAAAGTTTTCAAAGCAGCAAAATCATTCCTAGAAACAAGCGAATCATCACCATAAACTAGCACATTAATGTGTACAAATCTCGTAGTGTATATAAAGAGAGAATAATCAGAATATGATCGAAGAAATCCATTCCCTTTCAGTGCAGTAACTAACTTTGCAAACCAACACCGAGGAGCCTGTTTTAATCCATACAAAGACTTGGGCAAACAACAAACCATTCCAGGCTTATCAGGGACAAAACCTGAGGAACCTTCATGTAAACCTCTTCATCAATATCACCATGCAAAAATGCATTATATATACCCATATAATGTAACTCCGATTCAAAGCTGCAATAGCTAAGATAGCACGAACAGTAATCATTTTCGCCACAAGATTAAAAGTTTCATCATAGTCAATACCTTCCACCTGGTGATTACCAAAAACAACAAGATGAGCATTAAGTCTCTCAATACTTTCATTCGAATTATATTTAATCTTGTACACCGACTTACTACTCGTTGGACAGTCAATTGGACTTTCAACAACTAAAAATATTGGGGTTGTCTCTAGTCTCTATGAAGAATCATGTACGATTCATGGAGGAGGCTTCTCGGTTGATGGAGATACAACTTGCAAGAACTCACAAGAGATACCATCCACTAAAGTCACCCCACACACATTCTCCTCAATTAATATTACACACAATATTAACACTTTTCCCAAGAGCTCTTATAAGTCATATCTCTACCAACTAAGGCTTCTCCCTCCATGAATTGTACATGTCTTTCCATGAAGGTTGAGAACAAAACTCCAACACATATCAACAAGGACAAAACTCCAATATATAGCAATGAAAACCAATCATTTACTTGATAGATGACAGTTTAAAAACTTTTCTTAAAGAAATCAATTCCCCTCTGTACACATCAACGAGAACAACACCTTCAAACCACAAGCATCGAATAAGAACACTACTCCCAAAAACTAAACAACAATTAAAATAAGGCATAAAAGAATCCTATAAAAACCCTCGAATAAGAATTAGCAAAAACCCACCTTAAAAACCACCAAAAACACTGACCTAAAAAATTCACAGATCAAACAACCTATAAATCCAAATTTAATATTCTCAGTTCAATTTCCAAAAGTTCCTTAATAACATCTTCTTCATTATCAATAACACTAAACCTAATCTGTTTTTCCAAGCTCCCACGTTTTTTTAAGCTTCTTCCCACATTTTTCTTTTGATTTTGAAAATCGAAATAGATAGTGACTCGTTTGCAAATGGAAGATTTTGAGTCCAGAAATTATTTTTTTAGTTGATCCCACTTGGCCTCATGCTTTGGAATATCACCATTAATGTTAGATGGCTACTTGGGTATACATGTTTGTTTTTTCTTTGACTCGTAATAATTTTAAAACTTATATTTATATATAAATATATTATAAAGACATAATTTATATATATTTCTTTATAATATATTTGCATGTATATAAGTGTGAAAAAAGAGATTTAAAACATCAATAAACTTGAAATAATACACTGAAACACATTGATATCAGTATGTATCAGTATCAAGATAAAAACAATATGTCCACCTTTACGATATTGACTACTTTGATCCATACTCTAAATGTATCTAAATACAAATAAAAATGGTAACGACTAGTGTGGATTTAGATATTTGCAAATATATGATCTATTTTTACGGATTTGAATATTACAAATGCAAGTAGTATTTGTATTAAGATATTCTAATTATTCAACATATATATATAATATCTTTAAAGTTATTTCAATTTATAAAAATTTTATTTTATTAATTTTTTATTTAAATTCAAATATTATCATATTTAGATGTGTTAATATTTGATACACTAGCGGTATATATATTTTTATTTCACAAGCAATTTTAAAATATTGTCACATGTTTCTTTTTTATAAATATTTATTTATTTTAATATTATACTACATCTCTATAAGACTATTGTCAACCCTTAACATTGTTTATGAAATTTAAAAATTCTGCTGGCAGTGTACAAAATATTATTCTTATTTTAATTAGATCCCTTAAATTTTTGAAAATTCCCATTAATCTAACAAAAAATTTAAAAGTTTAATTAGACCTTAATTTCTTTTTAAAAAGTTGACATAAAACTCTTAAAATTTTTAAAAATTTTAGTAAGCACCCAAACTTTAGTCTAGGATCCACCATTATTATATATCCCATAATAGATATGATAATATCTGTCCATGGTTTTGCAGCTGAAGCTTTGGGATTGCCATTTCTTCCACCATATGATGGATATAAAAATGAAAAATCAGAGAAATTTGAAAGTGGTGTGAATTTTGCAGTTTGGGGGGGAGCGGGATGCTAGTGCACTCAATTCTTCATTTACTGGAACCTATAATCCCGTCACCGACATATCTTTAGTAGATGAAGTGAATTCCTTCAAACAATTTCTTAATCTACGTACAGATCTCAAACAGCTCCTACGGAACTCTTTGATAATGATGGGAGAAATCGGGGGAAATGATTGCAGTCAGGCCTTCAAGCAAGGAAAAAGCATTGAGAATGTTTGAAACTTTGTTCCTCCTGTTGTTGATTCTATAACTTCATCAATTAATGTAAGAATTACCAGTTTTTTACGGCAATTATTGATCAGTACTGTGTTTCATATTATTATAACATTTGAGTTTGATATGTAGGAGTTGATCGAGTTGGGTGCAGTGACATTTCTGGTCCCTGGAAACTTCCCAATTCGATGCTCTCCCACTTATTTGACACTGTTTCAAGGTTCAGACAAGGATTAATATGATCCCTTAACTGGTTGTCTAACATGATTGAACCAATTCTCTCAACACCACAATCAATTACTTCAAAAAGAACTCGAAAAAATCCGAAACCTTCATCCCGACACCAACATAGTTTATGCTAATTATTACAGCACTACAATGCGGATTTACAGTTCTCCAAACAAATCTCCAGGGTTTAAAGAACAATTGAAGGCTTGCTGTGGAACTGGAGGTCTTTACAGTTACAATCTTTCGAGATCTTGTGGTCATCCGCCTGTAACACAATGTTGCAATGACCCTTCTTGGAATCCATTATACAGTTGCGGTCAACAGATTGATTGCCAATGTTGTATTTGAGGAATTGATGAACAGCATTCATAGTTTAAATAACTTGTGTATCATTTACTTTAAGTAACAATCCAAACAATTATTTTTTTAACATACATATTTCAGAAAGGGAATCTAATTCCTTGATATACATTATACTAATTTGATTTCACACCACACAACACATACCATTTATTGTTAGAAAAGGTGTTGTGTTGACATGAAACGTGGGATGAAATTAGAAACATGACAGACAACATTGGGACCTTCTTTCCACATTTTGATTTTGATTTTGAAAATCGAAATCAGATAATGAGTGGTTTGCAAATACTTAGCTTTAATGATAGCAAGGTTAGGATCCTTTGGTCAAATCCTTAGCTTTAATGATAGATAATGACTGTGTCTCCTATTTAACAATGTTATTTTCACCATTCTCTCCTGTCCCACCAATTGTATGAGAAGAGAATAATGTTGGAAAATTCATATATATATATATATATAAGGGTAATTATATGTTATTATTTATTATTATTATAGGTTAGTTTAAATTAAAAGTGATCTAATTTAGTTAAAGTTTATTGAGCTTTAATTATTAAATAAAGTATGAGTCAAATATGTGTACATACTCTAGTAATTGAGTTCTAATTAATTTCTAATTAATGATGGGCTAATTAGGAATTAGGGAAAATATACCAAAGCTATATATATTAGGGTTATGATTCTCAACTTAGGAAAGAGAAAGTAAATATTCTCTTAATTTATTGTATGCTAATTTGGAAGATCAAATTCAATATCCTGAAAAACCAAAGGTGAAAATGCGGAAATAGGGGAAATTTTGGGAAAAGAAAATAAAAAATATAGATTTTTACAAAAACAAATTCCAACTTCCTGATAGTTTATTAGATAAACCCATGACCATCCATCCACAAACACTCAAAGTGTGACACACTCAAGAAATAGTAAAAATATTGTCATTTGCTCATGCAAAGATTCAAACACATGACCATAAGATAAGTTAACACTTTATCACTAAATCAACAACTTCATTCTGTTACTAGTTGAACAAAAATAATTTTTAAGTTAAATAGATAGAGACAAAGCTAGGAACAAAAATAATAGAATTTTTCTCAAGGAGAGATTTAAATCTATGACCTCCAACACACAATCAAGGCCTTTAACCACTGAAATAGATACTTACCTATGATAAAATTTAACAAATCAAATATTCAAATTTTTGTGGCGTATAAAATTTTTCTCATGTTTTTTAGTGATTCGTTTCATGTTTTAAGTATTAGTGTAATGAATATTTCAAGGGATTTTATTAATAGGGCATATGAAAATATTATTGATCCAGAAGATGTGCATGATGGAGGAAGTGATAATGAAGATGATGGTGAATCAAACAATTCAAGTGGTTTTGAAGGAATTAACAAGAGATGCTATAGCTTCTAGTTTAATGAATTCACTTTAAAATGCGATGCTATAGCTTATAGTTTAATGAATTCACTTTAAAATGCAAATGTTAATGTAAAATTTTTAATATTTATATTTGGTATATAAATATTACTATTTTTTAAAAATTTAATCTAAATACATGCAATATTTTAATTTGTTAGGTTTATGTTTTCTATGTTATGTTAACATCTAATATGTGTTATATATTCAAATTACATTTTAAAATGAAATAATACAAATGTGTTAAAATCATTAATTAAAAATAAAAAATACATTTTTTAAAATAATACAAATGTGTTAATATCTAATTACAAATAATTAATGGTTATATTTAAATATTAAAAACATAGTTTATACATTCTAATTAAATTGTATAAATAATTAATATTAATTGCTTAAAAATATTTAAAAATTATATTTCATATATTAAAATATTAACAACAAGCTGTAATAAATTATTTTTTATATTCTTGCTAAAATATCATAATATTAACTAATTTGAACATATTTAAATATCGGCCACTAAAATTGATTTATCCAAGACTCTTCCATCTTGCCAAAAGTAAGGATTGTACAGTAGCTGAAGTAGTATGTCTGTTTGGGAATGGTAGTGCTAGTTGGAACGAATATTTTACTAGACCGTTGTTGGGTAGGGAGGAGGGGTTGTGCAAAGAGCTGGCTGAAAGAGCGAGTGGTACGGTGTTGAATTTGAACATTGATGATAGGTCGTGTTGGGCAAAAGATAAAGACGAGGACTTTTCGGTTAAAAAATGCACTGAATTATTGATGTTGGACGATGGGGAGAACAATATTTTTGATTGTGGTAAATTATGGAAAATTAAGGTGCCTCCTAGAGTGCGTTGTTTTCTCTGGATGCTCGCTATTGATAGATTATCGACAAAGGAGTTTCTGGTTAAAAGAGGGGTGAGCTTTCAAAATTTAACGATAAACTGTTCGTGGTGCGATGGTGTTCCGGAGTGTGCTTCTCATTTGTTCTTTAAGTGTAAATTTATTGAAGGTTTTTGGGGGAGAATTTTCAAGTGGTGGGAGGTGGCGTGGAAGCAGGTGGAAGGCTTTTTGGACTTCTTTGTTTTATGTAACAATGTGCGTTTGGCCGAAATTTGGAAACAATTATCGTTGATTGCTATTGAAGCAGCTTGCTGGACAATTTGGTTAGCAAGAAATGAATTGATTTTTGATAAAAAGAGAGTTTATATGGAAAATTTGGTGTACCAATCAAAGATGAGAGCATTGCTGTGGATTAGATCTATCCATGAAGAAAATTTTTTGAAGGAGAATCTTTGGTGGATATCTCCTCTCAGGTGTCAGGTGGATTCTATTAAATCCAAACCTGCCGTGTTCTGTTGGAGGCCCCTTCCAGTTGGATGGCTAAAATTCAACGTGTGTGGGATTGAGCTAGAAGATAAAGCAGGGTGTGGAGGAGTTTTGAGAGATATGGAGGGTGTGGCAAGAGTAATATTTTCGGGTGCTGTCAATGTGAATAATGCTGAGGAGGCTGAGATTGGTGCAGTGAAGATTGCTTTAGAAGTTTTTCTAGCAATGAATTGGAAGCCAAAAGAGTCTCTATTTATTAAAATTGGTTCTTTGGTGGCCCTTTCGTGGTGTGTTAACAAGGTGTTGAGGCCTTGGTCGCTTCAATCAGCTTTTGCAGAAATTGAGATCGCTATGTTGAAGGTGGGAAATGTTGTCTTCTCATTGGCGGGTAGGAAAGGTATTGGTATCGTTTTTTCCTTGGCAATGGTAGGTGTTAATCGGACACAAATATTTAAAGCTTGGTGGTGATGCTTAGTTTTGAAGAATTAGCAGGTTTTTATTTTGTGATTGGACTATGTTTTTGCTGTAAGTTTTTTCTATTTTTGGACGCTGCTCTGTTTTCTTTTGACAATGCAGATTGAATGAAGCAAAAAAATAAAAATAAAAATTTAAATGCACATTTGTTACTTTATAATACCATGTCTAAAATGAACAGTTTATTTCTCAAAAAGTACTTTTTTTTATAGCACTACTAAACACTTAAATCTTAAACTAAAATTTTCAAAAGTACTTCTCAAAAGCACTTTTCCCCAACACTTTTTAAAATCATTTTTCAAAAGCAATGCTAAATTAGCCCTAATTGGATTTTTAGTGAGTAATATGTGGAAATGATAAATTGTCATGACATTACACATATGATAATATGTTTGGTGCATCGGATTTTGGATATAGTAAAACTTTACTTAATGGATATAACAATTATTGTTTGGTGAAGATTGAAATTTTAACATTTGATGAAGTACATGAATTAAATACATAGGTTTTGCTAAGTACAAGGACTAATAGCAGAAATTAACCTAAAATTGATATAATATCGATTCATCGCTGAATTATACAAAATCCACATATTTAATACGTTTATGTTTTATTTTAATTTTAAAAAATGAAATTTGGAATTTACTTTCATACCCCTTCTCTGCTAGATATATAGGCATCAATATCTTAAAGCTTTGAATGCAAAACTCTTTATTGCTTACTTAAATTGGCATTTATACATTAATGGCTACTTGCTTTTCATCATCATCATCTTGGTTAAAACTACAGTTCATTATTGTTGTCTTTCTCTTTGCCGTAATATCCAGCATCAGTTCACCGGTGAATGGATGTTTCACATCGATTTTCAGCTTTGGGGATTCCGTGTCAGATACCGGCAACTTAATTGAGATTTCAAATTTGGAAATCGGAAAGATTCCTCATTCTGCTTTTCCTCCAAATGGCCGCACCTTCTTCCACCGTCCAACTGGCCGCTTTTGTGATGGCCGCTTGGTTATCGATTTCCTTGGTACGTTGTTTTTTCTCTTATTTTTCTTTGATTTTCTTTACTTACCAGCTCTTGAATCTTGTCAAAGTCACACAATCGAAGGATACATACTGTTTCCGAGAATAGATCTTTTTTCGGGAGAAGTTTTTAAAATGTCATTCATCGGGTAATCGATTAATCCCTCAGTAACTAAAGATATTATTCTCGTATCAAGGTTTCTTCTCCAATCTTCGTTAAGAGTCATGTACGATTTATGGAAGGAGCTCCTCGGTTGGTGGAGATACGGCTTGCAAGATCTCATGAGAGATACCATCAACTCGAGTCACCTCACATGCATTCTCTATAATTAATATTACTCACAATACAAACAACTTTTCTATGAGCTCTTGCAAGTAGTATCTCTATCAACTAAGGCATCTCCTTCTGTGAACCGCACACGTCTTTCCACGGAAATTGGGAACAAAACACTGATACAAAGATAATATCTTTTATTATTAAGGAACTAATCTTTTATTCGATAAACAACACGTCAGCCAAGTTAAAAAATGTTAATTTTTTCGTCCATTTTAAAGTGATTTACTAATAAACACAACTTTAAGAATTTAAAAAATAAAAAATTAAATAAAGAGTTAAAATTATTATTTTTTTATGAAGTTGGAATTTCACCATTAATATTAGATGGATAAAGTCTACTAGGTATAGATGTTTGTTTTTTCTTGAACTCGTACCATATTATCATAATAATTAAATTAAATTATTAAATTATTGAATCTAATTATTAATTTTAAAATCTATGTTTATATATAAATATATTAATAAATATATAATTGAGATATATTTATATGTGTATATTATATAATTTACGTTTACTCAAATAGTATATAATTTATTAAGAAAAAAAAATTAGACTATATATGTGTAAAAAAAAAAATCAAGCAACTTGAAATGATATACTGAAACATACGGGTATTGATATGTATTAGTATCGAGATAAAAACACGTTCATCAGTATGGTAATGACTAATTTGATCCATACTCTATATGTATCTAAATATGAATAAGAATAGTAACGGCTAGCGCAAATTTAAATATTTGCAAATATATGATCTATTTTTACGAATTTGAATGAT
The DNA here is from genome assembly GCF_007990345.1 of Gossypium hirsutum. NCBI lineage: Eukaryota > Viridiplantae > Streptophyta > Magnoliopsida > Malvales > Malvaceae > Gossypium > Gossypium hirsutum. The sequence goes on from NC_053427.1 coordinate 2,580,955, forward strand.
AGAAATGCAAGTAATATTCGTATTAAGATTTTCTAGTTACTTTCCGAAGCATATATATATATATAATAGTTTTAAAGCTATTTCAATTCATAAATATTTTTTGTTTTTAATTTTTTACTTGTTAAATTCAAATATTAGCATATTTAAATGGGTTGGTATTTGGTACACTAACGGTATATTTTTTTTTATTCCACAAGTAACTCTAAAAAACTGTCACGTTTCTCTTTTTTTTTTTTAAATTATACTACACTCTTATAGCACTCTTGTCAACCCCTTAACTCTATATATTTAAAAACTTTATTGATAGTGTACCAAATGTTATTCCTATTTGGATATCCAACAAATAATTTATTTAGTTCATATTTTTTATTTTTCTCTTGAAATATTTAGAAAATTTCATTTAGATGCAATTTTTAAAATTTTTTTTTATAGAACTTTTAAAAATTTTACTAGGCTCTCCAAGCTTTAGTCTCAAGATAGGCCATTGTGCTATCAAATACATATTTATATATCCATTAATTTATTTGATAATATTTGTCTATGGTTTTGCAGCTGAAGCTTTGGGGTTGCCATTTCTTCCACCATATTATCGATATAAAAATGCAACATCAGAGAAATTTGAAAATGGTGTGAATTTTGCAGTTGGGGGTGCTGGTGCACTCAATTCTTCATTTCCTGGAATCTATAATCCCATCACCGTCATATCTTTAGTAGATGAAGTGAATTCCTTCAAACAATTTCTTAATTTACGTACAGATTTCAAACAGCTGCTACGGAACTCCTTGATTGTGATGGGAGAAATTGGGGGAAATGATTACAGTCATGCCTTCAAGCAAGGAAAAAGCATTGAGGATGTTCGAAACTTTGTTCCTCCTGTTGTTGATTCTATAACTTCATCGATCAATGTAAGAATCGCCAGTTTTTTAAGGCAATTGTTGATCGGTACTGTGTTTCAGATTATTATAACATTTGAGTTTGATATGTAGGAGTTGATCGAGTTAAGTGCAGTGACATTTCTGGTCCCTGGAAACTTCCCAATTGGATGCTCTGCCTCTTATTTGACACTGTTTCAAGGTTCAGACAAGGATCAATATGATCCCTTAACTGGTTGTCTAACATGGTTGAACCAATTCTCTCAACACCACAATCAATTACTTCGAAAAGAACTCGAAAAAATTCGAAACCTTCATCCCGATATCAACATAGTTTATGGTGATTATTACAGCACTACAATGCGGATTTACAATTCTCCAAACAAATTTGGTAGGGTTTGGTTTGGTCACTTTCTTCGAAACAAGAAAGCTTAAGTCTGTCATCCAACTTAATCGATTTTTTCTCGAGTTGTTCCAGGTTTTAAAGAAACATTGAAGGCTTGCTGTGGAACTGGAGGTGTTTACAATTACAATCTTTCGAGAGCTTGTGGTTATCTGCCAGCAACACAATGTTGCAATGACCCTTCTTCGTATATGAGCTGGGACGGAATCCATTATACAGAAGCAGTCAACAGATTGATTGCCAATGTTGTATTTGAGGAATTGATGAACAGCATTCATAGTTTAAATAACTTGTGTCCTGCATTAACTATAAACAAATTGAGAATGATATATCCAAAGTCAGAGATGTAAATCGTAAGGGGTTTTCGGCTCGTATTTGGTATAACTCGACTAAGTAATATAGCTGTATCCTAATAAACTCAAAAATTTCTAAGTTGAGTTGTCTTCTTATAGATTAAGAGACTTAATATTTTTTATTGTTTTAGTTTAATAAAATATCCATAAATTGCTTAGTTTAATTTTTGAATTGGATTGACCTATATGAGTGTAAAGTGGAGTAATTTTATGAGATTTATGATGGGAGTATCTAGAGCAGTCATGAAAATCTAAGCTTGCGCATGACCTATTAGTGCACAACTGTGTCGAAGAAAGAATTATAGGTATAGTGTTATCAATGAGAATGTTAATTTATGTGATACATGATTGGTTATAGAAACCTAAGTTGTACGAATTGTTTAGTAAATTAAAACTCATTTATCTAAATTTTGATTCATAATCTAAAGGATGCTAGAATTATTGCATTATATCATAATTCTCAGTAATATTCTTTGAAATGTACAACCCAAATTTAGCCCAATTACAGACCCAAAATACAAACCCAAATAAAACCTAAACCAAAACCTACCCAATAGAAGCCCAATTTACCCAAAACATACCCAACCCAAACACACAACAAAAGAAAAAAAGCCAAGGAAACCCTAGCCGTTTAGCTGCTGCCTCCCTGTCCCATCCACCGACGCCTGCAGCACTGCCCCACCGACGTTCAAGTTGCACCCCTGCAGACATTAAAGAGACAGGACAGAAAGCAAAAAAGAAAGAAATGTAATGGCTATTTAAAAGCCAAATCCAAAAACTGTAAAGACATTCGGGCATTTTCAGTAAAAATAATAAGCAATATTAGACCAAAAAACAAAAACAGATCAAAAACATAGGCATAAAGTCGCAACGAAAAATCGAAGGGAGTTCAAAGAGCGCAAGGCAAGGTTTAACTATTCTCTTTCGGATCTATTTTCTAAGTATTTTTTTGTTTGATTTACATTAAAAATAACATATACATACATATTCATAAGCACTAAAATACAGCAAAAAAAAATATAAAAAAATCATACCTAGAGCGATTTCCGGCCACCGCGGCGGACGACACGGCGGCGGACGGTCGGCTCCTCGCCGGTTTCTGGGCTTGCTGCAGAGAAAGGAGAAAGGGAGAGAGGTTTTCAGCTTTTTTTTTGCTGGAAAGAATGAAAAATGAAGTTCCAAAAAAAAAACCTTGACTTTTAAAGGCCCCCGGTACGACGTCGTTTTGGGGCGTGCATTCAGCACCCAAAACGACGTCGTTTAGCGACCCGATCCACGACCCGACCCGTCTGCCCGAAGGATCCGCGTGTTTTTGCAAACATGGTCTAATTGATTGCGCAGTCCTTCCGGTTTTTATACATTTTGCAATCAAGTTTCCGTTTCTTTTAAATTAGCCCTAAAGTTCACCACGGTTTGCGATCTGGTCCTCCATTCAGCGACGTCGTTTTAACGGTTCGGGTAAATTTCCCTTTTGGCCCCCGTATGTTATTCGCGTATTCAAATAGGTGCCCCTTTTTATATTTCCTTTCGAATTGGCCCCAAAATTCTGTTTTAGTTTCGAATCTGGTCCCTTCTTTGAGATTTAATCTTATTTTTATATTATTTTTACTCTATTTTTTATTTTTAGCATTATTTTAACTGTTATTATTATTATTATTATCATATTCATTAACATATTATTATTTTTGCTATACTATTGTTATTATTATATATATACATAACTTTTATTATTTTTATGTATATTTTAAATATTATTATCGTTATTATTATCACCTATATGGTTATTATTATTACTATTAATATATATTACTGCATATGTACGTATATACATTTTCTATATGTATAGTATTATTTTAATTACTTTATTTTAATATTATTATATTTACTTTTTGCATTTTAACATTATTATTATTATCACTATTATCATTATATATTAGTGTACATTTTTATATGTACATATACACATTTATATATGTAGTTTTTTTTATATATATATTATTACTTTAATTTAATACTTTTATTGCTTTTTCTTTTGTATTTCTATTATTATTAGATAGTAGTATGTATTTTCATTATATATGTATATGTATATATATATGTTATATAGCATTATTAATAGCTTACTATTATTGTTTTTAGGTATTTGTATGTCACATATGTTTTCATTAAATATATATACATTATATTCCCTATTACGCACATATCTTAATATTATATTACGTACATTTTTACATACATGTATATATTTTTATGTATACCCTGTCTATACTTTTAATATACTACACATATTTTTATGTATATATATGTCTGTTAATATCGCATTTTTATATATTTTAATACTACGTACACATTTTATTTCTATTATTACGTATAAGTTTTAATACATATATTTATATATTTATATATCGTTATTATTAGTCTTTTTATTATTATTACTATTTTTAATAAATATTGCGTATATATTTGTAATCTGGTATTATATGTTTTACATACATATGCTCCCTACTACTTCATATTCACATTATTACTATCATGTTTAAATACCATGCATTATTATCGTTTCGCACTATTGTTATTTACATTATTATTATTTTCGTTTTCGTTATCATTGTCATTTTTATTTTTGCCATGTTTAACATTTGTTTATATTTGCATACTATTAGCCTTGATATTACTTCACCTTTTACGGTTGCTCATGTTATTGTTTTGACACCGTCGCACTATTATTATATTCTTATACATGTCAATGCTATATTTTGCTTTTACATTTTACTATAAATCGCTTTACTTTTTGCTCAATATATTAAAACAATTCTTTCATAAAAGTAATATCCGTTATTAGGTAATTCGAGATAATCGTGCCCTAACTTACTGGGTTTCGACTTTTCTCATTTAACCTAAATAACGGAATATTCTTTTTAAATCACGATACAAGTCTTAAAAATGCTTATTTTCGGAGATACGAAGCGTGGTGCCCTAACTTACCGGGTATGACACTTTGAAACTTCGAAATAAGATCTTTTACAAGTAATGGCAATATTCGGTGTTCGGGAATTCGAGGAAACGTGCCCTAACTTACTAGGTCTCGATCTTCCTCGTTCACCCTAACTAACCGAATATCCTTTAAAAGAGGTCAAAATATATTTATTTTAAATACAAGGCAAGCTCATTCTCAAAAGTTTGAGATGCCGTATCCTAACTCACTGGATATAACATGTCGTTGCCTTGAGACGAGAATGTCTTTGACATTTCAATGTTCACTTTACAAAAAAGGATCGTATCTTAAATTCTTTCAAGTCTTCAATCTTCGACACTAAGACACTAATTAATCAACTAGGTACCAGTTTTGGGCGTATCGAGGGTGCTAATCCTTCCTCGTGCGTAACCGACTCCCGAACCTATTTTCTTGATTTGCGTAGACCAAAATTGTTGTTTAAATAAATCAAGCTATTTATTTAAAACAACCACTTTAACGAGGTGACCCGATCACACCTAGTCAAAAAGGATCGGTGGCTACTCCCGTTTTTTTGTTTTCATTTTCAAAAACCAAGTCGATTCCTGTTTTACCAAAAAATGGTTACGACATGAAATATGTAGGAGATTTGAGAGTGTAATGTTTTTTTTAGAATTCCACATTTTTTTGGTTAAGCCCTTTGAATTTATTTATGAAGTATTACATGTTAATGAGCTTGTAAGAGCCAAAATGAGGGAATGGGCTCGCGCACACAATAACGTCTAAAGAAGCGTAGTTGAGTGCAAATCGATCGACATCCTTCTTACGCACACCTATGATAGTACCCTCACTTTGAACCCCTTCAATACAATTCGCCCACCTACAATAGTTCCCTTACTCTGTGTAGCGACGTAAAATTTTTTAACTTGGTCGCTAATTGTGGCGATTTAGTGAAAACTTGAAAGCTGAAGTTTGATTTGACATAAATGAAAAAGGGAGTCGCCACCGATCCTTTTATAGGTGTGATCGGGCACCTAATGAATTTATTTTTTTGAAAAAAGAAGGCCGAGTTTAGGTCTACGTCAAAATCTAGAGAAAAAATTAGGGTTCGGGAGTCGGTTATGCGCGAGGAAGGTATTAGCACCCTCGCGACGCCCAAAATTGGTATCTTACAAAACACGTGTTGTCTTGATTTTCAAAAATACGAGTTCAATGTAACATTTAGCCGTGATCCGATTGAAACATAAGAATTTTCAATTTTTGAATTTTGAGAAGGACATACCGTTTTAACACGAGTCACTTGATATTCACCCAACATAGCGATGAAATCGATGACATAGTGTTTATATCGGTACGTTGCCTTGCGCATTGAAATAAATAAAAACATGAATAAACATTTTAAAATAATGAACAACGAGGTAATATATATAAATGGGCAGGAATCGAAAGATAATAGTTGGGAATACATCAAGGCACATAATACATACGACAATAATATTAAAGACAATGATAATGCACGCGATATTAAATGTAACAATAGTATCAAATACGAGATATAAAACAATGAATAAATATATAATAATAATAATGATATTAACAATATGTATGCCAATATATATACATATATAAATAGTAATAGTGTCAGGAATATACTATATATGATAGTAAAAAACATAACTTGTAATGTTAAAATATATACATAATATAAAATAAATATTGAAAAATGTATGCACATAAGAAATATATACACCAATATAATAATATAAATAAAAGGAACAAACAATACAAAATATTGAAATGAAATGATGAAAACTACTATATATACATATACATCTATAAAATAATAGTATTAATAACAATAATAAGGATTATAAAAATACATACATGAGATAGCGTGAGAAATATACACATAAATTAGTATATAAAACTAACTAATAGAGTATAGACATATACATATATAATATAAAAAATGTATGTACATAATATATAAAAGGGAATATATGCATGTAAATATATATACATAAGATCGTATAAAAATATATAACAATGATACTAAAGTGTATATGTAATATATATGAAAACATAACATAATATTAGAAATATACATGCATAATATGGGATTATTTACATAATATAAAAATATATATAATGTAGTATTAAAATATATGCACAATATATACATATTAAAGATAAAAAGAACATTGATACTACTTCACAAATATATATACATATACTAAAATATACATAATAATATATAAAATATAATATTAAAAACACATGTATATGATATATGAAAAATATATATATAATATAATATTAATAAAAATACATATATATGTAATACATATTAAAAGAATACATATAATATACATATATTTCAAAAAAGATAATAATAATATTAAAAGAGTAACTATTAATTATGTTACATAAAGTATATATATATATATATATATATATATAAATAATGGTGCTAGGAATATACTATAATAGTAGAAAGATACATAACTAATAATATTAATGCATGTTCATAATAATAAAATACGGTATTAAAAGCTTATATACATAATAGTATATATACATACATATAATATAGTGGTAAGATAGTTATGTAATACATACATAATAATAAAAATATATACTTAACATAGTATAAAAATTTGTATATATACAATATATATATTATGAATAAGAGTATTATTAAAAAACTATAAATGTATAAAAGTGTATATATATGTGAATATTAATTGAAATTAAAATAATGTTAATTATCGTAGGAATATATTAATAATGATAAGAATAATAGTAATAATATAATAATAAATATAAAAAACAGAATGATGAAATTAATTATTAAAGTATCAAAAATATAAAAAAGAGACTAAATTGAAAACAAAATATAAAGCACGGGATAGATTCTAAAATAAAAAAAAGAGAAGGACTTATTTGAACACGGGCAAAACTAAGGGGGATCAATAGCGCAAAATTTCAAATTTTCCAAAACGCTGCACAACACGGGGGACCAAATTACAAAACACGACGTATTCTTGGGCCAAATTAAAAATTCTTTGAAACCTAATTGCAAAACCCCTGAAAAGCGAAAGGGCTAAAAGCGCAATTAGCTCTTCCGTTTAAAAAAACACGCGGATCCTAGCGGATCGGGTCAGGTCGGTCTGACCCAGGGCAAAACGACGTCGTTTTGTGCCCTAGGTTTTAATGCCAAAACGACACAGTTTTTAAAGGCTATAAATAGCCTAAAAAATCAGAAAAAAATTATTCTGAGCTGGGAAAGAAAAAAAGAGGGAGAGTGAGTGCATGGGGCGATTTTCGGTAGGGAGTCTGGTCACCGGTCCGTCATCGGACCACTGTCGGCGCCGGCGCCGGCCACCATACACGGTGGCCGGAAATGTAATTTTTTATTATATTTTTTTGCTTAATAATATAGTGTATATATATATTTGAATATATTAGAATATAGAAGGAAAAAAGAAAAGCAAAAGAAGAAAAACAGATTCGGTAATAGGAAAGAAAATAGATTTTAATCACCTCTCTTGATGCCGATCTTGATTTGAACAATCTTTTTTATTGATCTATTGTTGTTCTTTTTTTTTTAAAACTAATGCATGTGTTGTATTTTTTCTTCCTCAGCTGTTGAAAAAAAAGAACCCCCCCCACTTTTTACAAATTTCATTCGGCTTTATAGCCTATTTGGTCACATTGTCTGTTTCCTTCTTGTTGCTGTTGCGTGTCCTTCTTGTTTTGCAGGTGGAGCAGGTGGTGGATGTAGCAGACGGCATGGGGTGTTGCGATGGGACGTTGTCGGCGCTGAAGGCAAGTGGGGGTTGATTAGGGTTAGGGTGGTTAGGGTATTGGGTATGGGTTAGTGGGCTAGGTTGGTTTAGGTTAGTGGGTATGGGTTAGTGGGCTTCTGAATTGGGTTCAAATGGGTTAAGGGGTTTAGGGCATTGTTATGTATTTGGGCCTGAGTCATTTACAAAGTAAATGGGTCAGGGGTATTGTAACACCCCTTACCCGTATCCAACACCGGAATAGGGTACGAGGCATTACCAAAACACATACACTTGTAAACGTATTTAACCGAGTTATAAAATTTCATCAAAATTAAAACTTTCAAAATAATTAACATGTTTCTATAACTTTTCCCAATATATCCTCAAAATATTATAATCATAATAATTAGGGCCTGCGAGACCCGATACATACTCATGCAATTTAATGCTTCATTTCCATTTCATTCAATTCGCAATTTCTCATGCTCATAATTTAAATCATATCACTAGCAATTTCCATTTAATTCACGTGCAATTCAATGACATCAAATTCAAAACTAATACGTATTTACCATTTAACTCAATGTTTATTGATTATACCATTCAATAACACATTTATGAAATTCTCAATTTAGCAATGAAAATATCACTTTAGTTTGAATAACAACATCGTCCTGATATAAATACACTACCACTTATCCATTTACTTTAATTCTTTTGGGCCCATTTGTCACTTACCATCCTTAATCAAATTAGGGAACGGTCACGGAAAATTGAGTACTTCACTTTCACTTTGCCATAGTATAACTATGGTCTTACGTATGATCACTTATCACTTGTCCCTGATCAGATAAGTGTAGCCACCTATCACTTTGTTTCTTGATCAGATAAGTGTAGCCACCTATCACTTTGTTTCTTGATCAGATAAGTGTAGCCACTTATCACTTTGTTTCTTGATCAGATAAGTGTAGCCACTTATCACTTTGTCTCTTGATCAGATAAGTGTAGCTAAAGCTATCACTTATCACTTTTCACTTGTCACTTGATCAGATAAGTGTAGCCGAAGCTATCACTTATCACTTTGTCACTTGATCAGATAAGTATAGCCGAAGCTATTACTTATCACTTTTCACTTGTCACTTGATCAGATAAGTGTAGCTAAAGCTACCACTTATCACTTTGTCACTTGATCAGATAAGTATAGCCGAAGCTATTACTTATCACTTTCCACTTGTCACTTGATCAGATAAGTATAGCCGAAGCTATTACTTATCACTTTCCACTTGTCACTTGATCAGATAAGTGTAGCTAAAGCTACCACTTATCACTTTGTCACTTGATCAGAAGTACTCAAATCCGGCGTTCCGCTCAATTTGATCATTTATTCATATATCAGGCTTACCAACATGTGTTAATTCATAAACCATTCATGGTATTATTTCATGCCAAATCATATACTGAATATACCATACACACATACTATGAAACTTTATTTTCACACATGAGCTTAAACCATGACCAATAATGCACAAAAATAAGCATCATTCATATTTCATCGTTTATGAGTTATAATCAAACATATGACCATTTATACACGAATCATTCATATATTTCCCAATTTTCCTCCTCCTCCTCTCCATTCCACATCCTTAATGTGTATAACACACTTAAACAACATTAACCATAATTTCAATATTCACTAACATGTATATTCAAAGCTGTTTATCCGAGTCAGAGTCAATAAATTATTTTTATCCGGAGCTACAGAGCTCAAAATTAAGATCCGTTAATTTTCCCTGAAACTAGACTCACATATCTTCATACCATAAAATTTTCATAATTTTTGGTTCAGCCAAATAGTACAGTTTATTCTTTAAAGTTTCCCCTGTTTTGCTGTCTGACAGTTCCGACCACTCTTCACTAAAAATTAATTATCTCATTGTACAGAATTCGGATGATGTTTTAGCTTGTTTCTTATAAAAATAGACTCATTAAGGATTCTAACCATATAAACTATAACTCATAATCATTTTTGTACAATTTTTAATGATTTTCCAAAGTCAGAACAGGGGAACCCGAATTCATTCTGACCTTGTCTAACAAAATCTATTATATCTCATGATTTACAATTCCATTGCTCACATCATTTCTTTTATAAGAAACTAGACTCAATAAGCTTTAGTTTCATATTTTATTCATCCTCTAATTCAATCTCTACAATTTTTGGTGATTTTTCAAAGTTACACTACTGCTGCTGTCTAAAACTGCTTTAGTGCAAAATGTTGATTTCCATTTTGCCCCAAATTTCACAGTTTATACAATTCGGTCCTTTCTCAATTAACCCCTCAATTAATCTAATTTTCTCAATTAGTACTTTACTAGACAGTATAAGTTGTTACACAACTATTGAAATTCAGAATTTCCACATATAACTCTATCTTCAAACTCTTTTACTATTAGGTCCCAAACATTCACTTTCTATTCAATTCTTTCAATAAAATCAGCATATGAACAATTTAAAGCTCTAATTTCATGCTAAATCATCATATACTTCCAGCACATATTCATATCAACTTTCAACTTCTTTCATAAAATCAAAAACTAATGGATTTAACAAGTGGGCCTAGTTGTAAAAGTCATAAAAATACAAAAATTTCAAGAAATAGTCAAGAATTGAACTTACTTGTAATAAAAATATGAAGAACCAGCTTGAAGAAGCCCTTCCATGGTGTTTTAGCTGATGAGAATTCAGAAAAATGAAGAGAAATCTAGATAATTCCACTTGGGTCCTAACTTTATTAAGCAAATTTTGCAATTTTCCAATTTTGCCCTTAATTCTCCTTACTTTCTTGCTGATTTCATGCCTCTGCCGTCCAGCCCAAATAGACCTTGGGTCTATTTGCCTTTAAAGCCCTCTTCCTTTTATCATTTAAGCTATTTAATCATTTCCCAAAATTTTGCATTTGTTACAATTTAGTCCTTTTTGTTCAATTAATTATCGGAACTTTAAAATTTCTTAACGAAACTTTAATACTAACTTTTTAACACTCCATGAATATTTATAAAAATATTTATGGCTCAGTTTAAAATCCCCGAGGTCTTGATACCTCATTTCGATTCTAATTATTTTAATATTTATTTCTAGTGCACTATTCACTATTTCAAAAATTTTCCTAACTTCATATTTAACTTATACTTACTAAATTAATAATATTTTCTACCCATTTGTCGAATTTAGTGATCTCGAATCACCGTTCCGACACCTCTGAAAATTCAAGCCATTACATTTTTTTTTTCGTCGGATTTGTGGTCCCGAAACCACTGTTCCGACTAAGCCTAAAATCGGGCTATTACAGGTATTGGGTTTAATTTGTAAAGGTTTAACATCGGGCCTGGACAATTTGAGCTTATACACTCTGAACCCCTCCAATATTACCCTCATGAAAGGGAATCCAGTTCCATGATATACACCAATTAACCACACAACACATAACATTTATAGTTAGAAATGTGTTCACATCAAAGGTGGGGATGGAATTAACAATATGGCAGGCAATATTGGGACCAACTGACTTTATCAACAATGACAATAAATATGAACAATAATTTCAATCCCTCTCCACGTTAATTTTCAACGAATTTGAAGATTCGAAAATGGAGTCTCGGTTAGGGTTTCCAATAGGAAGAAAAAGTTTTTATATTTAATTACAAATATTTAATAGTTATATTTATATATTTAAAATATAGTTTATATGTTGTAATTAAATTTTGTAAATAATTAATATTAAATGCTTAAAAATATTTAAAATTTATATTTCTTATATTAAAATATTAATGAGTTATAATAAATTATTTTTTATATTCTTGCTAAAATATCATAATATTAATTAATTTAAACTTTATTTAAATGCGTATTTGTTAATTTATAATATCATGTCTAAGATAGACATTTTATTTCTCAAAAATACTTTTTGGTAACAATATTAAACGCTTAAATCTTAAATTAAAATTTCCAAAAAGTACTTTTGATCACAACGCTTTTGTTTAAAAGTACTTTTCAAAAGCAATGTTAAATTAGCCCTAATTAGATTTTTAGTAAGTAATATCTGAAAATGATAAATTAACATGACATTACACATAAGATAATATGTTTGACGCATCAGATTTTGAAAATAATAAAACTTTACTTAATTAATTTAACAATTACTGTTTGTATAAAAACTGAAATTTTAACATTTGAAATGTACATGAATTAAATCCATAAGTTTTTGCTAAGTATGAGTAGTAATAGCAGAAATTAACTTAAAATTAATATTAATATCAATTCATCACTGAATTATACAAAATCCACGTATTTAATACGTTTATGTTTTATTTTAATTTTTTAAAAATAAAATTTGGAATTTACAACTCATAGCCCTTTTGTGCTATATATATAAGCATCACTATCTCAAAGATTTGAATGCAAAACTCTTTATTGCTTGTTTAAATTGACATTTATACGTTAATGGCTACTTGCTTTTTATCATCATATTGGTTAAAGCAACAGTTCATCATTGTTGTCTTTCTCTTTACCGTAATATCCAGCATCAGTTTACCGGTGAATGGATGTTTCACATCGATTTTCAGCTTCGGGGATTCCATGTCGGATACCGGCAACTCAATTGAGATTTCAGTTTTGGAAACCGGCAAGCTTCCTGACGGTGCTTTTCCTCCAAATGGCCGCACCTTCTTCCACCGTCCAACTGGCCGCGCTTGCGATGGCCGCTTGGTTATCGATTTCCTTGGTACATGTTTTTTCTCTTCTTCTTTTTCTTTGATTTTCTTTACTTACCAGCTCTTGAATCTTGTCCAAGTCACCCAATCGAACCGCTTGGTTATCGATTTCCTTGGTACATGTTTTTTCTCTTCTTCTTCTTCTTTTTTTATATTTTCTTTACTTACCAGCTCTTGAATCTTGTCCAAGTCACACAATCGAAGGATACATTGTGTTTAAATGGATAGACTTTTTCAGAAGAAGTTTTCAAAAAAGTCATCCATCAGGCAGTCGACTAGTCCCTCAGCAACTGAACATATTGTTCTTTTATTAGGGTTTTGTCTCCAATCTTCGTTGAGAGCCATGTATGATTTATAGAAAGAACTTCTCAGTTGGAGGAGACATGACCTGCAAGATCTCATGAGAGATACCATCAACTTGAGTCAGGCCACATGCATTCTCCACAATTAATATTGCACACAATACAAATACCTTTTCTATGAGTTCTTGCAAGTAGTATTTTTACCAATTAAGACGTCTCCTTATATGAACCGTACATGTCTCTCTACAGAAATTAGGAACAAAACATCGACACAAAGATAATATCTTTTATTGTTGAGGAACCAATCATTTATCCGATTAATAACACTTTAAAAACTTCTACTAAAATATGAAATGACGTTCAACACATGTCAGCGAGAACAACACCTTCAAACTAGAAACCAAAAACACAACAACAATTAAAACGACAAGTCCTAAAAGAACACAAGTACACAACCCACGAAACTCAAAAGACAATATAAGCTAATAGGCCTTAAGACCACATTCAACAACAAAAACAAATGAACCTTCTATACCAAAGAATCCTATAAAACCCCTCGAATAATAATTAGCAAAGAAGCTACCAAAAACACTGACCTCAAAAATGCACAGATCAAACAATCCAAATTTAACTTTCTCAGTTCAATTTCTACAAGTTCTTTCTCTCCCTTTCATCTTCAACCCTTTAATTTTCAATTTATTTGAATTACAATCTCACCATTGTCAGTTGTCTCATGTCTGATGCCAAGAGTAGGGTCCTTAATCACCAATGGCCCGCCTTGTGCAAGAAGAGAAAAATATTGAGCCACATCTTCATTTTCAATTGCCAATAAATATGAATGTCCAAATATAAATGGTCATTACCCACCTTTTTTATATGGCATAATAATTTTTTTATTTCGATTTCATAGAAAAATATTTTAACTATTTATATAATTTTTTTTTGCTTTTTTTTTAACTCTTAAACTTATATTTTTTGTCCAATTACCTTAAAATAAATGAAAAAAATTAACATTTATTAATTTTACATGTGGATGTCCATGTAAATATTTAGTTAAATTTTAAAAAATTTAAAATATTATATATATTTTATACTTTTAAAATAACTTTAATAATTTTTAATTTTTTTTGAATTTTTAAAATTAAAAAATTTAATTAAATTTTAATATGCCATTCACGTGACAATTCATATCTATTTAAAAAATGTTAATTTTTCTATTCATTTTATGTGATTTGCTAAAAAACCCAAGTTTAAGAATTTAAAAAAAATTAAATAAAGCGTTAAAATTATTTTTTTATAAAGCTGGAATACTAAATAAGTATTATTTTTTACATTACCCACTTGACCCATGTTTTGGAATTTCACCATTAATATTAGATGGATAAGTCTACATGGGTATACACGGTTTGTTTTCTTGGACTCGTATCCATATTATCATAATTATTAAATTAAATTATTAAATCTAATTAATAATTTTAAAACTTATGTTTACATATAAATATATTAATAAATATATAATTTAGATATATTTATATGTATGTATATTATAAAATTTACTTTGATCAAAATAATATATAATTTATTAAGAACAAATATATATGTGAAAATTTTGTTAGGTTCTCCTTTAGTCTCAAAATCCGCCATTGCGATTGCGATATCAAATGCATATTTATATATCCATTAATATATTTGATAATATTTGTCTATGGTTTTGCAGCTGAAGCTTTGGGATTGCCATTTCTTCCACCATATTATCGATATAAAAATGGAACATCAGATAAATTTGAAAGTGGTGTGAATTTTGCAGTTGGGGGTGCTGGTGGACTCAATTCTTCATTTCCTGGAATCTATAATCCCAACACCAACGTATCTTTAGTAGATGAAGTGAATTCCTTCATACAGTTTCTTAATTTACGTACAGATTTCAAACAGCTCCTACGGAACTCCTTGATTGTGATGGGAGAAATTGGGGGAAATGATTACAGTCATGCCTTCAAGCAAGGAAAAAGCATTGAGGATGTTCGAAACTTTGTTCTTCCTATTGTTGATTCTATAACTTCATCAATCAATGTAAGAATCACCAGTTTTTTAAGGCAATTGTTGATCGGTACTGTGTTTCAGATTGTTATAACATTTGAATGTGATATGTAGGAGTTGATCGAGTTAGGTGCAGTGACATTTCTGGTCCCTGGAAACTTCCCAGTTGGATGCTTTGCCTCTTATTTGACACTGTTTCAAGGTTCAGACAAGGATCAATATGATCCCTTAACTGGTTGTCTAACATGGTTGAACCAATTCTCTCAAAACCACAATCAATTACTTCGAAAAGAACTCGAAAAAATCCGAAACCTTCATCCCGACACCAACATTGTTTATGCTGATTATTACAGCACTACATTGAGGATTTACAATTCTCCAAACAAATTCGGTAGGGTTTGGTTTGATCACTTTCTTTGAAACAAGAAACATAATCTGTCATCAACCTTAATCGATTTTTTCTCGAATGGTTCCAGGGTTTAAAGAAACATTGAAGGCTTGCTGTGGAACTGGAGGTCTTTACAATTACAATCTTTCGAGAGCTTGTGGTTATCCGCCATTAAGACGATGTTGCAATGACCCTTCTTCGTATATGAGCTGGGATGGAATCCATTATACAGAAGCAGTCAACAGATTGATTACCAATGTTGTATTTGAGGAATTGATGAACAGCATTCATAGTTTAAATAACTTGTGTCCTGCATCAACTATAAACAAATTGAGAATGATATATCCAAAGTCAGAGATGTAAATCGTAAGGAGTCTTCGGCTCGTATTTGGTGTAACTCGACTAAGTAATGTAGATGTATCCAAATAAACCTAGAAATATGTTCGTAAACTATCCCAGCTTTGAGTGTTCATTCTTATCCTCTCTCCAAACAGAAACTCTTCCATCCCTTGTGCCTTTAGCTAGGTGGTTCTTAATCTGTTATTCCTACTCCTTGTTTTCTTCAAATAACAGAAGTGCTTGTTTAGATCTTGGAAATACCCTATCCATGAAATATTCTAGATAGTGTCAGTCACACCTTAAGAAGTAAAACCATCTTCTAAATTTGATCTTTCATCCAACCTTTTAAAATAGTTTCATGAACTTGTTGTTCAAAATTATGAGGTATTAAAATTGATTTAATTTTGAGTTCATTTAACACTCATAATATCTTTTGATTTTATTTGTCATGCTTGATTTATTTTTAGTTTCGATAATTTTTTTAATGTTAATTTGAGTTTTATTGACAATAAATGTAATATTTTGTATCTAATCAATTTTCGGGTCAAATATAAAGTCTTACACTAAACCCTCTAAACTAATTTCTTCACTCACTAAGTCATCTTTCATAGTAAAATTGGCCCACCTATTACAGTACCCTCACTCTGAACCCCTTCTTTACTACCCTCATTAGCTCCTGTTATATCCTCCAATGTAAAGCAACATAAAGGACAACTTTCTCACTAACATGTCTAAAATTCCTCTGATAATGTTGTCATCATGTATAAGGATTAAATATTTAGTATAAAATTCGACATTCGAGACCTTACAGTAGACAAATGGTTTACCACTATAGTCATCTTGCAATTTGACATTTTCAACTATATCCCAGTGACAGAAAAGGTGGTGTGTTCACATGAAAGGTGGAGATGAAATTAGCAATATGACAGACAACGTTGGTACTGAATGTTTTTATTAGCAATATGACAGACAACAATGGGACCGACTGACTTTATCAACAATGACAATAAATATGTTCATAAATTCCAACTCCTTTCCACGTAATGGGACCAATTATAGAGGTGCTTTTAAGAACCCCAACACAGCGTGACCCACGTAAAAGAAAAGAACAATTCAATCACGTTGGAAAATAAGCATTAAAGACAACCTCAGAATTTTAGTTGGCTTAATTCATTATTTCACTTTGTGAGATATTTTAATATCTAAAATTTACTGATTGATATTGACATTGTTATTAATGTAGGAAGATATGGGTTCGAGTACACTAAAACATATTATCTTCTATCTATAAGTTGGGAAAAAAATTATAAATAGTTCTAGATATTGTGTTGGACCTACATAACCTATACTTCTACAGATAAAAGTAATGCCCAAATGCATCTTACACTTTGACACTTGTGTTCTATTTTTCTTTGTCTTTTGTGTTGTTTTTCCCTAAAAATGGTCAAAATTTAACTTTTAGCTTCTATACTATATAGTAATTCAAGTTATAATTTTTATAGTTTAATTTTAACATATTTTGATTTAGCTGCTTTTATAGTGTCATTAGTTAGTCTAAGTCATTAATATTATTAATTAATTCAATTAAAATTTTGACATCAATATTTCTTAAGAACACTATTCTATCAAAAAAAATCATTTTATGATAATTAGTTCGATTCTCAACATTTTGACTAGCTAATGCCATTATAATAGTATAGATACTAAATTTTACCAAACAAAAATATAAGAGCAAAATCTCAAAATTAAACATAGTAAAGGGATCAAAACCAAAATATAATTGAAGACAATTTATACCTAACACAAATTATACCAAATAAAAATATAGGGACTAAATCTCAAACCCATAAATAGTAGAGAGATCCGGACCCTAATATGACCTAAAATAATGTATACCTACCACATTTATAATATTCGACACCATTCAAATTACTCTTTATGAATTTATATGTTGAAGATTACATTTATTATTCGATAATGAATAAGCTCAACAATATTCACTACCCAAATTCACTTTGATTTTGATACAAATTCATTACCAAAATTCAAGATGGTCATAAAAATAGCACTTTCCTTGTTTATGTTTTATCTATTATCTATAATGCCTATAAAACAAGAGAAATATCTTTTGAAATAT
Organism: Gossypium hirsutum; assembly: GCF_007990345.1. Classification (NCBI taxonomy): domain Eukaryota; kingdom Viridiplantae; phylum Streptophyta; class Magnoliopsida; order Malvales; family Malvaceae; genus Gossypium; species Gossypium hirsutum. Next base: position 2,599,303 of record NC_053427.1, read on the forward strand.
CTACAAATACTTAAAATTTCAAAAAAAAAAAAAAAAGAAGAAGAATAGAAACCTTAAAATTTTGGTTTGCAAAAATTCAAATAATCTTCCACATATTCTTTAAAAAAGGTAAACTAGAATCCCATGTATTGGCCATTGGTGAGGTTTTCAATGGAAGCTTATTAGGTGTTTTGATGATTTCGTTTCGTTATGTTGAATTGTGAAATTGATAGGACTCAATAAAAGATTATGATTGATATCATTTTCGACATCATGTTGAAGCAAGGACAGCTCATGATGACTTTCAATTTTTGAATTATATTGATAGCGTTGGCCTAAGAATTGTAGTTCATTGAGGAGCATAGTCAACTGAGAACATTTTTCTATGGATCCACCTTCCCCTAGGGGGATGAAGTTCAATGTCGCAGGTGTTGTAATGGATGTTGAAGTGCGTTGTGGTGGGTTTTGAGAGACAATAAAGGAGCGGCCTACGTGATGTGTATTGGGCCGATAGAAGTTACGAAATTGTGAATGGCTGAGGTAAGAGCCACAAAAACAATCGTGGAGATATTTTATAGTAAGGGATGGCATGAGAAAGTTCCTCCAGTTATTGAGTTTGACTTGTGTTCTATTCTGAAGTGGTTGTTAGTTTGGAGTTATAAACCGTGGATATCGTCGAATCTAGTAATTGTTGTCTTTAATAAACTGTTGTAGGCTCAACTTATAATTATACTCCGTCAAGGCAAATGTATGGCAAAAGCAAGTTTTAGGAGGCCTGGTGGCAATTTTTTGTGATTGTTTGAGATGTAATTGGTTGCTTCATGTCGGGTTGTTCTTTAGTGTGCAAGGCTTTTATGGGTGTTTTGTAATCGGGTTGTCTTTGAAAGAGGTTGGATTTCTCCAACGTCTTTCTTTTTTTGTTATCTTTATATTGATTGAGCAAAAAAATAAAAAAAGAGTCGAATTACAATGACATATGTTGACACCATTTTTTTGGACAAAACGGGGTCGACTTGGATTTAAAAAAAGAATGAAAACGGGAGTCGCCACCAATCCTTTTTTGACGAGGTGTGATCGGGTCACCTCAAAAAGTGGTTGTTTTTAATAAATGATTTAATTTTATTAAAACAACGATTTTGGTTTACGAAATTCAGAAAAATGAGTTCGGGAGCCGGTTACGCACGAGGAAGGATTAGCACCCTCGATACGCCCAAAATTGGTACCTAGTTGATTAATTAGTGTCTTAGTGTCAAAAATTGAAAATTTGAAGAGTTTTTAAAAAATACGATCCTTAAAAGAAAATCTGATATCGTGAATTGAAACATAAGATTCTCTTGTTCTGAAGGAATATCACATCCAGCACGTTAGGACACGATACTCTAAACCATCGAAACCAAGATCACCTTATAGTTTAATGAAACCATACTTTGAAGCTTTAAGAGGATATTTGGCTATTTAGTCAAACGAGAAATCGAAACCCAGCACGTTAGGACACGTTTTCTCGAGTTTCCAAACGCGAAATATTGCCTTATTTAGAAAAATTTTCCTTTTGGTGTTTAGTGTCAATGCTTGACAAAACAATAACGAGTACGACAAGGTGAGCAAAGTAAAGTGAGTAATAACAATGCAATAGGCAAAATGAAATGACGAGGCGATTACATAAACAAAGCATACAAATAAATAAATAGAACTAACATTTAAAAAAAGCACAAGTGTACACGAATAAATAAACAAACACCAAATAACAATGATGACAATAAATACAATTATGTAAAAATGTATATGCATGTATAATTTAAAGCCATAAAATAAGAAATGCATATAAATTATAGAATATGAAACATAGATAAATATATACATATATATATAAAATCGGTAAGTATTATAAAAATAAAAATGTAAATGTGTTTATATATATTTACAAATTGTGATAATATAAAATATATGTATGTGAATTATAAAATATGTGAAATATACAAAAAGCATTTTTAAGAATATAAAGAATATATATAAGTATGTATATGATGTAAAATATGCATAAATATATGTAAGTATATAAGAATTATGAAATATGAAAAATATATTTAAGTATGTATAAGTACGTATATATACATATATATGAATTAAGATGTATGTATTTATGCTTATACCTATGTATACATAAAAATATGAGATATAAAAATATAAAAAAGTATATTTATAATAAATGAAAAGTATGTACGTAAATATATTATAAAAATGTATCAACAATTTGAAATTATGAATATTAAAATATTTTAATATAAATAATATATAAGATGATGACATATATATTTAGCGATATTAAAAATCCATATAACATACATAGAACATATATAATATATGCATACCTTAGAAATGATAAGAATGATAAATAAACTATTTTCTACACTACATAAATACATACACATATATATATAAACGACAGTATCTACAATATAATATTAGAAAAATATATATAATAGTGTAAAATATAACTAATAATATTAAAATATATACAATGATAATATATATAAAAGATATATGTATATATAATTATATAATATAATATTAAAATATAATAATACGACATAAAAAACATGACACAAATAAAGTATAGTATTAAGAACACATATATAATACATGAAGAATATACATAATACATGAAGAATATACATAATACTAAAATATTTAGGTAATATATGCGTATATTAAAAACTAGTAATAATATTACTGAGGTATATACAAATATGTCAAGTATATATATACGTATTATAAATATATAAATATATAACAAAGCATAAACTAATAAAAATAATAAAAATAATAATAAGGATAACATTGGAATATAAAAGAAACAAACATAAGATTAATAAAATATTAGAATAAAAATGAAATAAAAATATTAAATATGAAAATATATATATATGTATACACGTACATAATAAAAATATATACTAATACATAATAGTAATACTAATACTAATAATACTAATAATATAAAAATAACAAGGATATTTAATAAAGATATAAAAATAAACGAAAAAAAGGACTAAAATTGAATTAAAAACAAAGTTGTGGGGCCAATTTGAAATGAAAACAAAGAAAAGGGACTTAATTGTACGCGCGTGAAACGTTGGGGGACCGAAACAACAATTATTCCTTTCCATTAAAACGCAGCACATTGGCGGGGACTAAATCGAAAAGCGCGAGAAATTATAGGGCCAAATTAAAAACCATAAGAAACTTAATTGTGAAGCATCAGAAAAGCGGAAGGACTGCGCGCATAAATATCCCATTCAAACGAAAACACGCGGATCCTCTAGCGGGTCGGGTCGGATGGGTCGGGTATGGCCAAAACGACGTCGTTTTGGGGCTTAAGTGTAGCCCCCAAAACGACGTCGTTTTGGAGGGCTATATAAGGCCTAAACTAACCAAAAAAATCATTTGGGGAGAGGGAAAGAAAAAAAAAGAAGAGAGAGGGAAGAGAGAAGGAAGAGAGAAGGGAGGGGGGAAGGAAAATCCGGCCAGGGGGGCCGGTCACCGGACGGCCACCGGAGGCTCGCCGGCGCCGGCGCCGGCCACCGCGTGAAAAGGTAAAAAATTTATTTTTTTGTTTTTTTTTATTTGTTGTATATTTTTATGTTAAATAGATAGAAAATAAAGAAATATATGTATATGTATGTAAAAATCGAAAGGAACAAAGAAAAAAATACAACCTTTTGTTTTTTCTTTTTGTTTTTAACAATCACTGCTATCTGTTTATTGAAGACTGTAAATTTCTCTTTAGTGTTTACAAAGTAGAAAAGAAGAAGAAAGAAAAAAAAGGCCCCCCGTACAATTTTTGATTCGGGTTTTTATAACCCATTTTCATCTAATTTCCTATTGTTTCTGTTTTGTCTCTTTGCATGGGATGGGCACGATGGAGGTGACAGAGGCATGGGGTGCAGACGGTGATGGGCATGCGTGGAGGCTGGCGCGGAGCAGAGGCGTGCGAGGTTGAGTGGTTGCGCACATGGGGCAACGGCGCAAGTGGGCAAGTGGGGGGGGTTTGCTGGTATGGGCCCGGGCAGATTTTGGGCTTTACAACATATAACATGCCACGTTTACTTTATGCCGGCTACTGGGAGCAAATTTTAATAACATAAATGGATAAAAAATTTTACAGAAGGATCAGTTTGTTCTTTGATTTAATATACATAGATTAATTTACCTATTTTTTGAATAAAAAAATATAACCGGACTCTTAGTATAAGGATCTCTATGTTAAATTTACCACAAAAGCACCAAATTCAAAAATAAAAGAACTCCCATAAATAAACAAACAAAAAGAATAAGAAAAAAAATGGATTTGACACCTTACCAGCTGAAGAAGACACACAAATTTCACATCTTACATCCATCTTCCACTTGGATTTTAGCATTTGATGTCTGTTGTCACTGGTTTTTAGCATAAGAAGACTCACTAAAACGAATCCCTTCTCAATTAAAGTGTTACTTTGCCAGGTGAAAAAGAAACTCAAAGAAGCTTTATGGGATTTCACTAATGTTGTTCGTCCTAACATATCGGATTCTGCTATTGAAATTTTTTATTTACTTTTCTTTCATACGAGTGTCCAAGCTCTTAATAAACAAGCTGGAGTATCATAAGCACATAATCGGGATGTTCTCAAAAAGGTATGAAATGCTTATTAGTTTAGTACAACAATGCAATGGAAGTGCTAGTTTGCAACAACCACTATGGCTTGACATTAGGAAGTTGTGTAAATAAAATAACAAATAACACCAATAATGTGTTTATGCAGCTCGATTTCTTTACGTCTGCGGGGCCTAACTCAGTGAGAAATTTCACTATCTTTAGTTAATAGTACAACAAGTTACTCACACTCTATCGCTCTCTAAGTATAGAGGCATCACCCTTGTACCTCAAAATCCTCTTCTTGAGAACTTGGGCAATAAACACTCCATAATGTATACAATAATAGCTTGCACTTTTTCACAAAAACGTTTCTCGATAAACAAATTAAAATGCACTCAATAAGCTTCCATAAAAAACCGAGACAAGCCTTAAAGCATATATCAATTTAGGCTTGCTACATAGATCACTCGAATCCAATCTAATCTTCAATTGTCAAGAATTAATTTTTCATAGATGGACCTAACATCTTCAATAAAATAACACATAACCAGGTCCAAAGATTTTCTTCATTAAATTATCAAATCAAATAAAACAAGGATCAAAAGTACCTCAGTGACATTCTGCAGTTGGCATTGCCAAGTGCCACTCTACAACTCTTAGCTCAATCTATCTTAAAAAAAATTATCTTCTTGTGGAAAATTCTTAATGAAGCCCTATTGTAGATGCCCAAATTTGACTGGCCCAATAAGCCCAAATTAGACAAAAGCAAAAACAAAAACAAAAACTAAATTAAAATGTCCACAAGTCCATTAGCCTAAAATCCAAACCCATTTACAATAACCCAATCCTAAACCCAACTATCCTGGCCCAAGAACAAAAATCAGAAACCGTAGCCTAAACCCAATAACAAAAATTCTTCAAAACGAAGGTAATGTTCGACGTTGGCAATTCGAGGAATCATGCCCTATCGTGCTAGGTTGCGATTTCTTGTTTGTTCCAAATAATCAAATATTCCTTTAGAATTTCACTCATTTTAAGATAAGGCAATGTCCGATGTCTAGAAATTCGAGGAGTCATGTCCTACTGTGCTGGGTTTCGATTTTCTTGTTGGACTAAATAATTGGGCATCCTTTTGTTATTTTCAACTTATAAACTTTAGAAAGTCAAAATTTATCGTGTTTTCGAGGGTATAAAGGATCGTGTCCTATCGTGCTGGATGTGATGCTATATTCCTCTGAGACAAGAGAATTTTAACGACCAACTTGAGCCATTCAAATGTTTTCAAAGGAATCACATTTCAAAAACATCTTTTAAACCTCAGACATAAGGACAGTATTTAATCGATTTGGTACCAATTTTGGGCGTAATGAGGGTGCTAATCCTTCCTCATACGTAACCGACTCCCAAACTTGTTTTCTCATATTTACGTAGGCCAAAATCGTTGTTTTAGTAAAAAGAAACATTTTATTAAAATAACCAAATTCCAAATTCTTAGGTGATCCAATCACACTTAAAAAAGGATTGGTGGCGACTCCATTTCCGTTTTTCAAAAAAGTCGATTCCCCGTTTTTCATTTAAATTTAAAATTTTGAAAAATGGTTACTGCACCTATCATGTAAAGTGACCATCAATAGAAGAATTAACAATGTGGACACTACGTGTGTCCTATGATGAATGGGAGGATGAAAAGCACCTTTTTTTGGGAATGCTCTTTTGCTAGAGCAGTGTGGTTCGGGTCGAAACATTGTATTCGAACCTTGGACATCAACTTGCAATCAATAAAGAATTGGTTAATCCAATTAGACATAGCCAGATTGGGGAGCCTTGAAATGAAGGAAAAATTTGTTGAGACGTTCATTTTGCTTTAGAAAATATGAACTCACGGGAACAAAGTAATGTATGAGGGCATCAAATCAAACCCGATAGCAGTAATCAAGGAGGCGTAAGTGTAAAGACAACAAATTCACGAAGTGTTCAAAGATTACGAAAGTAATCCACCTCAGATAGGGAGCAGTGAAGTAGGTGCAGAATCCCAGCAAATCAATAGACATCACCTTATTACAGTTGGTTGTCCTAGAAGAGATGATAACATTGCATGGGCCTTGCATATTAGGAATCCAAGAATGCTCTATTGGAATTAAGGATAGGCTTATTGAGAGTATCATCAGAAAGAAAACCATATCAGTGCACTGGGAGCAGAATCCAATCCTGGATGACATTCACTTCCTTAGTGAGAGAATTAAGATTGACTTAATACAGGAACTAGGTGGCATTCTCAAAAGCTTGGCGTTTGAGAAATAATGTTTAGAAATATTGTAGTTCTTTCCTTACATCCAACTTTTTTATTAGTTTTGATGCCTCAATATTTTGATATAGTAATGTTTATTAAGAAAAGTTTTATTACTAAGTTATTTAGTGTCAAACATTTTTAAGACTTGGAAAGTATTAAAAATATGTTCTGAATATGTTTCAATTTATCTAAATACTAAAGTGTTTCAAAATGTTTAAAATACTTTTAAGGCATTTTAATAATTAAGTACATTGCAAATTAGTAGCTCTATAACTCATTTGGAGGGGAAAGTGTCGAGACTTTACATGAATCGATACTTGAATAAAAAGTATTGAGACTTGGCTTTGTAACAGCTATGAATTACTACATTTATGAGAGGTACTGATATCCTTTAAGTATCGACTTAGGTTGCAGTGACACTTTTTCAACCCAAAATTAATACTTGAAAATATTTTAATTCACCCCCATTACTTCAAACATCCAAAAACTTATTCTTTACACATCCATGTCAAAGACACACAAAGACATATCCAAACTAGACCTGTTCATAGGTTAGGCTACTTGCACAGGCTCGAAGGTCCACTCGAAAAATAGGAGTGTTTGGATAAAAATACAAGACCTGAAAAAAGGGCTTAGGTAAAATTTAAGGCTCGTTTTCTATATGGGGCGGGCATTGTGCAAAAAATTTTGTCTGAGCTCGACCCGAATATATTATGTTACAAAAAACATTATATTAATTATATATGTTAAATAATATTTATATATATTTATATTAAATCACTAATTTAATAACAATTAAACCCATTACTCAAAACCTTAGAAAAAACTAAATAACCCAACTCAAAATATAAAATTTTAAAAACTATATTTAATACAATAAAATATTTATTATATTTATTTGTGTTTTTAATATTATAGAACATTTGTTATATTTATAGTAGTATTTTTTTAAACATAAATACTAATCTAAAAAATCAAATATGAGTAGGTTGGATTGGGCCCGATATTATCTTTCTTAAATTGGATCGGACTAAAAAAGTAAATCCATTTTCGGGCCGGGTCGAACCCGAACTTGAAATTTTAGTTTAAATACATTGCATGAACCTGCTGGATTAGTTCAACCCTGAACCCGGCCTAATAACACCTCTAACCTAGAATCAATAAAAAATAAGAAAATGAACACTAGTTCTTCATTTTCTTTTTTTTGTTTTTAGTGAGCAATTTTTAAATACGTACTTCCCTAGATATTTGGAAGTCATATTTCTTTACTTATACCCATTTATAATTAGTTGGGTTAACCATAAAAATCAAGGAGAATTATTTTATGTTTATAGATCCTTACTGATACTGGATATTAATCTTCTATTTGATTACAAATATAAAAGTTAAGACTGAGAATTGTAGGGCTTTACCCCAAAGGAAGCCCTTCCAGAAATTCTCCAAGGCCAAGGCTGAACCCAGGCCTAAGAGGGGGTTTGGAAATAGTTTTCAACCAGCAATAGACGCGCCTCGGTTAGAACCTCACTAGCTGCGTCATTGCCCCAAGCGCAAAGATGCTTAATCCCTTGTGTTTGCCCGACCTTTATAAGCGAGGCGAGCGGTCGTTATCTGTATTCAGCAGTGATGTGGGATACCCGCAATTAGATTAGCTTGGAGACAAATACCAAGTACTCCTAGTATCTTTGCTCTTAACGACAAAATCACTCAGTCTTGGCAGTAGAATGAATGATAGATTTTTAATTTCATTGATGGAGATTCCATTCATAATAATTTCAATAATAAAAGGTTAAATTCTGCTATTAATTCTTATAATTTATGAAAGTTGTAGTTTTAATCTCTGGATTTTAATTTGATCAATTTTAGTCCATATACTTTAAATTCTACTTTTAATCCCTATAATTTAAGATGCTTTAATTTGAGTAGTAAATGCATACGGTTGAATCGATTACCAGTTCTATTTTGTGATGCTATGACATTGAATAGAAACATGTGGCTTCGATGGCTAAGAAAGAGGTGTTTTAACAGTGCATTGCAAGTAAATTTTCAAGGTTCAGACAAGGATGAATATGAATTCTCTGAACGCCACAATGATTTACTTCGAAAAGAACTCGAAAAATTCCGAAACCTTCATCCCTACATTAATGCTAAATTTGTCCAATTTTGACTATTATTATTATGTTTAAGGCGTAAACTGTAATAAGTTTATATATGTTAAACTCGACTTAATTTGACAACTGACAAAAGCAAATCAGTGCCAACACATGCACACACCACAACTAGGTAATCCTTACAATTCGAACTTATGATATAAGTTATAGAGTAAACGTGATTAGTCAATGGACCAACTAAGAAGTTCAAAACATGGTTAATTTGATAAATAGTAGATATTTGCATTAAACATAATGTTTCAATTATTTATTTGTATATACATACTATAAATATTTAAAAAAATAAAATATTGATTAAGCTTGTAAATCTCTCGAGTTGGGCATGTAATCACTCGAACTCCTCTCAACTTTTTAGTCAAATTGCTCGAACTTACTTAACAAGATAATGTATGTGAGAAGCTCCACATTTTACCAAATTGAGATTGAATAGCTTAACTTGTTTACACTCTATCTATTGGGATTTTATGCATTAATTTGACTTTTTAATATAACATTCAATTTCTTCATATTATTTAATTTGAACTTAGGTGACATTTCATTGTCATAAACATGGAGTTTGGGTGTACTTTGGGACTATGAATGTTAGTTAATGGATACGTGGCATGTGATTCGTCATCATAAATTAAATATATAAGTTTATCTCTTACTTGTGATGGAGGATAAGGTATCCGATTATCACCCACCAAGACACACCTGTTAGCTGCCCGGGTGTCACACCTTACAGATTGAGCAAAGTGCAAATAAAGGGATGAAGAGGAAGATGGGACCCAGCTTCGAGGAAGTATAGCGGGAGGTAAAATCCTCGCCCCCTCTGCCATATCGAGGCCCAGAGGTGATTGGTATGAAATCAACAGTTGATTCGTCAATGAGGACATTACTAAGGGTAAGCTTAGACTACATATCTAGTTACATCATCATATCGATTTACTACATCAAACATTGGGAAAAAAATTGCTGACATATTGAACAAAGCATACTAACATTTTACAAAAAACAAATCATAATGTCAACATCCTAATCAATACTCTAATATAGTTACATTTGACTCTTCCAATTTAAATTATTTTCATAAGCATCATAGATGGTTAGGTTCGTGTTCAAGTATTATCTTCCGCAAGTGTTTAAGCATTGTATATGGAATCGCTTTCAAAGTTATAGGGATGAAGCCAAGACCTTTATCCTACTCAATGTCAATATTATAAACTTGATTTAAACAATATTTTGCATGACATCTTTTAAATATCACTTGAACTTAATCAACAAATTTTAATTTTCGTAATATGTTATATTCCACTAAAATAACTTTTGTCTTATTTTTTTTAAAGATATACTTCAAATTAATATTTTTTGTTTGAATCAAAATAAGTCTTTATTTTATTTGAATATAAATTGTAAGTATTTAGATTTATTTTTAAAAATATTAAGATTTTTTTATTATTTTAACATATATATGATATTGTAAGAACTAAGAAAACCTTTTTCCTTAAAAAAAGATTTAATGATAAATTTAGTCACTAACGTTTACATATTTTGTCAAATTGGTCCTAATTGTATTTTTTAGTCTTTTTTGACCATCAACCTTTGATTTTTTTTCAAACAAATTTAATGAATAAATTCAGTATTTCAATATTTCTTCCTTTTTTTAAAAGGTTTCAATTTTTCATATGTTTGTTTGCTAAGAGGTATTTCTACTGAGTTAAATTTTTTAGATAATTACGTATATTTTCTTTAAATTAAGAGTTATTTTTTTAAAAAAAAATTATGTGTTATGTATTTATTTTATTATTTTCTACATGTAATTATCTTATAGGTTTATTTAAGTAATAAATTATATCTCATTAAAAATATTTCATATTATCTCCGTTAACTTTTTTAATCATACTTTCATTAAATCAGTTTGAAAAAAGGAACAAAAATTAATGACTAAAAAAAGCTACAAAGTACAATCAAAGTTATTTTGACAAAAGATGAAAATGTTGTGTAAACCATATAAAAAAAACACTATTGAATATGTGTAGAGATTACTTAATGGTTTACTATTTTGAATATCATCGAAAGCTACTTTTCATCTAATTCTCCAATTAGCCAATATTATTTATCTTATTTATATCTACTTCGCTTTAACTCTGTCATTCATCCATTGATCCACGTTTTGTAATCTTTACAAGTTTCTTAAATTCTTTGTAGGAAGAAACTATAAACTTATGCTTAGTACAATGAACTATAAACTTAGGTTATTCATGTTCAAGATTGAGTGTTAAATATGACTATATGTTAAATACGAAGAATCTTAGTACTCTCTATATATACATGTCGAGTATTTTATTGAGGAAGTAGCAGTATAAACAAACATAAACATTTTGTTGTTAAATTTACAAGTGCTCTCAATGGCTACTTGTTCATCATGTTGGGTGTTGAAACAATGTTTGATTGTTGGCTTTCTCTTCGTCATAATAGTTAGCATTATTCAACCAGTAAATGGATGTTTCACATCGATTTTCAGCTTCGGTGATTCCTTAACAGATACCGGCAACTTACTTGAGATTTCACTATTGGAATCCAACAAGCTTCCGCCATCGGCTTTTCCTCCGAATGGTCGGACTTTCTTTCATCATCCAAGCGGGCGACGTTGCGATGGCCGCTTGGTTATTGATTTCCTTGGTATGTGTATACATGTTCTAATTTAGGCGAACTGATGATCCATATTTATGTAAGTACTGAGATAACATCATGGAATAGTATTAGTTAGTGAGGACACATATAATTATGGATATCTGATTTGCTATTTATAGATTTAGATATTATAAATTCGAATAATATTTGGTTTATATATTCCAATTACTTTCCATAATGGATTCATGGAGGATGTGGATAGTAGCTCTCTAAAATTTATTATTCAAACCTGCTTTACTTTTGGATAACATAATATGTTATCTAAATTTGAATAAACTATTCAAATTTGTTTTATTAAATTTTTTTTAAATGGACATATAAACTCAAGAATGGGCAAAGTCAGAACATTTTTATAAATGGGGTCGAGATTAAGTTATATACATTTCTATGAGAATTAAAATGTAATTACACCATTGTATTGACTTTTATCTTTATAGTTCTAGAAGGATTCGATTAAACATTTTCATTTATTTTGGTGAATTACAAGAAGAGGACAAAGCCAAAACAACTACGCCATTAGCACGACTTGAACTCAGGCCACATCTTAGGTAGTGAACAGCCTAACTATCAGACCAACACACCGTGTTAAAAAATTTTGATTTTTGAGTTCAAACTATAATGATATTCAAATTAAATGTTGATAATAAATAGATTTAGATTTTAAAGCATGTGGATTCAAATTCAAATATTATAGAAATTACAAGTTACAAGTTACAACAACTGTTTGCAATTTGGCATGGTTTTTGGCAGCTGAAGCTTTGGGGATTCCCTTTTTACAGCCATCTTAAACAACTAAAGTAGGGAGATTACAGAAGTTCCAAAAGGGAAAGAATTTTGCAGTGGCGGGTGCTACTGCACTGAATTCATCGTTTCTCCAAGAAAATGGAATCTATAATCGCTCCACCAACATTTCTTTGGGAGATGAATTGAATTCCTTCAAACATTTGTTGCCATCTCTTTGCTCATCTTCTGCAGGTAAAACTTTTTTATATATTTTTCTAGTTTGTGTTTGGTAGGAAAGAAAATCTTCATTCATGTTTATTTTTCTTGCAAGCTTAGTTACCATATCTCTGTTTCATGCTATGATTTACAGATTGCAAAAAGCTCCTTCGGAATTCCTTGATTGTGATGGGAGTGATTGGGGGAAATGATTACAGTCATGCATTCAGGGAAAAAAAACAATGAAGGATGCCTTTCCTATGCAGGAGTTGATTGAGTTAGGTGCAATGACATTTTTGGTCCCTGGAAACTTCCCAATTGGATGCTCCCCAGAATTATTGACAAATTATCAGGGCTCAAACAAGGATAAATACGATCCTTTAACTGGTTGTCTAACATGGTTGAACCAGTTCTCTCAACACCACAACGAATTGCTTCGAACGGAACTCGAAAAACTCCGAAACCGTCATCCAGACATCAACATTGTTTATGCTGATTATTACAACATTGCAATGCGTTTTTACCATTCTCCAAAACAATTTGGTAAGCTTTCACTTCGTTTTTAAACAAAGAGAAGTTAATCTGTGATCAAAATTTTTGGATTGTTTAGATGAAAGTTTGTTGGATGATGGCAGGATTTAAAGAAACTTTGAAGGCATGCTGTGGAATTGGGGGTCTTTACAATTATAATTCGTCCAGATCTTGTGGTTATCCACCATTAAAAAGCTCTTGCAATGACCCTTCTTCGTATATAAGTTGGGATGGCATCCATTATACAGAAGCGGCCAACAAATGGCTTGCTAATGTTGTATTTGAAGATTTGATGAAATCCATAACCTGTGTCTCCCATTAACTGTAAACCCCCAGTAACTTCTGTTCCCCATCCAAAGTTCCTTCCAAATCAATAAAAGGATCAAATTGATGCTTGCCAATATCTCACAAAGCTAATCCTAAATGCACACCTCCTATACTACTCTAAGCATGGGTTTGGATGAATAGTACGGTGCGATGTGTTTAGTTTACTTTTTATTTCACGTTACAGTATTTAATTTCACCGTCACTACTATTTTTACACTAACAACAAATAAATACACCATCCATCCATCTAAACCCATCCTAATTCTTTAGCGAATAGTATAAAGTTAGACTTGAAATTATTCTTTTAAGCCGACATTTTGATTAAATTATTGAAAAAAAAGCAACAATTTGATTAAATATTCAATCAAGGTACATATGTCAACCATGATTTGTTTTGATAAGATATATTTGTGATCCAATATATATATATCTAACTATTCAAATTTAATCCTACTTAAAATATTTTCAATTTTTGTTTTTAATTTCCTCATAGTTATAAATGATTCATTTAAACTTATTTAAAGCTATGATACTAAATTAACATTTAGTTCTTAATTAATGTTTATTTATTTTGTTATTTTGACATTTATTCTTTTTTGGGTTATTTTGGCCCTCAATTTTTAAAATTTAATCAAATTACTTGCTTTTTTATGGAAAAATTGATTGAACTATTTAAATTTTAATGGTATTGATGTGGCACCTCACATGGCATTTTACATATGGATAAATTTTCTAAAAGTTCTTATCAACCTTTTTGAAATTGTTTGATATTTTAAAAAATATTTTCATTATTTTTTTGAATTTCTATGAATTACAAGTGGAGTGACACTCTAGTGGCCACATCAATACCAATAAAATTTTAACAGTTCAATAAGTTTTTCCCTTAAAAAAGCAAATAATTTGACTAAATTTTAAAATTTGAGGGTCAAAATGACCCTCCAAAAAGAATAAAAGCCAAAATGATAAAATGAGTAAACATTAAGGACTAAATTATCATTATTCCTATTAAATTTTAATATATGCTTTCTATTAAGGCAAAATAACTTATTTAGCCCTAACTTTACAAAAAAATTCATTTTAGTCCTCCAATTTTTTTTAATCATTTTTAACTCTTCGTGTTTGTCATATCCCAAAATGAATGCAAAAAGGTAACCTATCGTTAAATATATGAACAATAATAGAATAATGTGACATTCCATGCGTGAAAAAAATGTGTTTAATTTATGTATATTTCCTTGTATGAAAAAAAAAGTGATTTAAGAAAATTAAACTCAAAACATGAAAACCTAATAATTTTTTTTAAAAAAAATCCCCAAATCGATTATAACAATGGGGGTTAATCGAAAAGCAAAAAAGTAGAAAAAATCCCTTCACCTTGAATTGAATCAAGAAACCAAAAAACAAAACTATAAAAAAACCGATTTGAGACAATTCTTTATCAAATATATCATTCAAACCATCTCAACGAATTTGTTGATTAGAATTAGGTCTCTCTAGTTTTTAATATTTTCAGTAAGTTAAAAATTGAGCTTTGAGTTACAAGGTTATTTATTGGTTAGAAAAATAACCTCAAACGAGTTGTCTCTTAATTACTGAACAGGTAAGAAGAGATTAGTTGTCTGGCGTTGAGTCAACAACTAAAACTAATCTACTAAAGGCATCGAAGTTATATTTGTGCCCATGATCAAATTCATTATCCAATGAAGATTTACCTTTGGCTATAGGTTTTTTCCCATAAACTTTTATAAAACTTTTAATTATTGATTTCTTCGACTTAAATTTTCAATTTAAATTTAGTTTTTGATTTCGTAAAAAAAAATCCTTTCCAATTTACTTTTATTACTTTTATTTAAAGAATTAAAATTATTATTGGTCTTTGTAGATACGCCCCTACTTGCTCATTCTATTATTCATTTGATAAAAATAAAGTTGTTATGCCGATGTAACCTCCAATCGCCTAGAAAATATGTTCACACTTAAAAGCAGGTGTCTAGGGAGAGGAGGTGGGTTGATGCTCCTTTGACTATGGTGGGTGGGTCTTGAAACAACATCTCAACAAGAGGGTCCACATTGCCAATTTTGCTAACACGTGTCTCAATGGTAATGAGAAATAACAATACATATAATAAGAATTGCGAGATTTGAATCCAATGTATCATGATCTTATTAAGTGAAATTTATCATTTCAACCAAAACTGTATTTAATTTTTATATTAATCAAATAATGTAGTATACATAAAACTATTGAAAGTTAACCATAAAAAAGAAACATATTTGAGTTCAGCAACAATTTGCTTCAGCAACAATTTGATTAAATTGTTGGAAAATAGAGCAACAATAATCGGTCCACATGTCAACCAAGTTGGAAATATGGGCAACAATATCTTCAATCGTTGTCCAAATGCCAACCAAGTTGGAAAAATAATATTCAATCGTGGTTCACATATTAACCATAATTTATTTTGATTTGAGATATTCATGACTCAAAATAGATTAGGCTCACTATATATAGTTATTCAAATTTAATCATTAATTTAAATTTATTTAAGGTCATTATATTAAATATTTTTATTTAAGGTAGATTGACTTACTTTTCCTTTCAATTTCGTAAAAAAAGTTAGCCCTTGAAATAACCATATTTGTCATTCTCCTCAAAATGGATGAAAAAAAGTTAACCTACTATTAAATATTTGATGCGGCACTAATAATTTTATGGGCTCTTCGCACCACATCATCTATGGTCCCTTTTCATTTATTTAATAACATTTCAATACTTTTTTCCATGTCATTGACATGTAATTTTGTTAATATTTTTACCTTGAACCTTGAACCTTAAACCCTAAACCCAAAACCCGAACCACGAATCAAGAACCTTGAAAAGGTTTAGGGTTCAGGATTTGGATTTGAGGTTCAAGATTTGAGGTTCAACTTCAGATTTAGGGTTCAAGATTTTGTATTTAAGATTTAGGGTTCAGGGTTCAAGGTTTTGTGTAAAAAAATACTAAAATTATGTGTCAATGACATGAAAATTAAAGAATGCTGAAATGCCATTGAATAATTGAAAATGGACCATGGATGATGTGGTAGGTATTAGCAACTACCCATATCTTTAAAAAGTCAAAGGTATGAGTGTCAGAAAGTTGGAACCGAAAATAAGAGTATTTATGGCACCAAAATTTGGTTTGAAATTTAGCATGGGATAATTGCAATTTTGGTCCCTAATTGTATAGGGACTTTGCAAGTTGATCCCTGAACCTCAATTATAAATAGGCCTAACCATTTCTCATTTTCTTAATCCCATATTTGTAATTCTCTACTTAAGGCATTGTTCTCTCTCTCCCTATTTGTAAGTTTCACTTGTATTTTTGGAGTGAAATATATTTGGTAGTGCCCGAGGACGTAGGCAAAATTTGCCGAACCACATTAAAATTTTGGTGTTCTTTATTATTTATTTTTGCTTATTTTGTGAGTGTGATTGTAGTGATTTATTGTGCTATTAAATTACGATAGAGGGATATTCTAGCTAGGAAATACTTGGTACTTAAGTGATCCTCGTGATCCACCTCTCTTTCTTGGAAATTGAACTTACTGTGATTTTTCAGTACAATAATTTTACTCTTTTACACGCTTTCGCACGATAATTGGTATCAGAGCTAGATTCGTACTTAGGGAATACCACCGTTTATGACACTATTCACGTATACGACACTATTCACATATACAATAGTTGGGATTGAGGAGAAAAATGGCAAAGGCATCGTCATCAGCAATGACTACTGTGACCAATGCAAAATTTGAAGTAAAGAAATTTGATGGTACCAAAAATTTTGGTATGTGGCAATATGAGATCCTAGATGTCTTATGTCAACAAGAGTTGGATATAGCCCTTAAAGAAAAACCTGACAAGATGGATGATAAGGAGTAGGCCAAAATTAATAGACAGGCATGTGGTACAATCCGTCTATGTTTGGCCAAAGAGCAGAAGTACTCTGTCATGAGGGAGACATCAGCGAATAAGTTATGGGATACACTGGAAGAAAAGTTTCTAACAAAAAGTCTTGAAAATAGGCTTTATGTGAAAAATAAACTTTTTCGATTCACGTATGCTCCCTGTATGTCAATGAATGACCATGTGAACTCATTCAATAAAATTTTAGTAGACTTGCTAAATTTGGATGAGAAATTTGAAGATGAAGACAAGGCATTATCGTTATTGAATGCCTTTCCTGATGAATATGATCATCTTACCACCACATTGCTTCATGGGAAGGACACAATCACATTTGATGCAGTCTGTAGTGCGTTGTATAGATCTAAGACTCGAAAGAAAGATAAAAGAGATCACAGAAATAAAATTGTAGAAGTCTTAATAGTAAGAGGTTGTTCACGCAGCATCAAACCTGATAGAAGGGGAAAGTCCAAAGGGAGACCTGCCAAAGATTAATGTGCCTTTTGTCGTCAGAAAGGGCATTGGAAAAAGAATTGTCCTAAGTTACAAAAGGGCAAGGCTATTTCTAATGCATGTGTAGCGGAGCATGATGAGGAGTCAGACTTTAGCTTGGTTGGTATGGCAATGACATGTCATACGGATGAGTGGATTTTGGATTCGGGATGTACTTACCATATGTGTCCTAATAAGGACTGGTTTTCTAGTCTTAAAGAACTAGAAGGTGGAGTTGTTCTTATGGGAAATGATAGTGCTTGTAAGAAAATGAGAATGTGATTAATGTTTAAATTATACATTATTTCATGGTTGATTACTCCTTTATTAGCTATTTTGAGTTGCTAACTTGGCATTTTTCATTCCTTTTTGATTCAGGACATTGAATTGCAGAAATTGAGCTTAAGTCGACGAAATTGAGCAATTTTGGATTTTCTGGATACATGGCCGAATTACTGGGCGTGACTTGGGGCATGATGTCGCTGACGTGGCATCCAGTTAGCAATTTCTAGAAGGTCTAGTCAGCAATTTCTAAAAGGCATTTGGCATGGAGAAAGAGACTTAACCGCCCATTTAAATTCAAATTAGGATTAAGATTTATATTTATTTGTTTATTTAGGATTTTTCTTTTAATTTTGAATACTACTTTTTAGGATTTTTGAAGACTATAAATACCCCATTAGGGTAAGCCTCAAAGGGGGGGACCGATCCATTGAGCATTCTTCACTTTGCATTTATTAAACTCTTTGTTTCTTTCTAGTTTTAATAAATTTCTCTTTTTGATTTAGTATTTACTTTATTTTCTTAAAATGCTAAGTATGGTCTCTACCATGCTTAGCTAAGTTTTCCATAGCTAAGGCTAAAGTGATGACTCGATTCTAAGTCGTGAGAATCGAAAAGCACTTCATACCCTTGAGGGTTATATTTTTAGTTTTTGGGATTGGTAATCGACCATCCTTTTATAATCAAATCGGTTTGATTTCAAAAAGTGCACATTGGAATAAAATTTAGTTTCGATTAACAGTTGGGAGGAAGGATCGGCCTGTGGCACTTCGACTTCCTGTGAACACACTTAGCGGCGGTCCACTAAGGGAAACTGAAATCGGGTTAGATCTTATTTGAGATGACAGAATCTGAGTCGAGTTTTTCCAGATTTTCAAAGCATTGAATTAATAAGCGATTGACGCTATTAGCTTATAAAGAATTAAGATCTAAAAATTGATTTTAGATTCTCTATTCACTTGAGAGAAAAACAAGTTATAGGGGTTGGGCCCTATAGGCTGTAACCGGCATGTGCCTAGAGGTAAAATCCCATTCGAGGATCAATTTAAATCGAGGCAAGGTCTTTAGCCCAAGGCTGACTTTTATCTCTTGATTTCAATTTCAATCTTTTTAATTTACTTGTTTAATTTCAATCATTTACTTCACTTCAAACAAACCCCCCTTCTACTCCTCCCTTTACTTATCATGCTTAAGCAAAGTTAAAAGCAAGAAAATCATCAAACTCCTAGTCCCTGTGGAATCGACCCTTACTCTCCCTATTCTACTTATTCCAATCATTGTATCGAGATTAAGGCTATTCATTTTTGACATCATAACGACAGCATGTCAAAATTGGCGCCGTTGCCGGGGACTTCGGCAAGTTACTGATTTATTTTTCTTGTTTCTGATTTATGACCAGGCAAAATCTGGGCACACTTTTAGAATTTGATCCAAAAATCGAAGCGCGAGCAAGAATAATTGATGGTCAAACACTTCGGGATAAAAAGAAACGACAACAACAAACAAATTCTGAAGAATCAACTAGCGCTACCAACGAAGAATCAACGGATTCCACCAATCCGATCGATGTCGGTAACACTTCCATTGCTGATCCAACACCTGACGCACAACAAACAAAAGCGATTGTCGATCAAACAATTCGCGAGTTAGCCCCTGCTCCTGCGGAACAACAACCCCTTTACATTACATTTCCTCAAGGTACCACCCCTTTTACTCTAAAAATGGGGTTAATTCATCTCCTTCCTACCTTCAATGGCCTTCCAAGCGAGATTCCACACACACACTTAGCCAAATTTCATTTGGTTTGTTCAAGTATGAAACCTCAGGGAGTATCCGAAGACCAAATTAAATTACGAGCGTTTCCTTTTTCTTTATCCGGGATAGCAAAATAATGGTTGTTTTATTTACCGCCAAATTCCATTACTACTTGGGCTGATTTGAATCATATTTTTCTTGACAGGTTTTTCCCAGCAGCAAAAGCAAGTGAACTAAGGTGAAGCATCCTTGGAATTAAACAACAGTATGACGAGTCGCTTTATGAATATTGGGAGCGATTTAAGAAGCTATGTGCGAGCTGTCCTCAACACGGATTGAGTGAACTAACGCTTCTGCAATATTTTTATGAAGGTTTGCTTCCGATGGAGATGAAAATGATTGACGCCGCCAGTGGAGGAGCGCTTGTCAACATGACCCCCACTCAAGCAAGGGAATTAATTTCGACAATGGCAGCCAACTCTCAACAGTTTGGCACCACGAATGAACCTAGCCGAAGGGTTCACGAGGTAAGTACTGTTTCACTTGAAAATAAAATCGATAAATTAACTAACGTTGTTAATTCTCTAATTGCAGGAAAGAATAGATCAGCCAGAGTATACGAAATTTGTACGATGCCAGACCACCCAACCGATTGTTGCCCGACACTCCAAGAGGGGATAGGCAAACAGGTGAATACCGTGGGGAGTTTTTCGGGGCCACCTCAAAGACCTTAGAACCCCCATAGTAATACCTACAATCTGGGATGGCGAGACCACCCGAGTTTTAGCTACGGACAAAACCAGAGGTCGAACCAATCTTACCAACCAAGGCCGCCTCCACCACAACCATATCAGCCGCCAAAAAGTTCACTCGAGTCTCTCGTAGAGCGATTAGCGCAATCCCAAGAGAAATTTCAAGACAGAACAGAGTCACATTTGCAAGAAATTGACAAACAAATAAGTCAATTGGCGAAAACTGTGGGCCGCTTAGAATCGCAATGCAAGATTCCCTCACAAACTGAATCGAACCCACGGGAGAACGTGAGTGCCATCACTCTTAGGAGTGGAACAATTGTTGAACAGCAAATGACGCCAATTCGAGAGAAAAACGATGCTGAAACAAGCAAAAATGATAAGGCAATTGTCAAAAAATCCACAAGTACCGAAGAAGCAAATGACGCCAATCCCTAAGAGGAAAATGATGCCACAACCCGAAGAAAAATAATGAATCCAATATCCAAACCAGCACCATCTCCTTACGCCACACAACCTCCTTTTCCATCGAGATTTATAAAAAAAGATAAGCAAGCTGAGGAGAAGGAAATCCTAGACGTTTTCCAAAAAGTCGAGATCAACATTCCTCTTTTAGAGGTAATCCAGAAGGTGCCAAGGTACGCTCGTTTTCTTAAAGAACTTTGTACTAATAAAAGAAGACTAATCGGGCATGAGAAGGTAAATCTCAGAGACCACGTTTCTGTGATTTTGACCCGAAAACTTCCACCGAAGTTGAAGGACCAAGGCATGTTTGCCATACCTTGCAAAATCGGCAAAGTGGGCATAAAGAGGGTGATGTGTGACTTGGGAGCCTCCATTAACGTGATGCCTCTATCCGTGTACAATACTCTTTCAGCTGACCCATTGAAGGAAACAAAGGTCACTATTCAATTGGCGGATCGTTTAATTATTTACCCGGAGGGAGTCTTGGAGAATGTCTTGGTAAAGGTAAACGAATTAATCTTTCTGGCCAATTTCTATGTAATTGACATGAAAAACGACCGCTCAAACACTTCATCCGAAATTCTCCTTGGGCAACCTTTTCTTAGCACCGCCAACACTAAAATCGATGTTCAAAGTGGAATCCTCACAATGGAGTTCGATGGTGAGGTCGTTAAATTTAATGTTTACAAAGCGATGTAGTATCCTGATGATGTTCAAAGCATTAATTTTGTCGATATAATTGAGCCTGCGATTGATGAGTTTGTTGAGACTAATTTTGTTAATAAAATTTGTAGGAAATTTGATGATTTCGATGATAAATTCAGGGAGTTGAAACAAACTTTCTCTATTGATTCCATTAATTTGAAACAAACTTTCTCTATTGATTCCATTAATTCTAACAAAATCACTACACCTTCAAAAACTAAATTATTACCTTCGATTTTACAGGCTCCTTGGATTGAACTAAAGGAATCACCGGATCACTTGAAGTATGTTTTTTTGGGAAACGATGATACGTTGCCAGTTATTGTGTCGAACAAGCTAAGTAAAGACGAGGAAAATGACATTGTGGAAATACTACGTGTGCACAAAGAAGCCATTGGGTGGACAATTGCTGACATCAAAGGATTAAGTCCCTCAATGTGTATGCATAAGATAAAGATCGAGGAAGAAGCGAAACCATCACGTGAAGGACAACGTCGACTAAATCTGCCTATGATGAAAGTGGTAAAAAAGGAAATTCAAAAGCTACTTGATGCTGATGTTATCTATCCTATCTCGGATAGTAGTTAGGTAAGTCCGATACATGTTGTGCCTAAGAAGACTGGTGTAACAGTAATCAAAAACTCGGAAGGTGAGTTAATTCCGAAAAGAGTGCAAAATGGATGGCGAGTTTGTATCGATTACAGGAAGTTGAACTCTTTAACTAGCAAAGATTATTTTCCGTTACGTTTTATTAATCAATTAATAGAAAGATTAGCCTGTAAAACTCACTACTGTTGTCTTGATGGATTTTCAGGTTTCTTCCAAATTCCGATGGCACCTGAAGATCAAGAAAAGACGACGTTCACATGCCCTTTTGGAACGTTCGCCTATAGATGAATGCCCTTCGGTCTATGCAATGCGCCAGCCACATTTCAATGTTGCATGCTTAGTATCTTTTCTGATTTTATCGAGAAGGGTATAGAGGTATTCATGGACGACTTCACTGTTTATGGTAACACCTTTACCGAATGCCTCTTTAATTTATCAAATGTTTTGAAGCGATGCCTAGAATACAACCTTGTTTTAAACTATGAAAAATGACATTTTATGGTCGATAAAGGGTTGATTCTAGGACATATAGTTTCTTCTAACGGTATTGCGGTTGATGAAGCCAAGACTGATGTTATTCGCTCACTTCCTTACCCGACTACGGTTAGGGAAGTACGTTCTTTTCTTGGTCATGCAGGATTTTAACGACGATTTATCAAGGACTTCTCAAAGATTGCACAATCGTTATGCAGTCTTCTTCACAAGGACCAAATCTTTGATTTCAATCCAGAATGCAAAAAGTCGTGGAACATCTTAAAGGAAAAGCTAATTACGGCTCCAATTGTACAACCACCGAATTGGGAATATCCATTCGAGTTGATGTGTGATGCCTCCGACACTAGCGTTGGCGCGGTTCTCTGTCAGAAAATCGACAAAGAGCCGTACGTCATTGCCTATGCGTCTCGAACTTTAGACTCGGCTCAGAGAAATTATTCCACTACCGAAAAAGAGCTTCTTGCTATAGTATTTGCTTTAGAAAAATTTCATTTGTATTTATTAGGTACTAATATTATTGTTTTTTGTGATCATACAGCATTACGGTACCTGATGAGCAAGAAAGAAATGAAGCCGAGGCTAATTCGTTGGATTCTACTTCTCCAAGAATTTAATTTGGAAATAAAGGATAAGAAGGGACGAGAAAATCTAGTGGCCGATCACTTGAGCCGAATTCCCATCACTTCGTCTGATCCGCCGATCAAAGAAGAGTTTCCTGAAGAGCACTTAATGTTAGCGCAACAAGGGAATTTACCATGGTTTGCTAACATGGTAAATTACTTAGCTACAGGTAAAATTTCGATGCACCTACTAAGAGCGGTAATTAATAAAATTAAGACGGAGTCTCGATATTACATTTGGGATGACCCTTATCTTTGGAAACACTGCTCCTATCAGGTAATTCGGTTATGTGTAGCTGAAGAAGAGGTAAATTCGATCCTTAATTTCTGTCATTCGTATGCATGTGGCGGTCATTTTGGACCGAAGTGAACTGCTCATAAAAGATTAGAATGCGATTTCTTTTGGCCGAATATATTTAGAGATGCTTATTTTTATTGTAAATCATGCGAAAAGTGTCAAAGAGCAAGTAATTTAAGTCGTAGGAATGAAATGCCTATGAATCCAATCCATGTATGCGAAATTTTTGATGTGTGGGGTCTTGATTATATGGGACCTTTTGTGTCATCTTACGGTAACAATTATATAATTCTTGCAATCGATTATGTTTCAAAGTGGGTCAAAGTGAAAGCAACCCATAATAATGATGCGAGAACTACTGTTAATTTTATAAAGAATTTTATTTTTTCCAGGTTTGGCACACCAAGGGCGATCGTTAGCGATAGAGGAACCCATTTCATCAATCAAATTATTGAAGCACTCATGAAAAAATTTGGCGTGACACAAAGAATTGCGACGGCTTACCATCCGCAAACAAATGGGCAAGTGGAGGTGTCAAATCGTGAAATTAAGGCGATTCTGGGAAAGATTGTCAAACCGGACCGCAAGGATTGGAGTTTAAAGTTATCCGAAGCACTTTGGGCGTATAGAACGGCTTACAAAGGGCCGATCTGAATGTCTCCATACCGCCTAGTTTTTGGTAAACCGTGCCACTTACCGGTTGAACTTGAGCATCATGCTTATTGGACGGTAAAGCAATATAACATGGAGATGGAAGCGATCGGAGAAGCATGCAAATTACACGTTCAAGAGTTAGAAGAAATCTGACGAAATGCTTACGATAATGCCGAAATCTATAAAGAAAAGACGAAAGAACTCCACGATCGAAGGATATCCTTTAAATCATTTAATGTTAATCAAAAGGTTTTGCTATTCAATTCTAAAATTAAGCTTTTTGCAGGAAAACTTCGATCAAAGTGGCTCGGACCATTCAAGGTAACTTAAATTTTTCCTTATGGCGCTGTGGAAATAGAAGATGACTCAGGAGTTCGATTCAAGATTAACGGGCAAAGATTGAAGCCATATTATGAGAACGCCCCTGTCAGATTGGTTGAAGAGATTGAATTGGAAGAACCTAAGCTTTGAAATCGGGTCGTCGAGCTAACGATGTTAAACAATGGCGCTTAATGGGAGGCAACCCATTTCGTTTTCATTTCTTGTTTTCAATCTTTAGTTTTTTTTTATTTATTAATTTTGCTTAATTATTTTTAATTCTTTGATTTGAATTTTGTAGGTACCCTGGGCATTTTAATTCGAACAAAGCCGAAGCAAAGAATTGGTTCAATTAAAGCATAAATTAACCGAATTCAAGGCCAATTTCCAGCGAATATCATGAAAGGGCAGCAGCAGGGTCTCCCATGTTCTAGACGCACCATAACATTAAGTGGGGGGGAGCATTCGGCGTACATTAGAAGCAAGAATAGGGCCGGTGCAAGATGGCACAACCCAAACCCACCTTTTGTCCCCTTGCTGCCAACACCCCCACATTAATCAGGGAGTACTTTCACCCTCTCTTGTGTATTTTAATTTTTATTGTTCATATTGGGGCAATATGATCTTAAGTGTCGGGGGGTGGGATTAGACTCAAGTTAACTCTTGTTTGTTCGTTGATTTGAAATCGAGCATTTCTTGATTATGACTGTTGACTTATCTTGGTTGCCAATCTCTAATTTATTGAGTTTCTTTGTGTTTCTTTGTGAATTCAAGCATGTTCTTGTTGAATTTAGGACTCAAGATAGCATGGCATGATTAATTTGAGTAAATTTTTCTTGGTAATTTCATGCTTTCATTGATCGAATTGGATGCATGACTTAGTTCACAAGCCTTTCATGTGAGTTTTTGAACCTATTGAGCATATCTTTTATTCTTGCTCTTTGTTTTAATTGAGTATGCCGAACCAATTGATTCCATTCTAGAACTTGTGACTCGATGCTTGTTGAGATTACATTGTTGATTATGATGCTATGATGTGATAGAGGCATTAGGATCTAACCTATTTCTTTTCCCAAATAAAAAAGCCTACCCTCTTTGTTTTACCCCTTAGTGAACCAATTTGAGCCTTATCCTTTTCTTTGATTCACTACACTTAAAACCCGAGGCTATTTTATTTTTACCATCTTATTGCTACCCTTTTTCATGACAAGGTAAGATCGTTTCAGGAAAGAAAAAATAACAGTCCAGATTCGAACAAAACCAGCCAGGAGTTAACCCTGTTCGAACAGAAGTTCTGTCAAACAGTGCAGTTTTTCATACAGATTTTTTTAACAGTGCAGTTTTGATTCGAATGAGTAGGAAAATAGTTTGGTTCGAGTAGAAAAGAAAAAAAAAGAATGTTTCGAAAAAAAAGGAAGAAAGAAAAAGAAGAAAAGAGAGTGAATTGTGCTCTGATTGAATTTCTTATTTCTCCTACCTTCAATTTTTCTTTGAATAATTTTCGGAATAATTTTTTCATTGTCTTGGAATTTTGAAACCTCATTTTTCATCCTTTATCCTACCCGAACTTAGCCCCATTACAACCCGTTTGAAGTCCTCTTGATTGTTGCATCATTTTCATACTAAGTAGTGGAGATGAGATTTAGTTACAAGCCTATGGTAATACATTGGTTAGTTCAAGCTTGAGCGATTCTTTCACCCGAAACACTTGAGCGAAATGAGTGAACCCATGAGAGGAACTAAGTCTTGAATTATTTGGAATTGATGATTGATTGAAATGCCATGGTTGACTTGCACTTAATTGATTATATCTTGCTTGATTGAGCTTGAATTTCGACATTTGCTTGGTTGGGTTTGCTTAGAAACCTTGGAAATTTTCTGAAATTGGAATTGGCAATTTTGAGTTTTTGCATGATAATTGAGAAATGCTTGAGGGCAAGCATTGAATAAATGAGGGGGAATTTGATTAGTGTTTAAATTTTACATTATTTCATGGTTGATTACTCCTTTATTAGCTATTTTGAGTTGCTAACTTGGCATTTTTCATTCCTTTTTGATTCAGGACATTGAATTGCAGAAATTGAGCTTAAGTCGACGAAATTGAGCAATTTTGGATTTTCTGGATACATGGCTGAATTACTGGGCGTGACTTGGGGCATGATGTCACTGACGTAGCGTCCAGTCAGCAATTTCTAGAAGGTCTAGTCATCAATTTCTAAAAGGCATTTGGCAAGGAGAAAGAGACTTAACCGCCCATTTAAATTCAAATTAGGATTAAGATTTATACTTATTTGTTTATTTAGGATTTTTCTCTTAATTTTGAATACTACTTTTTAGAATTTTTGAGGACTATAAATACCCCATTAGGGTAAGCCTCAAAGGGGGGGACCGATCCATTGAGCATTCTTCACTTTGCATTTATTAAACTCTTTGTTTCTTTCTAGTTTTAATAAATTTCTCTTTTTGATTTAGTATTTACTTTATTTTCTTAAAATGCTAAGTATGGTCTCTACCATGCTTAGCTAAGTTTTCCATAGCCAAAGGCTAAAGCGATGACTCGATTCTAAGTTGTGAAATCGAAAAGCACTTCATACCCTTGAGGGTTACATTTTTAGTTTTCGGGAATCAAGGATTGGTAATCGACCATCCTTTTATAATCAAATCGGTTTGATTTCAAAAAATGCACGTTGGAATAAAATTTGGTTTCGATTAACAGTTGGAGGAAGGATCGGCCTGTGGCACTTCGACTTCCTGTGAACACACTTAGCGGCGGTTCGCTAAGAGGAACTGAAATCGGGTTAGATTCTTATTTGAGACAACAGAATCTGAGTCGGGTTTTTCCAGATTTTCAAAGCATTGAATTAATAAGCGATTGACGCTATTAGCTCATAAAGAATTAAGATCTAAAAATTGATTTTAGATTCTCGATTCACTTGAGAGAAAAACAAGTTATAGGGGTTGGGCCCTATAGGCTGTAACTGGCATGTGCCTAGAGGTAAAATCCCATTCGAGGATCGATTTAAATCGAGGCAAGGTATTTAGCCCAAGGCTAACTTTTATCTCTTGATTTCAATTTCAATCTTTTTAATTTACTTGTTTAATTTCAATCATTTACTTCACTTCAAACAAACCCCCCTTCTACTCCTCCCTTTACTCATCACGCTTAAGTAAAGTTAAAAGCAAGAAAATCATCAAACTCCTAGTCCTTGTGGAATCGACCCTTACTCTCCCTATTCTACTTATTCCAATCATTGTATCGAGATTAAGGCTATTCATTTTTGACATCATAACGACAGCATGTCAGAGTGGGTACAATCCAATTGAAGAATCACGACGACTCAATCCAAGTCTTGACAGATGTTCGCTACGTACCTAGCTTGAAGAAAAATCTCATCTCATTAGTGGCCCTAGAATCTCAAGGGCTCATAATCACTTTAAGAGATGGAGTACTAAAGGTAGTAGCCGGGGAATTGACGGTGATAAAAGGTACAAGAAGAAATAACTTGTACTTTTTAAATGGAAGTACAGTTATTGGATCAACATCAAGTTTCTGCGAAAGATGCAGATTCAGAGGTTACCAGGTTATGGCATATGTGATTGGGACATGCTGGTGAAAAAGCTTTGCAGTCTTTGGCGAAGCAAGGCTTGTTGAATGGTGCAAATTCTTGGAAATTGGAATTCTGTGAACATTGTGTTCTGAGCAAGCAGACGAGGGTAAAATTTGGTTCAGCAATTCACAATACGAAAGGAATTCTAAACTACGTTCACAGTGATTTGTGGGGACCTACCAAAGTGGCTTCTTTGGGCGGTATGCACTATTTTGTTACTTTTGTTGATGATTATTCAAGAAAAGTATGGGCGTATCTAATGAAAAGAAAAAGTGAAGTATTGGATACATTTCTGAAATGGAAGAAGATGGTGGAAACTCAGACTGGTCGAAAGATCAAACGACATCGATCAGACAATGGTACTGAGTACAAAAATGATCCATTTCTACAAGTATGTCAAGATGAGGGCATTGTGCGACACTTCACTGGTCGGGATACAACAGAGCAGAATGAGGTGGCAGAACGTATGAATTGGACTATATTGGTGAAAGTTTGATGTATGTTGTCCAATGTTGGATTGGGCAAGGAATTTTGGGCTGAGGCAGTTGCATTTGCGTGCCATTTAATAAACTGTTTGCCATCAGTTGCAATAAATGGAAAAACTCCTATAGAGATGTGGACTGGTAAATCTGCTACTGATTATGATTCTTTACATGTTTTTGGTTCCACTGCATATTATCATGTAAAAGAATCTAAGTTAGACCCAAGAGCAAAGAAAGCATTATTCTTGGGAATAACTGATGGAGTAAAAGGATACCGTCTCTGGTGTCCAGATACAAGAAATATTGTTTTCAGTAGAGATGTGACTTTTGATGAATCAACCATGTTAAAGTACAAGGATTCACAAAAGGATGACAAAACCAGTAGTACTTTGCAGCAGGTGGAGCTTGAAAAGGTTAATGATGATCCAGCTAATATTGGAAGGACAAATTATGAAGAAGTTTCGACCTAAGAACCTCTACAGCAACAAGATTCAATAACATATAGGAGGCCAAGAAGATAGATTCATAAGCCTGCTCGCTTTGATGATATAGTGGCCTATGCACTTCCAATTGTAGATGATAATGTTCCTTCTACTTACACAGAAGCAATAAGTAACCTTGATAGTGTAAAGTGGAAGCAAGCCATGAATGAAGAAATGTAGTCTCTTCATAAAAATAGGACTTGGGAGTTGGTGACACTGCTCAAGGGAAAGAAGGCAATTGGATGCAAACGGGTATATGCAAAGAAGGAAAGTTTTCCTGGTAAAAATGAAATTCGATACAAGGCTAGATTGGTAGCAAAAGGTTATGCTCAGAAAGAAGGAATAGACTACAATGAAGTGTTTTCTCCAGTTGTGAAGCATTTGTCTATTTGGATTTTGCTAGCCTTGGTTGCGCAATATGATCTTGAACTAGTTCAGATTGATATGAAGACCACGTTTTTACACGGTGATTTGGAAGAGGAAATCTATATGACTCAGCCAGATAGATTCAAGGTTGCTGGTAAAGAAAATTGGGTTTGCAAACTGACAAAGTTGCTTTATGGATTGAAGCAATCTCCGAGGCAGTGGTACAAGCGATTTGATCAGTTCATGAAAGGGCAAAGGTACATAAGAAGTAAATTTGATCATTGCATATATTTTCAGAAGCTATAAGTAAGAACTTTCATATACTTGCTTTTATATGTTGATGATATGCTGATAGCATCTAAGAGTAAAGTTGAAATTGAGAGATTGAAGACTCAACTCAATCTTGAGTTTGAGATGAAAGATCTAGGTGAAGCTAAGAAGATTCTTGGCATGGAAATATGTAGAGATAGAGCTCATGGCAGAGTTAGCTTGTCTCAGAAGCAGTATTTGAAGAAGGTACTACAGCAGTTTGGCATGAATGAGCAGACAAAACCTGTAAGTACCCCGTTGGCTTCTCATTTCAAGCTTTCTGCACTACTATCTCCTTCGACGAATACAAAACCAGAATACATGTTGCAAGTTCCTATTCTAATGCAGTGGGTAGCTTGATGTATGCAATAGTGTGCACAAGACACAACATTTCACAGACAGTTAGTATAGTGAGCAGGTATATGCATAATCCTGGAAAAGGACATTGGCAAGCTGTGAAATGGATTTTACGGTATATTCAAAAAATCGTGGATGTTGGATTACTGTTCAAGCAGGATAATACACTTGGTAAAGGTGTTATTGGGTACATTGATTTTGACTATGCCAGTGATTTGGACAAACGAAGATCAACCACCGGTTATGTGTTTACACTTGCTGGAGGACCAATAAGTTGAAAGTCTACACTACAGTCTACAGTTGCGTTGTCAACCACAGAAGCCGAATACATGGCTGTAACAGAGGCTGTAAAGGAAGCTATTTGGTTACAAGGTATGGCTAAAACCTTGGGATTGGTTCAGGAGCATATTAACGTGTATTGTGATAGTCAAAGTGCTATTCATTTAGCAAAGAATCAAGTCTATCATGCACGTACAAAGCATATTGACGTATGATTCCATTTCGTGCGGAAAATTATTGATGAAGGGAAAATTCATCTTTAGAAGATTAAGACTGCAAATAATCCCGCGGATATGATGACCAATGTGGTAGCAGCAACCAAGTTCGAACATTGTTTGAACTTGATCAATATCCTGCAAGTTTAACAGTTGAAGAATGCACTATCAAGTATTGTTGTCAAAGACAGAAAGAATTGTGTGAAGATAAGATTATCCTAATCAAATCTTCAAGGTGGAGATTATTAGCAACTACCCATATCTTTGAAAAGTCAAAGATATGAGTGTCAGAAAGTTGGAACCGAAAATAAGAGTATTTATGGCACCGAAATTTGGTTTGAAATTTAGCATAGGATAATTGCAAATTTAGTCCCTAATTGTATAGGGACTTTGCAAGTTTATCCCTGAACCTCAACTATAAATAGGCCTAACCATTTCTCATTTTCTTAGCTCATATTTGTCATTCTCTACTTAATGCATTGTTCCCTCTCTCTCCCTATTTGTAAATTTCACTTGTATTTTTGGAGTGAAATATATTTGGTAGTGCCCGAGGACGTAGGCAAAATTTTCTGAACCACGTTAAAATTCTGGTGTTCTTTATTATTTATTTTTGCATATTTTGTGAATGTGATTGTAGTAATTTATTGTGCTATTAAATTACGATAGAGGGATATTCTGACTAGGAAAGACTTGGTACTTAAGTGATTCTCGTAATCCACCTCTCTTTCCTGGGAATTGAACTTAGTGTGATTTTTCAGTACAATAATTTTACTCTTTTACATGCTTTCGCGCAACAGTAGGGAGGATCCTTAAAATAATTTCTTCAATTATAACAATTGAGGTTAATAGAAAAAAAAAAGAACAGAAAAACAACACCCTTCACCATGAATTGAATCAAGAATCCCAAAAAACAGAAAAAAACGATTTGAGACATTGATTCCCTATCAAAATTTCCATTCATAATGAATCATGTCAGTCAAGCTTTGCTTGTAGCAATGGATTCCTCCTAAATTTGAATCAGAAGTGAAGTTTTTATCCAAAGTTGTTATGGGATTTAATATTTACAGATATATATATTGTTTACGTTTGGTATTTCATTAGAGATGAAACTGTACATATTGTATTACTATATTTTTTAAACTCAAAAGTTAGAGCATGAAACACATGATGAGCCTTTATACCAAGTTCGGCTTCGGATACTTTAGTCAAATTTTGAAAAATCTTTCATAATTGCCATAGTTTCAAAGCATTGGCAGCTTCTGGTGGGGTTTGGGGAAAGAAAATAAGAGAGGGGAAAAGTGAAAGCAGAAGAAAGAAGACAAAGAAAGCTTGCTATTTACTCCAAACTGTGTATTTTAAAGTAAAATTGTGGTCCCTCAATTAGTTTGGAATCTCACGTCATTCTATTATCCCCACATCCATTTTTGTGAAAATAACAAACACAATTATTTGAAGGGCTAAAGAGGGTTGAAAAAAATTGAGGAATAAAATGATATTTTATAAAGTCGGAAGAATAAAAAATAAAAATAATTATTAAATCAAAAAAGTTAATAGCTTGATGAAAAAAAATAAAACCAACTAAATAGTTAGATGCCTATTCTTGCACTTTATCTTATTTTTAATATTTATATTAACATAAATTTCATAATCTATAAAAATATATAAGAAAAATAACATATTATAAAAATTGAAATATGAGTCTAGTTTGGCTGAAATCAAGTCGAAGTTCAAGCTCGATGTATATTTTTTAATGAGTTTAATTTTTTATTTAAATTTATTTTTCGAGGTTAATAGTCCAAAACCACTCTGATAGACCTTTTGATTTGAACCGATTATTTGACTCTAAAACATATCTAATATGGACTATTAGTTATACAATAAAATATAAAATGATAAAATTGATTATTAATTTAATAAAAATATATGATATAGTTCCTCTGTTTTTATTGTTATTATTTAAGATATATATAGTTGCTTAAAGATAATATTTTTAAATAATTGAAAGCGACTTTGCAGCTAACTAAATCTATTTATAGAAAGCGACTTTGCATCTAATTAATTTTCTCACTCATAATCATTTACAGAAAGCAGTTGCTGATCTTACATACATATATACATACTCTACATACAACTTCTGTCAGAGTCATGTATGAACATATAATATTAGGATTCAAAGATACACATAAGACAAGTTCGAATCTTAGAGATAAAATTGTTAAAAAAATAATAATAAACCTTGAGCATGGATAGTAAAATGATAAAATAAAAGATAGATGTGAAATGTTAATGTTTACTAAAATTTATCATGCCCACGATGTTGGTCTAGTATTTGATTCCTGACAAATGTTTTTCATTTGAATATTTTATAGCAGGTAGTATAGTATAAATATGTATATATGTATGTTAATTTGTTGGTGAGAAAGTGGTAATATAAATACCCACATTTCAAAAGGTGTTGGTGCAAATTTTTTTATTTATTTTGCTTCCTTGAATATAGATATGCTTCAATGGCTACTTCTTCATCATGTTCCTCGTTGAAACAACACTTCCTTGTATTTCTCATTGTAATAATAAGAAGCATTATTAATTCACCAGTAAATGGATGTTTCACATCGATTTTCAGCTTTGGTGATTCATTAACTGATACAGGCAATTTACTTGAGATTTCAATTTCAGAACCCACCAAAACTCCTCATTCTGCTTTTCTTCCCTATGGCCGCACCTTCTTTCACCATCCCACCGGCCGATTCTGCGATGGCCGCTTGGTTATAGATTTCCTCGGTATGTAATCTAATGTTTTTCTACCGATTCCTATGCTTGGCACCCTGATTTTTATCCTGGTTCTGTACCTGTTATCTACCGCAATATATGCTTATGTGGTTCCAATTGAACGTGTTTTGCAGCTGAAACTTTGGGATTTTCCTTTTTACCACCATTTTATGGATCTAAAAGTGGAAAATGGGAGAAATTCCAAAAGGGAGCGAATTTTGCAGTGGCGAGTGCTACTGCACTGAATTCGTCGTTTCTTGCTGAACAAGGAATCCACAGTGTCTCCACCAACATTTCTTTGGGAGTTGAAGTGAATTCCTTCAAACATTTATTGCCATCTCTTTGCTCATCTTCTTCAAGTAAGCTTTAATGTTTCAAAGCCCTACCATGATTTCTTTTTTGTTTCAAATGCTAATAATAAGCTATGATCTACAGATTGCAAAGAGCTCCTAAGGAAGTCCTTGATTGTGATGGGAGAGATTGGAGGAAATGATTACAATCATGCATTCAAGCAAGGGAAAGACATTGATAATATCCAACGACTTGTCCCTCTTGTTGTTGACATCATATCTTCATCAATCAATGTAAGAACTAATGTATGCTGTCTTTGTTTTAAATTAGGAAAAATGACATCTTTGGTCCCTTTCAATTTTAATATTGAGAAAATTTATTCCTCTAAAAAGATAATGATAACTTAATCTTATCAATTTCAAAAGCGAGCAACAATTAATCACAATGTTAATATTTTTCATCAATTATACATATTTTTATTGGTAACAAATCAAATTTAGAGGTCAATTTCATCTTAACATTTACGTATTATGACAATTTTATACTGATTTAACAAATTTAGACCACAACTTTTACACATTTTGTCAATCTGATCTTAATTTAACAAATTTAGTTTAAAATATTTACATATTCCATCAACATTTACGCAAAATATATAAACATTTAGAGTTAAATTTTTCATTATATAAACCAAAATTATTTACAATTGTTGTAAGATATTATTGTCATAATTAACTGTCATTAGTTATCAAAATTGAGAGGGAAAGAAAAGGTATTTTAACCTTCAAATTATTAACATTTGCTATATATGCAGGAGTTGATCGAGTTAGGGGCAGTGACATTTTTGGTCCCCGGAAACTTTCCTATTGGATGCTCCCCATCTTTGCTGACAAAATTTCATGGTTCAGAAAAGGATCAATATGATCCCTTAACTGGTTGTCTAACATGGTTGAACCAATTCTCTCAACACCACAATGAATTACTTCGAAAAGAACTCGAAAACATCCGAAACCTTCATCCCCAAATCAACATTATTTATGTTGATTATTACAAAGCTGCAATGCCGTTTTACCAGTCTCCAAAAAAATTTGGTACATTTTCAGATCCTTTAAAACAAGAATACTTAATAGCTAAATATACGTTTTGGTACTTGAATTTGGCTTTAAAGTTTAAATTAGCACTTAAGATATTTTTTCTGTCCAATTGTTGAAATTAGTACGTGAACTTGGTTTTTGGTTCAAATAAGCCATTTACATAAGTACTAATTTGAACCAAGAAGGCAAGTTTAGGTATGTAGTTGGACCAAAATAAACTTTACCTACCAAATTGAACTTTAAAACCAAGTTCAAGAACCTAGCCAAGTTCAGGTGTCAAAATGTATATTTACCCAAACTTAATTTGTCATCAAAATTTTGCTTCTTTACATGGAATTTCCTCGAATGGTTTCAGGATTTAAAGAAACTTTGAAGGCATGTTGTGGAATTGGAGGTCTTTATAATTACGATCCGTTGATATATTGTGGTTATCCGCCATTAAAACAATGCTGCAACGACCCTTCTTCGTATATTAGCTGGGATGGGATTCATTATACAGAAGTTGTCAACAAATGGCTTGCCCATACTGTATTTAAAGAATTGATGAACACCATTCCTAGATTAAGGAGCTTGTGTCCCTCATCCACCGTAAACAAACTGAGAATTCTATATCCAATGTTTGGGGTCTAAACTGTAATAAGTATATAAATTGTTTGTCCAATTAATTCACTCAATCTTAACTCACTAAACTAAATTAAGTTTGATAAAATCATAGCATTTTATATTAAGCACTGTATTTTCCTATATTTAAAGAATTTTTTTAGGGTAAACTACATCATTATTCACTAAACTATGAGTAAGTTTTCATTTTTGTCACTTAACTAAAAAAGTTACAATTTGGTCATTAAATTATTTGAAAGTTTTATTGATGTAACATTCCAAACCCGACCTATAAGTTATGACCAGATATTGAGGAAGTACATCAACTTATTCAAAGCTTTTAAATTTAATCCTATTTAAATTTTAAAACTTATAGTATGGACACTAAACATTATATATAATTATTCAAATTTAATCCTACTTAAATTTTAAATCATTTTAATTTACTCATATTTAAATTTATTAAAGGCTGTTATATTAAATTAGTATAAATATAATTTTAGCTACTAAAGTTTATTTATTTTATCATTTTAGCCCTCAACTTTTAAAATTTAGTTAAATGGCTTTTTTTAACAAAAATTTGATTGAACTATTAAAATTTTAGTGGTATTGACGTGGTAGCTCGTGTGGCATTTTATGTATACTTCACTGCTAATATGGATTTTTAAAAAATTTTTACGAACCCTTTTAAAAATTTTTATTTTTTATATTTTTTTTGAAATTTTATGAATTATATGTGGATTGCACGCTAGTGGTCACTTCAATGCCAATAAAATTTTAATAATTCAATTAGTTTTTCTGTAAAAAAACAGAAGAAGAAGGAATTTGATTAAAATTTAAAGATTGAGGGTCAAAATGACCTAAAAAAGAATAAGAGTCAAAATAACAAAATGAGTAATTGTTATGAGCTAAATTTATCATTATTCATATTAAATTTTAATATATTTTTTTATTTAAGGAAAAATAACTTATTTAGCCCTCAAATCTTATAAAAAAGTCATTTTAATCCTCCAATTTTTTTCAACCTTTTTTAGCTATTCAAATAATCATGTTTATCATTTCTCTAAAATGGATGAAAAAATTAACTCATCATTAAATATATGACATGGCGCCAAATATGAAAAAAATAGAACGACGTGATATTCCACGTGTGGAAAAAAATATTTTTAATTTATGTGTATCTCCACTAACTAAAAATGTGATTTAAGATAATTAAACCCGAAATATGAAAGCCTCATAAAACTAAAAAAAATCCCCAAATCTATTATAGTAATCGGGATTAATAGATAAACAAAAAAGTAGGAAAAAAAATCCCATTCACCCAAAAATTGAGGCTTTGAATACATGATGAGCTTTTATGCTAGAATTGTAATGTTTAAAATTTTAGTTTTGAATTGTTAAAAATAGTCAAGTGAATTGATTTGATTTAATGGTTAAGTGTTGTGTTTGTGTGTGTGAGGTTTTGGGTTCAAATTCTTTCCTCTAAAATATTGTTAATTTTTTATTGAATCCCTATCTCTGAACTTTGGGCTTAAATATTATTTTCGCTGAATTAATGATAGAATAAGTTTATTGGTTTAGTGGTAATATTTTAGTTTACCTTTAGGTCCTTTGTTTGAATCCTTGCGTGTGCAAACGTGAATTGTTTTTGCTAAATTCTGTGTACCGACACTATTTATATGGTGAGAGGTGTATCATCTATACAAATCATATCTTGGTAAGGCCAATGTTGTGGTTGATGCTTTTAGTCAGAGATCGATATCTGATTTAAGGGTCATGTTTACTCTCCTAAGTTTGTTTGAGGATAATAGCTTGTTGGCCAAGTTGCAAGTTAAGCCGACTTGGATTGATCAAATTCGGGATAAGCAAATACTAGATGATTCTTTGGTTCTTTGGCTTTAGCAAGTTGAGGAGGGTAGGACTTCTGATTTTAGGTTGAATAGTAAGGGTATTCTATGTTTCAAAGGTCGGTTTTGTGTGCTTGATGATACTGAGTTGAGGTAGTGTATTTTGCGAGAAGCACATAGTAGCCCTTATACTATACATCTTGGTGGAAATAAGATGTATCGAGATCTCTGAGAGTTGTACTAGTGACTCGACTTATGATTGTAAGTGCCAGACCCCTTTGTGTTGGATTGAGTTGGGTCAACATAGAGTTTATAGTAGGAGATCGAGTTTTCTTTAAGGTATCCCTGTGGAAGAAGGTCATTCGATTTGGACTTAAGGGCAAGTTGAGCCCTAGATTCATTGGGCTTTATTGGTTTTGAAACGAGTTGGGTTGGTTTCATATCATCTAGAGTTGCCTTCAGAGTTGGACTGTATACATGATGTGTTCCACGTCTCTATGTTAAGGCGGTATAGATCTGATCCATCTCATATTGTTTCTATTGAAGAAATTGAGGTAAGCTCGGATTTGACTTTTGAGGAGTAGCAGTTATATATCCTAGACTGAGAGGTTAAGGTTTTGAGAAGGAAGATCATTTTGATAGTTAAGGTCCTGTGGCGAAATCATGGTACAGAGGAAGTCACTTGGGAGCTTGAGGAATCGATTCAACAGCAATTCCCACATTTGTTTGAATCAGGTAAATTTCGAGGCCAAAATTTCTTTTAAGGGGAGAGTTGTAACGCCCTAAAATTTTAGTCTTTGAATTGTTAAAAATAGTCATGTGAATTGATCTAGTTCAGTGGTTAAGTGCTGTATTTGTTTGTGTGTGGTTCTAGGTTCAAGTCATTTCCCCTTAAATTTTGTTATTTTTTTATTAAAACTTTGCTTAAATATTATTTTCACTCAACTAGTGATAGAATGAGCTTGTTGGTTCAGTGGTAAGGTTTTAACTTATCTTTTGGTCTTGTGTTCAAATCTCTACATGTGCAAATGGGAATTATTTTTTCTAAGTTCTCCGCGTGCCACCCATGTGGTAGTGTTTGGGCTAAATTCGAATTTTGATAGGCTAATAAGTGGTTAGAAAATTGGTTTAGATAGAAACTTATCAGATTTATTTTTTTAAATAATGATTTTATAATCAAAATTTCCCCCAAAAAACTCCCATTTTCTGTAGTTAGAGTTTTATCTTTCTTGGTATCCAACTTACGTTTTGGTGTGATACGAATTCTGTTGATTGATAGTATGGTTTTTTGATAGGAGAAGAACATTTGGCGATCCTCCAGTGAATTAAATTTGTTCCTCTAGCGAATTAAGTGTGTTCGGTTGCTATTGCTTCGGGGGTAAGAGATGTTATGCCTTGTTGGGGGCTGAATTTTTAATGGTTTCAAGGTTGACTGTGGATGTTTGGAACCAAATTAGGGATTTAGGAATTGGTAGCTTTCATTGGCTAATCTGTGTAAAATGTTGATTTAGGTATTGGAAATCTAGCTCTTGGATTTGCATAAGAAAACACCAAAGTGTGTAACGGAAAACTCAAAAACCAACAAACAACTAGATGTTGAAAAACTATTGTTGATGTCACACGACCGTTTGGACCCCACGATTTGGGCTATTTGGGCCATGTAGGCCACATGGACATGTGGGCCCATTTTCTGAAAATTTACCCTATGGTCGTTTTTGATGTGCGATTCAAATTTACCCTTTTATAGGGTCTGTATTGTATGAATAAGATTGTAAAACATGAGATCTGATATTCTATTTTTGTTAAATGCGATTTCTGAAAACATGATATGTATAGCATGTATGTCATATGTAATAGCATGAAGTGATTTCTACCAAAGCGATTTAAAATTTGATGTGTACAGCTTTTATGTCATACACACATTTGTTATCTGATTAGTATTGCATGTGCATTGGGGTGGAAATATGTTTTATGAAGGAAATATTGGCAGTTTAATAATTTTCCTTATCTAGTGGCTTGATCACATTTTTCTGAATCTGGCGGGTTACCGTGTATTATTATCTAGCAACTTTACTACATAATTTCTAAAAAGTGACATACGCTCATTTATTGGTGTGTAGGGTTGGATGGATATTTGATATCCTATTTGGTGTGTAAGGATAGACGGAGATGGTGTGTAGCGGATGGGGGTAGGATATGATTATGATAATATATCCAATTCTGAATCTGATCATGCATCTGAAATGTATTTGTTAATTTATGTGCATTTGATTGTTGATTGGGATGTGTTACGCACTGAGCTTGTAAGCTCACTTTCTGTATGTTTTCCTCTCAGGTAGCTAGTAAACTTGGGACGGATCGAGGTAGCAAAAGCTCGGTTTAAATTATTGTTTCTTTTAATTTGATTAAGTTTAAGTATTATTTTCAATTGGACTACTTTTGAACTTTTTGGAGTATGTTAACTATTTTGGATTTTATTTTTTGTTTTGAACTACTTTATCGTATTTAGAATATTTTATTTCAAGTTGCAATATGTTTGAGTTTCAAAATCAAACTACGATTTTCAAAACTCTATTTAACTTAAGATTTCCGCTGCAAAAAACTAAGATCTTATAAGTGTTTTTTACAATTAAAATGAATAAATTTAATATGATGTTTTTCCCTAAAATCTAGAAGTATCATTATCAATTTTTGTTTTATGTTACGTTTCTGAATTTTAATTTCTAGCTTTAAAATTAGTGTATGTAATTTTTCAGGATTCGATTATAATGTCTAAGTTAGATATAAGGTGTTGCAAGGTTCGACTTTGAATACTTTATTCAAAATTTGAACAAGCCCTGGTACCAAACTAGTAAGAATTACTATAATTACAAACAATTGCCTTTGGCATTTTCTGTTGCTGGTGGGGTTTGTGTTACAGGTTTAAAAAGCTTTGGGGTTTGGGGAAAGAAATTAAGAGAGAATAGTGAGAGTGAGAAAATTCCTAAAAGAAAGAAGACAAAGAAAGTATGCTATTATGATATCTTTATGAAATTGTACTCATTGTTGGTTTTGAAATGCCATGCCATTATTTAGATCTGGCGTCACATTAGATGTTAAATGGTAGGTAAATAATCATTTTTGAGAGAAAAATGATAAACATTATTTGTAAAATTGGAGGGTTAAATAAATTATTTTAATTTTATTTAATTTAAAAAAGTTATTTGATTAAATTAAAATTTTAATAATTAAGTGATTAAAATAAAATAAACTAAATAATTGGATGATCATTTTTATATTTTATTCTATTTTTTTAATATTAATAATAAAGTGAAATATTTTATTTTTGTATAACATAAATTACATAACATATTATAACATATTTATAATATTTAACTTCGGGCTTAAATATTATTTTTGCTCAACTAGTGATAGAATGAATTTATTGGTTTAGTGGTAAGGTTTTAACTTATTTTTTGGTCTTCTGTTCAAATCTTTATGTGTGCAAACAAGAATTATTTTTGCTAAATTCTCCGTGTGCCGCCCATGTGGTAGTGTTTGGGCTAAATTCGAATTCTGATAGGCTACTAAGTGGTTAGAAAATTGGTTTAGATAGAAACTTATCAGATTTATTTTTCTTAAATAATGATTTTATAATCAAAATTTCCCCAAAAAAATCTCCCCTTTTCTGTGGCTAGAGTTTTAGTTTTCTTGGTATCCAGCTTACGTTTGGTGTGATACTAATTCCGTTGATTGATAGTATGGTTTTTTGATAGGAGAACGTGTGACGTTGGCGATCCTCCAGTGAATTAAGTGTGTTCCTCTAGCGAATTAAGTGTGTTCGGTTGCTATTGCTTCGGGGGTAAGTGATATTATGCCTTGTTGGGGGCTGAATTTTATGGTTTTAAGGTTGATTGTGGATGTTTGGAACCAAATTATGGATTTAGGAATTGGTAGTTTTCATTGGCTAATCTGTGTCAAATGTCAATTTAGGTACTAGAAATCTAGCTCTTGGATTCGCATAAGAAAACACACAAGCGTGTAACGGAAAACTCAAAAAACAATTAGCAACAAGATGCTGAAAAACTATCGTCAGTGTTACACGACTGTCTGGACTACACGATTTGGGCTATTTAGGCCATGTGGGCCACACGAACATGTGAGTTCATTTTTTGAAAATTTACCCTATGGCCGTTTTTTATGCGCGATTCGAATTTAACCTTTTGTAGGGTCCGTATTGTATAAATAAGATTGTAAAACATAAAATCTGATATTTTATTTCTACTAAATGCGATTTCTGAAAGCATGATATGTATAGCATGTATATCATATGTACTAGCATGATGTGATTTCTACCAAAGCGATTTAAAATTTGATGTGTATAGCATTTATGTCATACACACATTTGTTATCTGATTAGTATTGCATGTGCATTGGGGTGGAAATATATTTTATGAAGGAAATGTTAGCAGTTTAATAATAATCTGCCTTATTTAGTGGCTTGATCACATATTTCTGAATCTGGTGGGTTACCGTGTATTATTATGTAGCAACTTTACTGCATAATTTCTGAAAAGTGAGATACGCTCATTTCTTGGTGTGTGGGATTGGATGGATATTTGATACCATATTTGGTGTGTAAGGATAGACGGAGAT
This sequence comes from Gossypium hirsutum, assembly GCF_007990345.1. Lineage (NCBI taxonomy): Eukaryota > Viridiplantae > Streptophyta > Magnoliopsida > Malvales > Malvaceae > Gossypium > Gossypium hirsutum. The sequence goes on from NC_053427.1 coordinate 2,641,574, forward strand.
GGTGTGTAGCAGATGGGGGTAGGATATGATTATGATAATATATCCAATTTTGAATCTGATCATGCATCTGAAATGTATTTGTTAATTTATGTGCATCTGATTGTTGTTTGGGATGTGTTACTCATTGAGCTCGTAAGCTCACTTTCTGTATATTTTCCGCTCAGGTAACTAGCAAACTTAGGATGGATCGACGTAGCAGGAGCTCGGTTTAAATTATTGTTTCTTTTAATTTGATTAAGTATTATTTTCAATTAGACTATTTTTTGTTGGACTATTTTTGGACTTTTGGGGGTATGTTAACTATTTTGGATTTTGTTTTTTGTTTTGAACTACTTTATCGTATTTAGAATATTTTATTTCAAATTGCAATACATTGAGTTTCAAAATCAAACTACGGTTTTCTAAACAAAATCAAACTACGGTTTTCTAAACTTTGTTTAACTTAAGATTTCCGCAGCAAAACTAAGTGATCTTATAAGTGTTTTTTGCAATTAAAATGAATAAATTTAATATGGTATTTTTCCCTAAAAACTAGAAATATCATTATCAATTTTTGTTTTATGTTACTGTCTGAATTTTAATTTCTGACTTTAAAACGAGTGTATGTAATTTCTAAAGATTTGATCAGAACGTCTAAGTTGGATATAAGGTGTTACAAAGTTAGACTTCGAATACTTTATTCAAAATTTGAACAAGCCCTGGTACCAAACTAGTAAGAATTACCATAATTACAAACAATTGCCTTGGCATTGTCCGTTGCTGGCGGGGTTTGTGTTACAGGTTTTAAAAGCTTTGGGGTTTGGGGAAAGAAATTAAGAGAGAAAAGTGAGAGTGAGAAAATTCCCAAAAGAAAGAAGACAAAGAAAGTATGCTATTATGATATCTTTATGAAATTGTACTCATTGTTGGTTTTGATAAGGTGAAGCGTATTCCGTTGCCAAGTTTCCCACGGTGTTGGAAGAAACAGAGGCAACAAGTTCAGCCATTTTTCTTGATGATCTGATGAAGTTGAAGAAAGAATTTTACAATTGGTAATAAGATTAACAGAAACACAAATGAAAGTAATTGTGAATGTTTGCCTAGCTAATTATAGTAGGAATTATCAATGGATTTGAAAATGTTGATTCCAAATAGTAAAAATTCGAATAAAAACTACTAATTAAGAAACTGTAGTTTTCTTCTGAAACAAAGAGATTATCATGTTTGCTTACAAAAGGAAATATTGGAGAAAGTGGAACTTATTCATGAACTTACCTCTATGTTTCTCTCCTGTAATCACCACTTGGATTCGAAAAGGCAAGAGTCAAATACAGCTTTTTTAGCTCTCTACTACCTTCAGATCGTAGATTGTAGCTGTAAAACATCAAAAGGCCAATACTACTGCAGAAAAGCAAAAACCAAGACAACAAATCAGTAGATATAACTGGGTAAAATTTATGAGGAGCAGTTCCTTAAAGCTTACCTTCACTAAAGCCTCTTTTTCATTGATCTTTTGTGAACTGCAAATTAAGAAGAAAGTCTTATTTTTCAATATGCTTAGTTTTGATGGAAGAACTCAATCCCTAAACTCAATTAGTTGCTGGTTTGCTCTTTCCGAAGCTCAGTCTACTTGAGTTAATGTTCCAAAATTGAAAAAGATAAAACCTGACAACCTATGGTAGTAATTAAAGTATTGCCTACTTGGCCATCCAAACTTGACCGATTAGCTTACTTTTCTTTTATTGGAAACTACACTTGCTCAATAAATTATTAAGTTTTAAAATGGTCATTAAATTATATGAATGTTTTTATTTCAGGCTGTTAAAATTGTTATTGTCGTCTACACTAATTGAAGGTTCTTTTTTCTCTTCTTTTTCATAGTTTAGTTTTTATTTATGAAACAATTTTATTCGCCACGAATTTATGAACCGAAGTCCAAACAAATTTTTTCTTCGATACAATAACCATCAAATTGACTTAGATTTAAAGTATATTTTTCTAGTCATTGATGAATATTGATCCACCGCATTAATTGTTGAATAGTTACTTAAAGCTCACTAACCGAACTTTAAAAAGAAAAAAATCTGATAACCTAATGATTTAAATAAAAAAAATTTATTAATTCAATGATAATTTTTTAAAATTTTAAATTAAATTAATAACTTAAGTGTATTTTTTTTCCAACCAACTAAAAGAAAAGAAAAAAAAAAACCACTTGCGATTCTTGCAATGTCTTTCTTATTTTTTGTTGTCTTCTTAGCGGAGAACAATTGACAGCCACTTTTTGTCTTTTTCCTTGTTTTATTATGCTTTGTTCATTTATTTGCTTGTGAAGACTGAAATTGTACATAATCACATTTTACTGTTGGGAAAATAGTCTGAAATTTAATTCCGATGGGAAAATCTCATCTATATATATATATATATGTATGATGTATAAATGAAGAATTTCTTTTCTCTTAGAATATATTAATTGTTGGAACAGTGACAATTAACTTACGTCCTTACCTTGATTCTGTATAATTATATATGAAAATATGATTGGTGCATGTTAATATATTAATTCATTTTGTTAAAGTTACATAGTTGAAAAGAAATCTTAAGAAAACGTAAAAAAAATTAATTAAGTTTTTGTATTAAATTTTGTATTAAATTTATTTTTTATTAAGTTTTTGTCGTTAATTAAATAATTAATTAAGTTTCTCTATTAATAGTTTCTGTCACTATGTTGACCTTTACAATAAATTGATAGGTCAGTTAGATGACGATATATGTCAACTTTTGGTTTAATCTATTATTTTTTCATAAAAATGATTAAAAATAATAAAATTATAAAAAAATATTAAATACTAAAATTGATATAAAGTTATTAAACTTATAAATATTATAAATATTATGAAAATATATAAAATTGAAAAAAGTATTAGCATAAAAACTTGAACTAAACCGGTTAGCTCAAAATTAACAAGGGCACCAATCCGATGAAAGCCATTAAACTAGTTAAATTAGAAATTGGGTGGTTGAACCTAATTTTTATTTTTTTAATATTTTTATTCAACTATAATTTTATTATCCAACTATTAACATATTTCAAAATGAAATATTCTAACCAATATTTTTAGAATCGAATTGGTGGTTTGAACCTATAAGGCCACCAATTTGTCAATTCGATCGATCTGTCCAATTCAATTAAATAAAACATTAAAAATAAAAAATATTAAAAAATTTGTTCAACTGTTTCAACTACACCAACCTAATGCATTTCTCCAAATCAATACTCTCGTCGATTTCAATCTAGTCAGTCCAACCGATTGATTTGGTTCAGTTCAAGTTTTTATACTTTTTTATAAGTTTATATTAATTTTAATATTCTTTATGATTTTTATAGATTTCTAGTACGTTTTTATAAAATTATAAATATTTTAATGATTTCTTTAAGTTGATATCAATTTTCATATATTTTTAATATTTAACATTTGGAATATTTTTTTATAATTTTATTTTATTTTTATAATTTTTTTCTTATTTTATATATTATTATTTCAATATTTTTTTATAATTTTTAAGGAAAAAATTATATTAAATCAAAAGCTGTCACATGTCACCATTTGATTTGTCCATCAATTTATTTTAAAGATCAATGTGATCAATGACAGAAATTAGAGGAGCTTAATTGATTATTCTAGTTTAAGACAAATGTTTAATTAAGTGTGATTTAATATAATAATTTAATTATTTTTTAATTTTTTAGATATTTTTTTGACATATTTATTTAAATAGCCATTTAAGGTTAAAATGAAGATTGACATAGTACTAACAATATTCATGCATTTTTGGAAGCATAAATATAAAAATCTTTTTACAGTGAGGAACAGAAGCATATAGTATACTAACATGGCCTGTAGCAATACCACACCCCTTCCATTACCATCCAACATCCCTTTTTGAAAATGTAAAGCACCTATCAACTACTCTCATTCATCCATAGCAGGACAATATTCAATAATTGCTTAAAATAAATAAGAGAGCAATTAAGAATAATTATTAAATATTGTCCATCAATCAATGTAAGAATTTCTATGGTAACCCTGATTTAAAGATCTCAATTAGTAAGAGTTTTTTTAGGGTGATAAAATAAAATTATATTTGAGTTTTGATAAGAGTTTTGTACTAATTATAGAGAGAATTTTGTTCTCGAGTTAAGATGTTTTTGGGGTTCGAGCATTATATGTTTGGTACATTTAGATTTTTTTTTTTCATATTATACTCTCATTTGTTTACTCATTTAGTGAAAAGCTAAAGCTTTCTTTATCTGTAAATTTTATCCTCTTTAGAAGAGTTTTTCATGTAAAATATCTGTCTATTTGATCTTCTCTATTTTATGTAAAAATTAAATTCTAAGTTTAATTACATTTAATTAGCTTTATGGCTATTAAATAAAAACACATTATCGTCATAATTGTATTATGACCTAAAGCATAATCATTTTTGAGGTGGCATTTAATTATAGTTTTAACCATCACATCAGATTCATCGTTAAAGAGTTTACAATTAATAAAAAAAAATATTATTAGTTTAGTAATTATTTTATAATTTTTCGTAATTAAATCATAAAAGAAAAATTATGCATGGTTAAGTAGTATCATCTACTACAGTTTACCCGTAACTTTAACATTGTATTTTTTTAGTGGAAAAAAACCATATTTAGACTAAAAAAAGAAGCTATAATTAATATCTTAATGGATTAATTTTCAAAAACTTTTTAGTAAACTTTATTAAATTGTTAAAGCGTGTTTGAAAACTTTCATAGAATTATATATATATATATAAAAAGGTTAGAGTTGTGTGATTCGAATCTCGTTTAATCCGGTTTAAAAAGTTCAAGATGCAACTTACTTTGTTAAAGAAACAAAATAGAGAGGCAAAATTGAGAATTTGTGGGGGCGAAGTTAAATCCTTATAGGACAAAACTTCTTCTATTAGATGGGTTGTTTAACCCTTTAAAAACTGCGCATAATCGCAAAACTTCTTATATTATAGTTTTTCAACATTAGTGAATTTCTCTCATCTGCCTATGATTTTCACGGTAGGGGGTTTTCTACCTAAAATCCGCGTGTTCATATTTTTCTTTCTTATTGCATATCCCATTTTTACGTAACAGGGGTATGAAAATCCACGAGAAGCAATTGGGCGTATTGTATATGCCAATTTCCATTTAGCGAATAAACCCATAGATATTGAGGTTCCACAAGTGGTATTTCCTGATACTGTATTTAAAGCGATTGTTAGAACTCCTTATGATATGCAACTGAAGCAAGTTCTTGCTAATGGTAAGAAATGGGCTTTGAATCCTACTATCATTATCCACGTATAGTATAACAAATTGTCCACGTATAGTATAACAGATTGAATATATATGTGTTGAATCATTTAACACACTTTCAAATTAAAATAATATTAATTTCAACATAACGAAGTTTCCATCAATAGCCATTGACATGTTAATAGCATTACTAATACAATATGTTAAACTCAAAATCCAACATTATTATTAATATAACAAACAACTTTTCTTTTTGCAACTCTCACTTGAAGAGAAAATATTAAGGTTTCATTAATTGCTTATCATAGCTTATTCGTCTAAACAAAGCGTAGAAATATCTCTTAAGTGATGAAAAGATTTAAGTAATTTGTTGAGATAAAAAGATATTATTACTTGTTGATTATGCAGCATATTTAAGTTCAATCCTCACGATGCAATCGAGTTGGATGAAGTTTGTCTCTAATGGAACAAAGCTTGGTGACAACATCACTCTTGTCCATCCGCTCACTTGGTGATTCACTGGAACAAATGAGTCCTATTTTGAGCATTGAAATTAAGCACTAAAGATGCCTACCATTTCCCAAAATGTTTCTATTGGGTGTAATGTTTGCAATTGTTCTTCGAGTGACTCTTTGTTGAAGAAGAATGGGATCTATAATCTCAGTAATTTGTTCAGGCAAAGTTGGCTTAACAAAGTTGTGAAGACTTAAACTTTCTTTAAACCTTTCATCAGTTGGCCTTTTCCCTGTAAACATCTCTAGCAAGAGGATCCCATAACTATACACGTCACCTTTAGTTGACAACTCACTTCCCATGCCATATTCTACATTTCATTCATCACAAAAATTACATTATAAAAAAATGCAGAGGAAAACCCTCTAAATTTAAAAAAAAACTACTTTTAGGATGTATGTTTTTCTTTTAAATAATGGAAGAAATAAATAAACTTACCCGGTCGAGCATAACCAATAGTTCCTCTAAATCCAAGGGAGCTTGACTGGTTAGCAGAATAGCTATCTCTAGAAAGGAGTTTTGCTAAGCCAAAGTCACTTATATGGGCAACCATTTCCTCATTGAGTAGAATATTGCTTGGCTTGAGGTCACAATGAATGATCGGTATCTCGCAACGATGGTGTAGATACTCCAGTGCGTGGGCAACATCTATGGCCACACTAACCCTTTGGAAGAAGTTCAGGTTTCTCACGGTCTCTTGTTCATTCATGTCAATGGATGGATGCAACCAGTCCTCCAAGCTTCATTTTTCCATGAACTCATAAACCAAGGCTTTGAAATCATTAACTTGATAATCAAAACCTGAAACAGCAGTTAATACCTTAACAAGATTTCAATGTCGAGTGTTCTTTAATGTTGGGTTTTAACAGCCTAGAAGGAAAACAAAAGCAAGTAATTCGGATGAAGTATGAAGCTCTGTCTAGAAATAGAACAACAACGTAATTAACCCGGATAAAATATGAAAGAAACTTAAGCTTCAAAAACTTGAGACTTGCAGAGAAAAACTACCAACAAAGCAGAAATTTTGGAAGAAAATGAATTTTTTCTTACTTTCCATTTCATCTGGCTAAAGTATATATGTGTTACAGAAATTGACAGTTACCTAACATAACTGCTCACATAAATGCTTGTCAAAAGCTTAGCTAAAATTACAAACAAAATGTAGCTAACATACCAGCTATCATATTCAAATCTTGACCAAATCCTACTAACTTAAAAGTTAGATTATAAAGCAACCAAATCAAGTTACAAATAAACAAAATGATTTTGCTTTATTTGGTTCAGCTCCAATGCTAGTTTGATGTTGCATTGTAGGCCAAAGTTTAACACTCCTCCTTGGACTGTATGCAACAAACTCCAATTTTTCTTTTTAAAGCATCAAATCATGTAGCACCAGATTTACCTCCTTCGATTGTTCAGCCTCTCGAACAAAATGGAATTTAATCTTAAAATGTTTCATCTTGCCATGAAAAATAGGATTTTTAACTATAGCAATTGCTGACTGATTATCAACCCTGATCTCAGTTGCTTCAATTTGTTCTTCATTCAAGTCACACAAAAGTTTCCTAAGCCAAATGGCTTGATTAACAGCTGCAGCAGCTGCAATGTATTCTGCTTCAGCTGTAGATTAAGCAACAGTTTGTTGCTTCTTTGAGCTCCAACAGAAAACTCCCGAGCCAAGAGTGAAAAAGTATCCAGAGGTGCTTTTCATGTCATCAATGGACCCTGCCCAATCACTATTTGAATACCCTATCAATTTGAGCTCTTTTGCCTTATCAAAATTCACTCCATGATTCAAAGTTCCTTCAAGTATCTAAGAACTCTTTTTGCTGCTTTAAAATGGACAACATCACAGCAATGCATGAATCTGGACAGTAAGCTAACAGCATACATAATATTAGGCCTAGTAGCTATTAAGTAAAGCAAACAACCTACCAAGCTTCGATATTCCTTCTCATCAACCCTTTCTCGATTCCCACAACTAGTCAGCTTCTCCCCTTGAGCCACTGGTGTGCTAACTGTTTTGCAATTGGACATGCAAAATCTATTGAGAATTTTCAAAGCAAAGGCATGTTGGCTAATGAAGATGCCTTGATCAGATTGATTCACTTCCATGCCAAGGAAGTATGTCATGACTCCCAAATTTGTCATATCAAAATCTTCTTGCATTTGCACTTTGAACTCATAGATTAGCTCTCCCTTACTTCCAGTTACAAGTAAGTCATCCACATAAAGAGAGACAATCAGAAGAGATTCATTTTCTGACTTATTCATAAAAAGTGTAGGTTCACTAAAACTTTTCTTGAACCCGAGCCTAGATAGATACACATCAACCCTATTGTTGAAACCATTTTTTAAAGGGATGTTTGAAAAATGGGAATCGACTTTTGAAAAACGAAAAAGGGAGTCGCCACCAACCTTTTTAGGTGTGATTGGATCACCTTATAAAATGTTTTGGTCTACGAAAATTAAGAAAACAGGTTCGGGAGTCGGTTACGTTCGAGGAAGGATTAGCACCCTCGCAACGTCCAAAATTGGTACCAAATTGAATAAATTTCTGTCTTAATGTCAAAAATTTGAAAGGATTTAAAAATAAGATCCCTTTTTTAAAACCAAAATTATTTAAGTTGAAAAATTGAGATTCCTTAGCTCCGAAAGAATACAAACATCACATCCAACATGATAGGACACGATATTTTTAAACTCTCGTAACTGAAATCATCTCGTGATTTACAAAATCTATTTAGAAGGATACTTTAGGCATTTAGACAAACGGAAAATCGCAACCCAGCATGTTAGGGCACTATTTCCCGAATTCCTAAATACGAAAAGACATTGCCTCATTTTAGAAAAACTTTGGATAAATATGAAATATAAGTTTTTTTGAACAATGATACGCTTAACATTTCATATAATATAGAAAATGATAAATAACGGCATAAATTATAATACACATCATATTTCATGCAAATTTAACCATGAATAACATAAATAACACACGTTGACATTTTCATGCAGAAATAGAATATAGAAGACAATGAATATATCAATAGGAATCACAATATGGTTCATGCAAACAAAAAAACAAATAAAATAACGAATAATTTATGTGATAACATATTAAAATGACACTTAAAAAATGGACGTAAAAATATAAAACCCTAAAAAATTTAAATACAATTAAGATTAAATAAGACAAAAATACTTAAAACTATATAAATAATAAAGGAAGAAAAAAAATTTAAAAAGGAAAAAAGGTTAGCATAAAATATGATATGACAAATTAATATATACTTGTAAAAATGATAATATATTGAGTGGAAACAAAATATTGTTAAAATATTAAATGTTTAATATATATATAATATGACTTTTAATAATAGTTTATGAATTTTAAAATTATTCGTAATAATATAAAGTAGTTCAATAAATAATATATAAAATAATATAAAATACAATGAAATATAATAATATAGTAGGAATTTTCACAAAAAAATATGGTAAAATAAACAATATATAATATATAGTATAATATAAATATAAATAATATGTAATAATATATAAAAATATATAATAATGCGATGGATAACAAAAATAACATATACTGTTTTATGTAATTAACATTAAAATATATAAAGTATAAAAAATAAATGAATAAATAAAAGGGGTTAAATTGAATTTAAATAAAATTCTAGGGTTAATTTTAAAATAATAAAATGAATTTGGACCCTATTGAAACACGCATTAGAATGCAAGGGGCTCACTGAGCAATTTACCCTAATCCCAAAACGACACCGTTATTCTAGAGCTAATTTTAAAAGGATGCTAGGATTAAATAGAAATAAATGTAAAAGATTGGGGCTAAATTAAAATAAAAATAAAATGAAATTTAAAAGTTTAAAAACACGGAAGGGTCAATTGGGAAATTAACCCATTATAAAAAACACGCGGATCCTCCCCGGATCTTCGAGTCAACACGCGGATCTAAGCTCTGAAACGACGTCGTTTTGTGCTTATCGAATTAAGCCAAAACGCCACCGTTTCGCTAGGGCTATATAAGCCAATATTTCAGCCTAAAGTCATTTTTGACCTGTGCTTTTTTAAAAAAAAAAACTAAAAGAAACCTCTGGATAGAGGACTGAGGGGCTAGCCCTCGGAGCTCAGTTGAGCACTGTCCTTGGGCTCCTACGCGCCCACGCGTTGTCCTCGGCTCCGCCTTGTACGGTGGCCGGAAGCTGAAAAAGCTTCGCATTTCGAAGCAAATCAAAAGGTGAGGTTTCTCCCCTTATTTTAGTTGTGCTTGAGTATTTAAAGAAGATAAAAGATCACCTTTTTTGCTTCTCGTAAAACTACCTGATAGTTTTATTTATTTTTGTCTTTGTAGCAAAAATCCCCTCCTCTATTACATTGTTTGATTTGGGCTTTTATAGCCTCTTTTACAAATAATTACATTTTCGGGGAAAGAAATATTCTTTCCATATTCGTTTTACTATTGATGTGTTTCTTTCTATATTTGTTCGTTGTCTGTTGTAATTTCTTTCCTTTGTTTGCAGGTGAGCACAAGGAATCTAGTGATGACAAAGGCCTGTCGATGGTCTAACGGAGGCGCCAATGTCGGCATGACTCAGAGCCTGGAATTGTGGCTTTGATGGAGGTAGCTGAAACGGCAGAAACCGAAGGGTTGTGAGGCTTGACTTCTGGAACCCTCTATTTGCGGAGCGACAAGAAAGGCAGAAACCCTAGGGTTTCATGCCTTGGTGTAACCAGCTGGGCCAGTTGGGCCACTTTTGTCCTGGGCTAAGTGGGGCGTAATGGGTAGAGGTGTTTTGGGCTTTGTAAAAAAACTTTTTATGGACTGTTTAAATAAAATAAATAAATATTTATTTATTTATCCATTAATTTTTAGTTTTAATAGTCCGGGCAAATTTTGGTGATTACAGCTGCCCCTCTTTGCTCATTGCTATGTAATAAGAATTGAGCAAAGACCATAAAGGACCAAATTTTCCCGGCCTAGCCCAATCTTTGCTATCTTTTCCTCGAATGGTCTTCTACCTTCTTCCTACGACCTTAAGAATGCTATGTTGATATCTTTGATCTGTTTTCTGCCAAACACAGAGATACTGAGTCTGCTTCTTCGATTTGTAAGGATGTCAAATCATCTTGAACCTGTTTGAGAATATTTGAGGGTTATATCTGCAATGTCCTCGATTTGTTCCTTGTAAACTAAATCATCTTAGATCTACTTGAGAACATTTGAGAGTCATATCTGCAATGTCATCGATTTGTTCCTTGTAAGCACAATGATGCCAAACCATCTTGAGTCTGTTTGAGAACATTTGAGAGTCATATCTGCAATGTCCTTGATTTGTTCCTTCTAAACTAAATCATCTTAGATCTGCTTCAGTATAAACATCTGAAGGTTAGATCTGCTATATTTGAGAATGTCTGAGAGTCAAATCTGCTATGTCCTCGATTTGTTCCTTGTAAACACAAGAATACCAAATCATCTTGGATCTGCTTTAGTATAAACATTTGAAGGTCAGATCTGCTATATTTGAGAACGTCTGAGAGTCAAATCTGCTATGTCCTCGATTTGTTCCTTGTAAACACAAGAATACCAAATCATATTGGATCTGCTTTAGTATAAACATCTGAAGTCTAGATCTGCTATTTTCAATTTGTTTCCCATAAGCCCAGGGATGCCATGTTGAAATCATTGATCTTCATTGTCCCCTAGAGGACATGACCTGTAGAATGAGTATGTGCCTATGCCTAAGTATGCTATGATTGAAATGAGTCGGATATCTTTAACATGTTATGATGCAAAGTGCTGTGAATATGACCCCTATATCAAGTGTCATCATTCATTCCTTCATTTGTCTTTCTTTTCTCAACTTTTTATTCTTACTCAGCTTGTAGGCCTTCCTCCAATGCTATGATCTACTGAGGATGTCTGTAAGAATTGAATCATCCATTTCCTTTTGGACTGGAAGAAAGAAATCCCTCGAGTTCTTTCATCCCTCACTTGCGTGAATTTCTCGAACAATTGTCCTGTTTTAGTTTCTTGCATTATCTAGAAATTCCAAAGTAATGTGCAAAACTTCGTTTATGAAAATATTCTAGTTCATTTATCATTATTCCAATGCAACATACTTTAAAATATCGGAAGATGAGTAAATCTTTGAGAATAATTGGATTTGAATTGTTAACAGTACAAATGAAATAAGTCTGATAGCATATCTTTAAGAAGAAATAGAATCTAAAGATAGCAAATAGGATAAAAATTAGATGCTCTAAATATCGCCGCTTGAGCGTCTATACATTAGTTCCCCGAAGTCTTTCTTGAGTTCGACATGTGTTTAAAAGATCCAAAGTACTTTGTTGATGCCCCAATGTGCACTGTGCCTCACTCTTTGCCAAGTCAGATGTAGCAAGGTTGCTGTGTGCCCTTCAAAATTTGAGCTGCCCTTTCGGGTTTTCAACTCAAAATCCCTTTGGTCACAAGGCGCCCTTTGTGGGTTTTCGCCTTGGCCTCTCCATTTTCTTTTTGCTTTTTTTTTTCAAAATTCAAGGTGCCCTTTGCGGGTTTTCACCTTGGATTCTTTTCTCCTTTAGACAAAGTACTTTTTGACTGAGTCTGAGTTTATCGGATTGGGTAGGCTTTTTCCATCCATTTCTGTCAAAATCAATGCACCACCAGAAAAAGCCTTCTTCATGACGTATGGCCCCTGCCAATTTGGCATCCATTTTCCTCTAAAGTCCTTCTGAATGGGAAGGGTTTTCTTTAGCACAAGGTCCCCCTCATGGAATTCCCTTGGACGAACCTTTTTATCATAAGCTCGCATCATACGCTTCTGGTACATCTGACCATGTCGGATAGCTTTCAACCTCTTTTCCTCAATCAAGTTTAGCTGGTCATATCGAGACTTAACCCATTCAGCTTCATCTAACCTTACCTCTGTTAAAATTCGTAGAGAAGGTATTTCCACTTCAATAGGTAAAACTGCTTCCATCCCGTAAACTAACGAGAACGGAGTTGCCCTAGTAGAAGTTCTAACAGATGTTCGATAGGCCAAGAGTGCAAACGACAGCTTTTCATGCCAATCCCTATAAGTCTCAGTCATCTTTCCCACTATTTTCTTAATGTTCTTATTGGCAGCCTCCACTGCCCCATTCATCTTCAGACGATAGGGTGAAGAGTTGTGATGCTTGATTTTGAACTGGTCACAAACCTCTGCTATCGTTTTGTTGTTCAAATTCAATGCATTGTCAGATATGATCCTTTCAGGCATTCCATACCGACAAATGATTTCCTTCTTCAAAAATCAACTTACGGCTGACTTAGTAACATTCGCGTAAGAAGCAGCCTCTACCCATTTTGTAAAGTAGTCAATCATTACGAAGATAAATCGATGTCCATTCGAAGCTTTCGGCGATATTGGTCCGATAACATCTATGCTCCACATGGAAAATGACCATGGGGACGTCATGACATGTAAAGGTGAGGGTGGTACATGAATTTTGTCCCCATAAATCTGACACTTAAGGCATTTTTTGGCATAATTGATACAGTCTCCTTCCATAGTGGCCCAGTAATAGCCAAACCTCATGATTTGTCTTGCCATCGTGAACCCATTTGCATGCGTACCACATACACCTTCATGAACCTCTTCTAGAATTAGCTTGGCTTCCACAGCATCGACACATCTCAAAAGTACTTGGTCGTTCCTTCTCTTGTACAGAACCTCTCCATCCAAAACATAGTCACAAGCTAACCTTCTCAAAGTTCATTTGTCATTTTCGGTTGCCTGCCCTAGATATTTACGATCCCTTACATATCGCAATATATCTTGATACCAAGGGTTATCATCTTTTTCCTCTTCCTCAATGTTGCAACAATAAGCTGGGGCCTCATGAACACTCATTTGAATTGGTCTCATCTCTTCCTCTTTGTTTGCCTTAATCATTGAAGCCAAGGTTGCTAAAGCATCTGCCATCTGATTCTCATCTCTTGGGAGATAGTTGAAGGTGATGTCATCTAACTCTTTTAGTAACCCCAAAACTATCATTCGATAATTGATCAATTTAAGGTCTCTTGTCTCCCATTCACCTCTTAGCTGATAGATTACCAACGCAGAATCTCCATATACTTCTAGGGTTTTATGCCTCTTTCTATGGCTGCTTGGAGCCCCATGATGCATGCTTCGTATTCAGCCATATTATTTGTACAATCTAAATCCAACTTGCACGTGAACGGGTAATGGTCGCCATTCGGGGATACCAAGACTGCCCCAATTCCATTTCCGACTGCATTAGAAGCCCCATCAAAATTTAGCTTCCATGGAGAATCTTCTGTTGCTACTATGCACATTAGCTCCTCATTTGGAAAATCAAAATTCAATGGCTCGTAATCCTCCAAAGCTCTACTGGCCAAGAAGTCTGCCACCGCACTTCCTTTGATAGCCTTCTGACTTATATAAACTATATGGAACTCTGAAAGTAAAATTTGCCATCTCGCCATTCTTCCATTTAGAGCCGTTGATTCCATCATGTATTTTAATGGATCTAGTTTTGAGATGAGCCAAGTAGTATGGTATAGCATGTACTGTCTTAATCTCCGTGTGGTCCAAATCAACGCACAGCACAACTTTTCGATTGACGAATATCTCATTTCACAGTTAGTGAATTTCTTACAGAGATAATAAATTGCTTTTTCCTTTTTCCCTGACTCGTCATGCTGACCAAGCACACATCCCATAGAATTACTGAACACTGACAAGTATAGTATTAACGGTTTGTCCGGACTAGGTGGAGATAACACTAGAGCATTCAACAAATACTATTTGACTTTCTCAAAAGCATTCTGGCATTCTTCATCCCAAGTACCTTGATTGTGCTTTTTGAGGAGACGAAAGATAGGATCACATTTCTCAGTCAATTGTGAAATGAACCGAGCAATGTAATTCAACCTTCCTAGGAATCCTCGAACTTCTTTTTGAGTATGTGGCGGAGGCAACTCTCGTATGGCTCTGACCTTGTCTGAGTCAACTTCAATTCCCTTTTCACTGACTACGAAGCCTAATAACTTCCCCGATCTGGCTCCAAAAGTGCAGTTTGCTGGATTGAGCTTCAATTGGAATTTCCTCAACCTTAAGAACAATCTTCTCAAGACCTCAATGTGTTCTTTTTCTGTTTGCAACTTGGCAATCATATCATCAACGTATACCTCAATATCCTTATGCATCATGTCGTGAAACAAGTTTACCATGGCTCGTTGGTATGTTGCCCTTGCGTTCTTTAACCCAAACGGCATTACTTTATAACAAAAGGTGCCCCACAATGTTATGAAAGTAGTTTTAACCATATCCTCTGGATGCATCTTTATCTGATTGTATCCTGAGAAGCCGTCCATGAAGGAGAACAACGAATATCCCGCTGTGTTGTCTACTAAAGTGTCAATGTGTGGCAGAGGAAAATTATCCTTTGGGCTTGCTTTGTTTAGATCTTTGTAATCAACGCACATTCGCACCTTCCCGTCTTTCTTAGGGACAGGTACAATATTAGCTACCCATTCAGAGTGCTTCACTTCTTGCAAAAATCCTGCATCAGACTGCTTCTTGACCTCATCTTTTATTTTCAGGACAATGTCTGGCCGCATTCTTCGCAACTTCTGTTGGACCGGTTTACATTCTTGTCTTATCGGAAGATGATGTACTACAGTCAGTACTCAATCCGGGCATATCCTGATAAGACCATGCAAAAATTTCCTTGAATTCCTAAAGCAACTCAATCAAGCTATGCCTTGTGTCATTAGTGATCAGTGTTCTAATTTTCACCTCCTTCCCTTCCTCTAGGGCTATATTCTTTATTGCCTCTTTTTCATGTGGCATGATTTGTTTCTCCTCCTATTTTACCATTTTTAATAGATCGAGAGATACGTCATAATCTTGAACATCTTCAAAATCCTGAGGCTCCTCTAAACACATGTCTTGCTCACAAAAGAAATCAGGAGCGGCAGTATTAGCGCTCATATCATTGATATCTAGAGACCTGTGAGAGGTATGAAAGAATATACAAAGAATGAATGAATTTAAGAATGATCTTTTATGTGCTATGAATAAAAGAATAAGAGTTTCTAATATTTAAAGGAATATTGGTTGATAAAAAAATGAAGCAATACTCTTTTAAATTGATAAAAGTTATGTTTTATTTGAATAATAACAGATGAACATAAGCCTATTTTCACAAATGTAATCTTACTACTCCTAAGCCCTAGAGTAATAAACATGTTTCGAGAATTACTCTGAAGAATTTCTAAGGACTACAGGAAGATCCTCTACAGTCCAATTGTTCAGAGAGCTCCCTGGTTCGTAAGGGCGAATACCCTTAAGGTTTTCCTGTCCAAACCACTCACTATGTACAACATTGATTTGATGACTCTCTTCTACCAGCAACCCTCCTGACTTAAAGGTTTTGGATATAGGTAGGAATGTCATCAGTTCCCACTCTACTTCTCCTCCGTTCAAACGTACCTTCCTTCTTGCTTGACGCTTTTCCATCTCCTGTCTCTTGTGTTTATGGTCTAAGCTTAAAACCCAAACCAAAGCGATCCTTCTTCTCCATCAATTTTGGGACTTGAATCCCTCCTTGCAACTGTTTTCCTAGTCCTTTTCCCGGTGATGCTCCTTTCCTCATCATTATTTGTAAAGCCATCCTTGTTGCTCTAGACATTCTGGGAACCAGCACCTCACTTCCCTCCAAAATGAAGGTAGCATTAACAATTTCCAAGAAACAAAAAGAACACTCGATGGCCTCCTCATTTGTCTCCTCATAAGGGGCTTTACTGGTGACAGCTGCTATGATGTCCTCCTCTGCATTGATGGTTATCAAACGTCCATTTGTCACCAACTTCAATTTTTGGTGCAATGAAGAAGGCACCGCTCCTGCCGAGTGTATCCATGGCCTCCCCAACAAACAATTATAGGAGGGCTTGATATCCATTACCAGGAAGTCAACTTCATACGTATTTGGTCCAATCTCCAGAGGGATGTCAATTCGTCCCATTACTTTCCTTTCAGTTCCATCAAAGGCTTTTACCATATTGTGACATGCCTTCATATGCGAACTGTCAATGGGCAACCTATTCAAGGTGGATAGCGGTATGACATTCAAAGCTGAACCATTATCCACAAGTACACTTGGGAGTGTGTATCCTTTGCAATGAGTGGTGATGTGCAAAGCCTTAGTTGACCCTATGCCCCCAGGTGGAACTTCATCATCATTGAAGTAGATGAAATTATCAGCACTAATGTTATTTATCAACCGGTCTAACTTATTGACAGATATATTGTGAGTGACATATGTCTCGTTGAGTACCCTCATCAACGCTTCCCGATGTACTTCAGAGCTTAACAATAAGGCTAAAACCGATATGCGTGCTGGTTGCTTACGCAACTACTCAACCACACTGTACTCACTACGCTTAAGAAACTTTAGAAATTCCTTAGCCTCCTCCTCCCTCACTGGCTCGTTAACAAGTACTTCACTCTCTTTCTCCTTTTCTACCTCCACACTTTTAGATTTTGTGGGCTCTACTCTAACGTTCCCCGCATCATAACGTTTCCCACTCCGCGTATGGGAACCTTCAATTTGTACATCTTCAGATGCGCTGGCTACATTTCCTTCCTCCGGTACTGTCACGTTATAGTCATAACTCCATGGTACCTTCTTGCTATCCTTGTAAGGGAAAGGAGTAGGTGCATGGATAATGGCTTTGGGTACTACTGGTGTCCCCACTTCATTATTCCCTGTCAGGGAGATAACAATCCTTGGTTTGCTGGTTCTTTGCTGTTCATTTTCCAGCGCACATATTTGCTTTTCACTAGAGCTACCTTCATAAACCTGTAGCTCTTTGTTGTCTATAAAGCCCTGCACCAAGGCCTTAAATTCCTCGCAATCTTCACGGAACCATAGTCCCACGTTCTTTCTTTCGTATTTTTATAGGTCAACATACCTCTCTTCATCATTTCCTCCCAGATTACGCTCATAGGCATCCTTATCTCATCTACATTTTCCTTCCCCCCTTTTTCACCAGCTTCACCGATGGCATTTACTCCCTGATTGTCATGGTTCGGCAAAGGGTTCTCAGTATTTGAGGTACTCTCGAATTTTAAAACACCATTCTTGATCAACCTTTTTACTGCTTTCTTGAATCCAGTACAGTTCTCGATCGAGTGTCCCGATATTCCAGCATGATACTCACATCTGGCATTTGCATCATACCATTTAGGATACAGAGGTTGTAATGGTTTCAAATGGAAAGGAGCTATAGCATGCGCATCATATAGATTTTGATAGAGCTCCCTATATGTCATAGGTATAGGTGTAAACTGCATCCTCTCATGCCTTGTGTAACACCCATATCCCGTAACCGTCGCCGGAATAGGTAAGGGGCATTACCGGACTTGTAACTCATGATAGATCAGTAAAATTTTGAACATTTTCTTGAAGTAAAGATCATTCAATTGGATAATTGCTAGACACAACCAGGGATAAAATTTAAAAACTTATAAAAGTAAACATTCAAAGGATGTCATATTCGCATGGCTTATATACATTAACCAAAATATCCTCCCACTACTAGTCTATTCTATACATGCCATAAGATAATCCAAAACATAGCAATACCAAACAGTGGATAGTGATAGTGTGACAAGTTGCTGACGATCCCCGAGCAAAAAGGCCAGAATCAACAATCTATAAAACAGAGAAACATAACAACAGAGTAAGCTTTTGTAAGCTTAGTAAGTCTTAAGCAATTTAAAACCAGTGAACTCAAATATAACCAATTTGTTTAGTTGATTCACATATAACATTTCATTTCATATCTATAGTTATCATCATCGGACAAATCAAAATGTATATCTCCCAATATCCTATAGTATTTCTCCATAACCGAATACTCACATATTCATATGGCATTTTCATATTTGCTTTTCACTTTACAATCATGATTTAATTCTGATGGGTCTAACATGTACAAGTATTTATCACATACCTGACCAACCAAATTAAAAGTCGATCTTACGAATTCTCATATAACCTCTTTCTAGGTATACTACCCTTTTTGGCCGAATATACACAATTACGTAATACACAATAAGCAGATAAATTCTCACTTGATAGTGATCTCTTATAAACATAGGTACATTACAAATTTTCACCTAAATTTTCACATTGAGCAAATGCACAATAATCATAGAACAGTCTTATTGCTTTACTCACATATGCATCACATAACAACCTTGTGATTTAATCCAAATCAAGCTTAAATATAATCTCAAAATACATACCTGACCAACTTAACGCATTGAACGTATTTATTACCAATTGTTACTGTGAAGTCGTATAATCTTATGGTTTACTCGAATCTTCAGCGAGACCTTTAGCTCGAATAATCCCCACACGTACGTAGTTATCGGGTCTTACCCGGACATAATCTCCACACGTAGTCATCAGGTCTTACCCGGACATAATCTCCACACGTAGTCATCGAGTCTTACCCGGAATATATTTCCAAGTTTCATGTACATTTAATCACATGTTACAACATTCACATCGATTGTCATATTTGTAATTCATTTGCCTCATCAAATATCTAATAATACACACCTTTCACATTAGCCATTCGGCTTTACCACATATACATATCTCATACATATTTCACATTAGCCATTCAGCTTTATCACATATATATATCTCATACATATTTCATGTTAGCCATTCGGCTTTACCACATATACATATCTCATACATATTTCACATTAGCCATTCGGCTTTACCACATATATATATCTCATACATATTTCACATTAGCCATTCGGCTTTACCACATATACATATCTCATACATATTTCACACTAGCCATTCAGCTTTACCACACATATATATTTATCTTGTACATTAATTTCAGCAATAGCTTATAAGCAACTCAAATAGTTTCATCAATGTTTATAACAAAATCACATATTCACTACAAGCTGTTTTCTTGAGCAACAATCATTAAATCATTTGTAACTGGAGCTACAAAACTCCAAATGAAGTGCTGTTAATTTTCCCTAAAAACAGACTCATATATCTTCTATCCATAAAATTTTCAGAATTTTTGGTTTGACCAATCAATACCAGAATTTTTCTTAAAGTTTCCCCTATTTAACTATTTGACTATACTGACCACTCTTCACTACGAATCAACTTTCTCATTGTACAGAATTCAAAATATGTTCTTGTTTATTTCATTTGAAACTAGACTCATTAAGGAGTCTAAATATATAAATTTTATCTTATAAATTTTTTTTGTGATTTATAATGATTTTCTAAAAAAAATAGGGGATTTCGGAGTCATTCTGACACTGTCTCACATAACTTTAAATATCTCTTTATAGGAAATTCCTTTGCTTACACGGTTTCTTTTATAAGAAACTAGACTAATTAAGATTTGATTACATGTTTTATTCAGCCTATAATTCCAGACCAACAATTTATGGTGATTTTCTAAAATCACGTTACTGCTGCTGTCCTAAGCAAATTATTACAATTTGCTCTTAAATTTCCAAGTCCAAACACTTATGAACTTACCATTGGAGTTTAAAACATATCATGGCCACATCATATCTTATTAAATCAACTCATTATGTCCTATTATGATTGAATTTACTCAACGTTTAATCACTTAAAACTTACCTCGGAAGTGGTCGACGACTAGATATCCACGGCTATTCATTTACTTTCTCTTTTCCCCTACCCGACTTTGATCCTCTTTGCTCTTAAGCTTAAGTAAAACAATAGATTTGCTTAAGTACTTAACTAATATTATTCACTTAACAATCACATTTGGCAATCACATATCATTTAATCTATATCTAAAACAATAGATTTCAATATGTATCATATTTAATAAAACATGCCATGACTCGATTTCATGCATATTTAATTATATCTAATTCACATTCACAAGCAAAGAGTCACTTAATTTATCATGCTTTCTTATACATGAATTTAATCATATTGCCGAATGTTCTTATGTGTACATGGTACATACATAAGGCATATATATACACCTATATATGACCATTACAATTTAAACATTTAATCATAATCGGCAAGCTTTATTTCAACTATTTAAGGTGCAAACCAATTATGTTATTCATTAACATTTTGTCATATTAAATCTTTGATTAACCAATTTAACACATACCAAAATCCAATCATACATCTAACCTTTATCTCAATACCAAACCGAGTTATAAGATTATACATTACACTAAGCATATCATTAAACATACCTATTCAATTTAGCTAATTTCATAGCCGATTAATCACCTTACCCCACATTACTCAATGCCGAATATTAACCCAACATCACAAGCATAATCACCATGAAACTTACCTTAATACACATTTTATCCCATTGTCGAATACATATATATATCATCAAATAAATATTTATTCACATAACAACAATTCATTCACATCTCTATAAATGATCATAATCGGACATTATAAACAAATCAACTAGTTTAGCATTCAAATTCTTCTAACCATTCCTCAATCACTTACTAAATGAACAACAATCCAAGCACATCAAAGCATAGTCGAATGTATCATTCTTCTTAAATTCAAAAATAAATGCATGGGCTAACTTCAAAATCTATTTAACAACTCAACTTTACCAAAATTATCAAGAAATTAAGCCAAACATACCTCCAATTGCTAATATAATTGCCATATGTCTAAGGGCCCCCTTTTGTTCTTCTTTGATCCTAAGAATCGGCTATTGAGAGAAAGAATGGATAAAACTTTGTTTTTCATCCCCTTTTTTTTCCATTATAAAAATTTTATTTCATATTTTATAAGTCTTTATTTAATTCTTTAACAAAATGTATATAATATCATTTATTAGCCATCATTACAACAAATAAAATACATATTTTCTCACCTAAAACCATCATGGTCGGCCATTATCATGAAAAATGGGGACTTTGACATGCAAGTCCCCATATTTAATCCATGCAACAATTCGGCCATTTTAAAAATTAACCAACACATTTTCAATGTTTCTCACATAAGCCCTTTTGATTAAATTCACATTCAATTGACAAAATCAAAGCATCAAAATTTCACACATAAATTGTAACATAAAATAGACATGAAATTTAACAATCAATTATTTGTGTGACTCAGTTTTGTGGTCTCGAAACCACTTCCTGACTAGGGTCAAATTAGGGATGTCACACCTTGTGTCAGATTCTTGCCTTTGATAACCCTATTGCCCAACCGCAGCAACCTTGGATTGACCAACTGTGACTGCCTTCGAGTTGAAACTACTTGTGTTGTTCACCTCATTGTCTTTTCTTCTTGGGGTCGATCTTTTGGTTGCTTCCCCTTTAATTTTGCCACCTCTTATGGCATTCTCAACCATCTCTCCTGCCATGACTATGTCCGCAAAACTTTTGGTAGTGCTTCCAATCATGTGGGTAATGAATGGTGCCTTCAGAGTATTGATGAACAACATGGTGATTTCTTTCTCCAACAGTGGTGGTTGTACTTGCATAGCAACCTCTCTTCATCTTTGAGCGTATTGCCTAAAATTCTCATTAGGCTTTTTCTCCATATTTTGCAATGTAATCCTATCTAGCGTCATGTCAGTCACATGATTGTATTGCTGTATGAAGGCTTGTGCAAGGTCCCTCCATGAACTTATTCTGGTCCGGCTCAGTTGATTGTACCACCTGACTGCTGCTCCCACTAAGCTATCTTGGAAATAATGAATCAGTAGTTGATCATTGTTCACATATCCAGTCATCCTTCTACAGAACATCGTGATGTGGGCTTCCGGGCAAGTAGTCCTGTTATACTTTTCAAATTCTGGCATCTTGAATTTGTGAGGGAGTACCAAGTCTGGGACCAAACTCAAATCTTTGGCATCAACTCCATGATGCCTATCAGCATTCTCTAAAACTTTAAATTTTTCCTTCAGCCATCGGCAACGTTCTTCTAACTGTTTTGCAGCTTCGGCTCTCAAGTCCTCCTTTTTAGCCAAATCCAAGTCAGGGATGAGAGGATTGGTAGGGTTATTACCCAAATTGAATTCCGATTCAGTTGGATAATTCATATGGATCCCAGCATCAATTGGCCCATGTTGAGGCCTTATGGTGACAAATGGCCTCCGGGGAAGTGCCTCTGTTTGTGTAGACATGTGAGGCGGAGTGAAACCAGGAGGATGACCCTCGTTCTCCTCTCTAGTGATGGCCATGGGAGCCTTTCCCTTATCAGTGGCCCTCAATAGTTGAGCCATTTCAGCCATCATATTCCTCTGAGCTTCCAACATTTGCTCCTTCATGTCATTTTGCATCTTGGCCAATTGTTCTTGCAATTGGTCCTGCATGTCCTTTTGTAGTTGTTCAAATCTCTGGTCCATGTTCTTCGACTTAGCACGTGTACCGTAAGGATGTGTTGCTTCCAGATTTCCTTTCTCTTACTCTCTTTCTCCCTATTAATTATAACTAATTAGGGTCTTTCTATAATTGGGAATGCAAACAATGCAATGAAAAGTCATGAGATGCAAACACATGGGATGCAGAAAGATGTCGATTCTGATTCAATTTCATTTTAGAAAATGTTGTTTAAAGAACCAAATCCTTTCATAAAACAGATTACAAATACATCTTTGCCCGTAGGCCTAGAGTTTCGACCCTTTCTAATAATAACGCTAATTCTCGTCCTTTGTTTGACGATGACTCATACATCATACTCAACGTTCTAGCTTGTATTGCTAATTCCTGCAAATGTTCAACAACCTCTCGAATTTGAACTAAAGCCTCTCCCATGACATATATCCCTCGGTAACAGTATCTCCTTTCTCCAACTGGGTTTTCTCTGACCAGGTACAGACAGAAGCCTTGTCTTCTACTTTATTAAGGTATTCGTTCCTGATTACAAAACTTTCTAATCTAGAAATCGAGCCGTGAATCGACACCTTTAAATGCCAAATGACATGCAATGACAGCCAAAATAAAAATAGGTCAGTATCATATATATAAGAAAATGATAAACAAATATTTATAAGGGTAATTTTCTAAAGGTTATCATTATTTCCCTAGGGTAAGCTCTTAAAGGTTCACTCTATGAGTTTTAGCTCTAAAGCAAAGGTACTTGAACCAGCAGATTCCTCGGTCCTCACCCATTATAGGCTCATATAGACCAAGTTCAGTTCAGGGGGACACATTTCCCTATGGCCATACGGAGATGAAAATCTCACGAAGACATAGGTACAGTATCCCGAAAGCAATCCACTAGCTCATACGAAGGTGAAAACCTCACCAAAGCTTAGCTTCTCACTCCCACTTAAGGGTGCGACCACAACGGTCATGCAAATGCAATGTGCGCGAGAAAAATAACAAACATATGCAGCAAACACATGAAAAAAAATCATAGTTTTCAAATCGTGTTTTCAAATTTTGATAAAGGACACAAATCAATCAATTTTACGGCTTGACTCTCTTATTGTCCCCAGTGGAGTCGCCAAGCTGTCGAAACCATTTTTGAAAGGGATGTTCGAAAAACGGGGATCGACTTTTGAAAAACGAAAACGGGAGTCGCCACTAACTTTTTTAGGTGTGATTGGATCACCTTATAAAATGTTTTGGTCTACGAAAATTAAGAAAACAGGTTCGGGAGTCGGTTACGTTCGAGGAAGGATTAGCACCCTCGCAACGTCCAAAATTGGTACCTAATTGAATAGATTTCTGTCTTAATGTCAAAAATTTGAAAGGATTTAAAAATAAGATCCCTTTTTTAAAACCAAAATTATTTAAGTTGAAAAATTGAGATTCCTTAGCTCTGAAAGAATACAAACATCACATCCAACATGATAGGACACGATATTTTTAAACTCTCGTAACTGAAATCATCTCGTGATTTACAAAATCTATTTAGAAGGATACTTTAGGCATTTAGACAAACGGGAAATCGCAACCCAGCATGTTAAGGCATTATTTCTCGAATTCCTAAATACGAAAAGACATTGCCTCATTTTAGAAAAACTTTGGATAAATATGAAATATAAGTTTTTTTGAACAATGATACGCTTAACATTTCATATAATATAGAAAATGATAAATAACGGCATAAATCATAATACACATCATATTTCATGCAAATTTAACCATGAATAACATAAATAACACACGTTGACATTTTCATGCAGAAATAGAATATAGAAGACAATGAATATATCAATAGGAATCACAATATAGTTCATGCAAACAAAAAACAAATAAAATAACGTATAATTTATGTGATAACATATTAAAATGACACTTAAAAAATGGACGTAAAAATATAAAACCCTAAAAAATTTAAATACAATTAAGATTAAATAAGACAAAAATACTTAAAACTATATATAAATAATAAAGGAAGAAAAAAATTTTAAAAAGGAAAAAAGGTTAGCATAAAATATGATATGACAAATTAATATATACTTGTAAAAATGATAATATATTGAGTGGAAACAAAATATTGTTAAAATATTAAATGTTTAATATATATATAATATGACTTTTAATAATAGTTTATGAATTTTAAAATTATTCGTAATAATATAAAGTAATTCAATAAATAATATAAAATACAATGAAATATAATAATATAGTAGGAATTTTCACAAAAAAATATGGTAAAATAAACAATATATAATAAAATATATAATATATCGTATAATATAAATATAAATAATATGTAATAATATATAAAAATATATAATAATGCGATGGATAACAAAAATAACATATACTGTTTTATGTAATTAACATTAAAATATATAAAGTATAAAAAATAAACGAATAAATAAAAGGGGTTAAATTGAATTTAAATAAAATTCTAGGGTTAATTTTAAAATAATAAAATGAAATTGGACCCTATTGAAACATGCGTTAGAATGCAAGGGGCTCACTGAGCAATTTACCCTAATCCCAAAACGACACCGTTATTCTAGAGCTGATTTTAAAAGGATGCTAGGATTAAATAGAAATAAATGTAAAAGATTGGGGCTAAATTAAAATAAAAATAAAATGAAATTTAAAAGTTTAAAAACACGGAAGGGTCAATTGGGAAATATGCGGATCCTTCCCGGATATTCGGGTCAACACGCGGATCTAAGCTCTGAAACTACGTCGTTTTGTGCTTATCGAATTAAGCCAAAATGCCACCGTTTCGCTAGGGCTATATAAGCCAATATTTCAGCCTAAAGTCATTTTTGACCTGTGCTTTTTTAAAAAAAAGTAAAAGAAACCTCTGGATAGAGGACTGAGGGGCTAGCCCTCGGAGCTCAGTTGAGCACTGTCCTTGGGCTCCCACGCGCTGTCATCGGCTCCGCCTTGTACGGCGGCCGGAAGCTGAAAAAGCTTCGCGTTTCGAAGCAAATCAAGAGGTGAGGTTTCTCCCCTTATTTTAGTTGTGCTTGAGTATTTAAAGAAGATAAAAGATCACCTTTTTTGCTTCTCATAAAACTGCCTGATAGTTTTATTTATTTTTGTCTTTGTAGCAAAAATCCCGTCGTCTATTACATTGTTTGATTTGGGCTTTTATAGCCTCTTATACAAATAATTATATTTTCGGGGAAAGAAATCTTTGATTTCTTTCCATATTCGTTTTACTCTTGCTGTGTTTCTTTCTTTATTTGTTCCTTGTCTGTTGCGATTTCTTTCCTTTGTTTGCAGGTGAGCACAAGGAAACTGGCAATGACAAAGGCCTGTCGATGGTCTAACGAAGGCGCCAATCTCGGCATGACTCAGAGCCTGGAATTGTGGCTTTGATGGGGGTAGCTAGAACTGCAGAAACCGAAGGGTTGTGAGGCTTGACTTCTGGAACCCTCTGTTTGCAGCGCGAGAAGAAAGGCAGAAACCCTAGGGTTTCATGCCTTGGTGTAACTAGCTGGGCTAGTTGGGCCACTTTTGTCCTGGGCTAAGTGGGGCGTAATGGGTAGAGGTGTTTTGGGCTTTGTAAAAAAACCTTTTTATGGACTGTTTAAATTAAATAAATAAATATTTATTTATTTATCCATTAATTTTTAGTTTTAATAGTCTGGGCAAATTTTGGTGATTACACCTATCATATCAGGCCCTTGGTGCTGCTTTAGATTATATAAGGCCATTTTTAGCTTGTAAACTTTGTCCTCCTCACCAGGAACCTTGAACCTCTCCGGTTGTTCAATAAAAATCTCTTCCTTTAGGAAGCCATTTAAGAATGCTGACTTGACATTGAGCTAGTGAATTCTCCATTTCTTCTATACAGCCAAGGCAAAAAAAAAGTTTAATTATGTCTAGCCTTGCTACTAGAGCAAATGTCTCCATGAAAGTAATGCCATATTACTGACTGTACCCTTTTACCACAAGCCTTGCCTTGTGCTTGTTCAATGAGTCATCAGCATTGTACTTGGCTCTAAACACCCATTTGACACCTATGAATTTCTTATGATCAGGTCTGTCAACCAAATCCCAAGTGTCATTCTTGTGGATCATTTCCAATCCAGCTTCCATGGCCTTCTTCCCACTCTTGTTCTTCGTAGCTTCTTCAAAGTTTGAAGGCTCAACTATTGCAGCATTATGTCTTTGGTAGATGTTAGCAATAGTTCTAGTGCCTCTCATCGGTTCTTCATCAAAGTCTTCATCAGCTGGCCCTTCTTCAGCTAGTTCCAAGCTGCTGTCTAGCTAATTTTCTTCACTTAAATTTGCATACGCATCACTCTAACTCCAGACTTTTTCTTCATCAAACTTCACATCCCTACTCACCAAAATCTTCTTTGTTGAAGGATCAAATACTCTGTAGCCCTTATTGATGCTGCTGTAACCAAAAAAGATTCCAGGAACAGATCTTTTATCGAGTTTGGTTCTCTTCTCAGCTAGAATATGAGTATAGCAGACACAACCAAACACTTTTAAGTGTGACACTGTTGGTTTGAGATCATGCCAAGCTTCAAAATGAGTTTTGTCCTTGACAGCAGTGGTAGGCAGCCTGTTGAGCAGATACACTGAAGTGTTTGTTGCTTCAGCCCAAAATTTGCTTGGCAATTTGTTTTCAAATAACAAACATCTGGCCATATCAAGCACTGTTAAATTTTTTCTTTCACAAACACCATTTTGCTGAAGAGTATAAACTATTGTTAGCTGATGATGAATTCCAGCTTGCTCACACAGCTTCTGAAACTTCTCGGATAGATACTCAGCACCATTATCTGATCTCAAAGCTTTGATCTTACAGCCTGATTGGTTCTCAACTAGAGCCTTTAAATTTGCTGAATGCTTCAAACACCTTTGATTTTTTCTTTAAAAAATAGATCCAACAGAATCTACTGAAATCGTCAATAAACAGCACAAAGTATTTGTTGTTATTCAAGGAGGAAGACCTCATTGGTCCACAAATGTCAGTGTGAACTAATAAAAGCTTGCCTCGAGCTCTCCATGCCTTATTAACTAGAAAAGGCAGTCTTGCCTGCTTACCAAGCTGGCAAACTTCATAAACATCATCGCTGACCTCAATTGTGGACATGTCTTAAACCAAATTCAATCTATTCAGTAATCCAAGTGACTTGTAACTAACATGGCCTAACCTCTTGTGCCACAAGCTAGCTAAGTCAGTAGCACTAACATAGGCATTTTTCTCTATCTGATTTACATCCAGCATAAAACACCTATCAGTCATAGCCACTGTAACCAGTACTTGACCAAATGCATCCTCAACAACACAAGAGTTATTCTTGAAAACTAGTGAATAACCCTTCTCAATTAGTTGACCAACACTAAGCAGGTTTTGGTATATGTCAAGCATATAAAGTACATCAGAAATAACTTTGTTACCTGAATATGTGCTGATCACTGCATCTCCTTTGCCTTTGGCCTCAATAAGGTTGCCATTTCCAACTCTGACTTTAGAAGTAAACCTTCTGTCAAGATTCTTGAACAACCTTTCATCTGAAGCCATGTGGTGAGAACAACCACTGTCAACTAACCAGTTCTTACTGATTTTGTTTAAGGTTGCATAACAAGATGCAGAGAAAACATGCTCCTCTTGAGCTTGAAGGTCTTCAGCAGCCTTAGCTTGCATTTGCTGCTGACCTTGTACCTTCCTTTTATTCTTACACACATTCTCAACATGACCAAACTGTTTACATTTCCAGCACTGAACATCTGGTCTATGCCAACAGTTATTCTCCAAATGTGTGATCTTTTTGCAGTGAATGCATGGTGGAAAGCTCTTTTTTTCAACATCCTTTTTTGATTTTTCCCTTTTGTCAAGTCATGGTTTCTTCCCTTTCTGACTTGAACCTGAGCCTTCTTTAACCTTTGCTTGGAAAGCTCCTTCAAGATGCTCTTCTTGCCTATTGGCCCTCCTTTGCTCAAGTGCATATAAGGAATTTACCAACTCAGACAATGAGATAGCTTATAAATCCCTCAAGTCCTCCAATGAAGAAATATTTGACTCAAATTTCTCAGGGAGAGTTGTAATGTCCTTTTCAACAACCCTGCTCTCACTGAAATCATCACCAAGGAGCCTAATGTTGTTGACTATGGCTATTATCCTATCAGAGTACTGCTTGATGGTCTCTGACTCTTTCATCTTCAAGTTCTCAAAGTCTCTCCTAAGGTTAATTAATTGCTGCTGCCTTGTCTTATCTGACCCCATAAACTCCTCATTTAGCTTCTCTCATGCTTGCTTTGGTGAGTCACATGCCATTATCCGAGTAAAAATCACATTAGATACTCCATTTTGCAGGCAAGCCATAGCCCTGTGCTTCTTGGCACAATCTTCACTATGTTGCCTTATCTATGCAATGGTGGGATTTGCCCTCAATGGAGGTGGTTTAGCATCATTCTCTACAACATTCCACAAATCGTGTGCTTGGAGGTATGTCTTCATCTTAACTACCCAAAAGTGGTAGTTTTCTCCAACAAACACAGGTGGTGGTAGTGGTGTAAAACTCATCTTGCAGCAACAAAATAACAACTTCAACTTCTTCCTCCTTAAGTTTTCTCCACAAAGAAAAATACCAAAAATAGAGGCCCTCAAAGATGATAGGCTCTTGATACCATTTGTTGGGTTTTAATAGCCGAGAAGGAAAACGAAAGCAAGTAATCTGGATTAAGTATGAAGCTTAGTAATCTGGATTAAGTATGAAGCTTTGTCTAGAAATAGAACCACAACGTAATTAACCCGGATAAAATGTGAAAGAAACTTAAGCTTCAAAAACTTGAGACTTGCAGAGAAAAACTACCAACAAAGTAGAAATTTTGGAAGAAATAAATTTTTTCTTACTTTCCATTTCATCCGGCTAAAGTATATATGTGTTACAAAAATTGACAGTTACCTAACATAACTGCTCCCGTAAATGCTTGTCAAAAGCTTAGCTAAAATTACAAACAAAATGTATTTGACATACTAGTTATCACATTCAAATCTTGACCAAATCCTACTAACTTAAAAGTTAGATTACAAAGCAACCAAATCAAGTTACAAATAAACAAAATGATTTTGCTTCATTTGGTTCAGCTCCAATGCTAGTTTGATGTTGCATTGCAGGCCAAAGTTTAACATTTAAGGCCTCACATTCAGCCATGAAACTCCTGGATGCTCCACGATTTAGAAGATTAAGCACCTTTATTGCAATTACTGCTCCACTCTCTT
Source organism: Gossypium hirsutum (assembly GCF_007990345.1). NCBI lineage: Eukaryota > Viridiplantae > Streptophyta > Magnoliopsida > Malvales > Malvaceae > Gossypium > Gossypium hirsutum. The sequence continues at coordinate 2,672,130 of NC_053427.1, forward strand.
CATGAATTCTTTTGTATACAACACCAAAACTTCCAAAACCAACCAACTTTTGCGTAGAGAATCCATTAATAGCCCTTCGGATGCTTTGATATGATAATTGTAAAAGTGAATTTTCTACACAAGTTATTGTTGGTTGCTGCTTTTTTTCTTTCTAAACCACAAGATAATGAGGAAAGAAAATACCAGAGCCACTCCTAAAATCACAACAACAATTGCAATTTTTTACTATAAGAGAAGTATTTGATGATGTTTTTGAGTTACATCTCGACAAGTGTAACTCGGGGTTACCTCCACAAAGTTTACTGTTTCCCTCAATGAATGTAGCACTTGCGTTCTTAAATACTCCTTCACTTGGTATCACTCCCTCAAAATCATTAAAAGAGAGATTTAAATACTATAATTCCCCAAAAGTTACAAGAAATTCTGGAACTGCACCTGAGAGATTATTTCCAGATACATCCAATTTCACAAGACCTTTCAATGAACTTAAAGATGAAGGAATGGGCCCTCCAAACAAATTTCCATCCAGGTATAGGTACTCTAGACTTACACATTTACCAAGGCTATTTGGAAGCCAACCAGATAACCTATTTTGAGAAACATAGAACTCACCCAGATGTTTTAGATTTTCTACTGCAACAGGAAGCTCACCGATCAAATAGTTTGATGATAAGTCTAGTGCAATGGACATGGATGGGATGCCAAGTACCTCAGGGGGTATTTCTCCACTAAGATTATTATTAGAAAGATATATTTCAAGCAAATTTTAGCAGTTACCTAGACTAGAAGGGATGCTGCCCTGAAGATTGTTATCATCTAAAGCAAGACTGGTTAACACTGTTAAATTTCCAATAGAATGGGGAATAGTACCAAAGAGAAAGTTCCTATAAGCAGACAATTTCCTTAGGTTCTGAAGCCTTCCAATATCAAAGGGAATCGAACCTGATAATTGATTATTTGATGTTGCTAGCACCTCCAAGTTGATGAGATTTCCAATCCCATCTAGGGTTCTTCCCAATATCTTGTTATCATATATTACTAAATGCAAAAGTGTGCTAGAAAAATTTCTAATGCATTCAGGAAATTCCCCCCCAAAATTATTTACGTCTATATATACAAGTTCTAGTTTGGTACTATTAACTAATGTGCAAAAGAAGTTCAAGTCACCTTCTCTCCCATGTCCCAAATGGTTTGTGGCTAGGAGAAAACTAGACAGTTTATCCAACTTTTCTAAGGCAGGCACGTTTCCACGGAGTCTATTATCATATAGCTAAAGTTCATTCAGATTTGAGGCATTGGATAATGAAACAGGAATTTGTCCAGAGATTTGGTTTCTGGATATGGAAAAGACCTCAACATATGGCATAGTGGTTGCAAAGTTAGAATGAAGAGTACATTGAATCTTGTTTCCACCAATATCAAAGACTTTAATATTGGAGAGGTTGAACAGTGCAGCAGGAACAATGCCAGAAATTGAATTTGCTGCTACTAAGAAATATGAAAGATTTGCCAATTGTCCAAGATTTTCAAGTATAATTCCAGTTAATCCATTGATCGTCAAAGCAAGTACCTCTAGGGATGACAAGTTCCCCAACGAAGGTGGGATACTCCCTCTCAAACTGTTGTTGTAAAAACTCAAGTATTTCAGGTTTGATAAGAGACCTAGTGAAGTAGGTATTTCTCCTGTTAGTTGGTTGCCTCTCAAATCAAGAACTGCAAGCTTAGAACAAGCAGATAAATTGGAAGGAATTTCCCCACTGATGGAGTTATTGGCCAAGTCCAGTGTTTCCACTCTTTTTAAATGACCAAGTTCCTGAGGAATCTTGTTGTAGAAGTTGTTTTCCTCAAGATTCAACTCCTTGAGAAAGCTCAAATTTCCAATGTATGGTGATAAAGATCCCGAGAGTTTCAAGAATTGCAATTCCAACTCAGTGACTCTCCGATGCTTGCGGTCGCATGTAAAACCCCGCCACTGACAAAAGTGAATACACTACAGGAAAATAGGGCTTTAGTGGTGTTTTACCAAAAATGCTGCTAAAAACTGAGCAATAGCGGCGCTTTTGGTAAAAAGCCGCTAAAAGACAGAGCATTAGTGGCGCTTTTGGTAAAACGCCGTTAAAAGACAGAGCATTAGCGGCGCTTTTGGTAAAATGCCGCTAAAAGTCAGAGCATTAGCAGCGTTTGTGGTCAAAACGCCGCTAAAAGTCATATAACTCTTAAAATCTTAAACCCAAAAAAAATCATATACACTACTTTATAACCCTTAAATCCTAACAAACCCTAAACACTAAACTATAAACCCTAAAACCCTAAACACCGCAATAGGTGCATTTTTAGCGGCGCTAGGTTATAAACGCCGCTAATGTTAAATTATTTTGTTCAAAACTTCGTCGTTTAGCTGTCTTATTTTTTACCCACACCTGATACACTTAACATTTTCTCCATTTTTCCCCAGTTCTATTTCCCCCTTCTTCCTCCTCCTAAATCCCTAAAGTATTATCACCCATTCCCAAATTCGACATCCAAATCCCTAACGAATTTAATAATAATAAAAAAGTAATTTTAACAATTAAATTAAATTCAGAAATTTGAAACATAGAGGAATTAAATTCTTAAGAATAGAAATATAATGACTAAATTTTAATTTTACGAAAAGTACAAATACTTATCTCATATTTTAGCTTTTGCAGATTAAGTGGTTTAGTATTCAATTTGTTAAAGTATGTTAAGAGAATTACTTTTTCTTTTTTAAGATTTAACGCTCCTATGCGAAAAGATATTATTTAACTCGTATACTTATTAAAAGTTTATATAAAAATTAATTTAAAAGTCTATATAAAAATTAATTGTTATTTTGGTTATAATCATAAAGTTAATTGTGTTTCGAATTTTTATTATAGAAAAATATTTGTTAAAAATGAAAAAAATTAAAATACTATTATTTAAAATAATTTTAAAGTTTTTTGGGTATATGACTTATTGTTTTTTAATTTATATATTAAATAAATTCTTATATAATAGTAAAAGAGATAGTCTTAATTTTAAAATATTGAATTAATTATCATTATAGTTTAAGATTTATGGCTTAGGGTATATGATTTAGGGTTTAAAATTTAAGAGTTACTATTTTAAAATTTATGGATTATGGATTATGGGTTTATGGATTATGGTTTAGGGTTTATGGATTATGGTTTATGGTTTAAGGGTTGGGGTTTAAGGTTTAGGTGTTGGGGGTTATGGGTTATGGGTTTAGGGGTTACGTTGTATGATTTAAGATTTAGGGGATAAAAGTTAGGGGTTTAGGTTTAGATTAATTAGTATTTTTTAATTTATATATTAAATAATTTATTATATATTCGTAAAAGAGATAATATTAAATTTAAGATATTAAAATTATGATTATAGTTTAATTTATTTAAGAGATAATAGATAAACTTTATATATATTTAGGATCTAACTTGAGATTTGTTAAATGATAAAATTTTATGTAATCAATTAATGTTTTTATATTTAAAAATATTTAATCTAAACAATTTGATATATAAAAATATATAAAAAATTCAAATTTTATCTAATTATTTTAAATATTACTTAAATATTTAAAAAAATTCATTTAAAATTAATATAAAAGATATAATAATTCAATATAAAAATTATAAAAAAGGCAAGCATTAGCGGCGCGCAAATAAATAATTCATTTTAAATAAAACGGTGTCGTTTTGATATAGGGGCTAAATTTTAGTTTTGATTGAAATGACGTCGTTTTGTTTCTCTCCCCCCCCCCCCCAATTCCTTTCTTTCCCGATTCCACTTTCTTTCTCAGCCATTCTCAGCCTGTCTCTCCCCTGATTCCATTTTCTTTCCCAATTCCCTTTTCTTTCTCAGCCTTTCTCAGCCTAAGCCATTTCACCCCATTGCAAACCCGAAACCCTCATTTCCCCCCAAATCATAGTTTCCCCTAAACCCCAAAATTTCCCCAAATCAAACCCATTTGCCATCTCCGTCTCTCTTTTTGATCAACAGGTATTATAATTTTCTAATCAAACCCAAAGCTCCTTCTTTCATTTCGATTTCATTGCAGCAAGCAAGCCGTTTATTTTCGATTTCATTTTGACTTCGATTTCACTTCTGTTTTATTTTTGCAGCAAGCAGAAATATTAAGGGATTTCATTTTGAAATCAAACCCGATTGAAGGCTACCTTTGGCGAGTCCATCAAATCAAGGTACTCTCATTTACTTGTTCTTTTGGGTATATGACTTTAGCATGCTGACATTGGTAATCTTAGATTGTTGTGCTTCTCTCTCTTTTCGGGGTTTCGGGGCTATTTGGGGCTGTTAACAATGCTCTGTTAAAATCGATGATATGCTCAAATGAATGCACAAAAACCATTGCTTTAGGATAATCAATAGTATATCGGTAGTTATGTTAATTTTGTCTTGGTATTGTTATATGATGCTAATAATATGTTTTTGCATTATCATTTTGAATTTTTTCCCCCAAATTTTCGTGTATATAGGTTATTTTCAATTTCTCTGATAATATATATGGTATTCACATACAAATATATTTTTCTTTGCTGTAAACATTAGTATTCCAATATCGGGAATAAAAACATAAGCATTCAAGTATTATATATAGGATAAGCAAAATAAACATAAAAAAATCAAAATATATATGTGCAGTTTTATGTAACCATTTAACTTAAAAGATTTAAGGGCACATCTGGGGGATATAATGGTCGACCACAGCCTCCAACAGATTCACGAGCCATGATTTTATTGTCTGTTAACAGTGAAAGCATTTTGAGTTTGTATTATTTATTGAGTTCATAATTTTAGTGAAATAAGACTCAATCTATATTTATGTGTATTTGGTAAAACTCTAATTATAAGATTTACTAGAGAAATAAAATATAATATATTTGGATGAGATATATAGTAACCTTTCCTGTTTTAAGATTAAATAATGTATATTATATACCAAACCAAAGAAAGATATACTTTATAAAGAAAAATTCAAAATATTTGGGAGGGTGAACTTGTGAAAAGGACAGGGAAGCAAACTTTTCCAAATAGGGTTAATATACTATTTAGGATCTGAATATATTTTTAATGTTTAAATTGATACCTAAGTTTCTCAATTTAGTATCTGAATTTGGTTTCAATGTTCAATTAGGTACTTAGACCAAACAACATCATATTGTTTGGTGAATATTTGACATGTATGCTCTAATAAACAACATCATAGGTATTTGATTGAGATAAAAAAAATCTCGAATACTAAATTTAACATTAAAGTCAAACTCAGGTATTTAACTGAAAAACAAAACTCAAGTATCAAACTGAAAAAAAAAAATTCAAGGCACATAATTTAAAGATCAAATTTCATAACTTACATAATTTAAAGATCAAAATTCATAACTTACATAATTTACATAACTTACATAATACATGAGTTACATAATTTAAAGATCAAATTTCAAAACTTACATAAAACATAACTTACATAATTTAAAGATCAAATTTCATAACTTACAGCTTTTACATAACTTACATAATAAATAACTTACATAATACATAACTTACATAACTTAATTATACTTATAAATAAACAACTTACCCGTGTAATTTATTCTAAACTTTAGATTTCAAGAACTACGAAATGGATAGGAGTTGGATGAAATTGTCAAGGGTAAGCAATGCCTATCAAAATGGAGTACAAACTTTTCTAAATTTTGCATTTCAAAATGCAAGCCAAGAGAATATGATTCTTTGCCCGTGTAAAAAGTGTGGCAACATCTACTGGCATTTTCGTGAAGTTGTCTTCGAACATCTAATTGTTGATGGCTTTATTCGGGGGTATAAAAAATGGATTTTCCATGGAGAGTGTACATCTAGTGGAACTTCTTCAACGATTAATCCGACTTATCCTGATACTGATTACCATCAGTATGTTAGATAAGATGACATGGAAGAAATGTTGCGGGATGCATTTAATATGCATAGTCATGGTGAGCAATCGTTTCCACCTGACTTTATTGCATCCGAGGATTGTAATATTGGTGGAAATGTTTTTTGCGAAACGGGAACAAGTGCATAATGAGGAGCCAAATGAAGAAGCGGCGAAGTTCTACAATTTACTTAATGAAATGAATGAAGAACTTTACGAGGGATCAAAATATTCGAAATTGTCCTTCTGCATTCGTCTATTTCACTTAAAATGTTTGGGAGGGTGGACCGAAAACTCTTTTACAATGCTGCTAGAGTTTCTAAAAGAGATGTTTCCGTTTGCAAAAATCCCCCAGTCTTGTCAAGATATGAAGAGACTAATAAAAGATTTGCGCCTTGGGTACGATAAAATTCATAATTGCCCAAATGGCTGCATATTGTACTGGGGTGATAAAAAAAACCAACAGTCTTGTCATGTTTACGGTAAGTCTCATTGGATGAATAGTAATACAGTAGATGTGAATGCGAAAGAAGGTGGGGCACAGTCAAGAAAGAAGCCAGTTAAGGTTTCGTGATATTTTCCCCTAATACCAAGACTTCAAAGGCTTTTCATGTCATCGAAGACAGCCGAATCTATGAGGTGGCATAGTGATCAATGAACCGATGATGGATTATTAAGACATCCTGCGGATTCTTTAGCTTGGAAATCATTTGACAGTAAATTTCCAAGCTTTGCAAGTGATCCTCGGAATGTGAGGCTAGGGCTAGGAGCTGATGGCTTTAATCCATTTAAAATAATGAGTACTTCGTACAGTACTTGGCCAATAGTGCTTGTTCCCTACAATTTGCCTCCATGGATTTGCATGAAGCAATCTTTATTTATTTTATCAATGATTATCCCTGGAGAGAAATGTCTTAGAAATGATATTGACATCTATTTGCAGCCACTTATTGAAGAGTTAAAATATTTATGGTCAGGTGTTGAGACATATGATGTATTGAGAAAGGAGAACTTTAATTTACGTGCAGCTTTGTTGTGGACAATTAATGATTTCCTGGCTTATACTAATTTATCAGTTGGAGTACTAAAGGACGTTATGCTTGTCCTTGTTGTGTTGCGCAAACTTGTTTGAAGTGGTTGTACAATGGGAAGAAGTTCTCTTACATGGGCCATCGTCGGTGGTTAGATGGAAATCATAAATTTAGATTTTAGAGGACTCTATTTGACAGTACTGAAGAGTACAGAGGAGCTCCTGAGCAAACCATTAGACCTAAAATCTTGTTTATGTTAAAAGATATCAATTTTAGTTATGGGAAGATGAATCAACCACCTAACATGAAAACAAAGAGAAGATCGAGGGATGAATCTGATGATGAATCTGATAGAGAGGATGATCCTAATGAGGCGGCCTTGTGGAAAAAAGGAGTATTTTTTTAGTTGCCTTATTGGGAGCACAACATTTTACGCCACAATCTTGATGTCATGCATATTGAGAAGAATGTCTGCGAGAACATAATTAGGACAATTTTGAATGTCGATGGAAAATCAAAAGACAATCTTCAGAGCCGACTTGATTTAGTTGACATGAGAATCCAGCGTGATCTTTATCCTCAAGTACTTTCGAATGGGAAATATCAGTTGCCGCCTTCTATTTTTTCAATGTAAAAGGAAGAGAAAGAAGTTTTCTGCATGGTGTTGAAGGATATAAAGGTCCCAGATGCGTATGCGTCAAATATATCTCGATGCGTGAGTCTCAAAGATCGAAGATTATATTCATTAAAATCACATGATTACCACATCTTGATGCAAGATTTACTCCCAATTGCTTTACGGTGTTGTATGTCAAAAAATATAACGTCCTGTATAATTGAACTATCCAATATAATGAAAGCTATTTGTGGCAAAGTTTTGAATGTTGAAGAACTTGAGAAAGTACAAGATCGAGCGGCTTTGACTTTATGCAATTTAGAGAAGATCTTTCCACCTTCTTTTTTCACTATTATGGTGCACTTGGTAATCCATCTCCCTCACGAAGCAATCCTTGGTGGACCGGTTTTTTATCGATGGATGTATCCTATAGAAAGGTGCTAATTTATTTCTCAAGTATTCATTCATTCACCTCTATACATTTAGTTACAGCTTTTGATAAATATTATATATCGTGTTTAGGTTCCTAAGCAAATTGAAGTCATATTGTCGCAATAAGCGTTATCCAGAAGGATCAATTGTTGAAGGCTACTTGGCAAAAGAGTGCATGACCTTCTGTTCTAGATATTTAGAAGATGCTGAAACACGATTGAATAGACCAAGTAGAAATGCTGGGCTCAATGATCATGACTTGGCCAAAACTTATTTATTTCAAAGTTATGGAGAACCAATCGGCAAAGTTGAAATTGCAGAATTAGATGATATATCGTGGATACAGGCACATCGATATGTACTTTTTCACCACGATTCAATTGAACCGTTGCACAAGTAAGTTATAAAATTGTCTTACATATTCGTCGTTTTGATTTGTTTATCTTCTAACCAATTAAACTTGTTTTTAACATAGTGAGTACAAACAAATTTTGAGATTTCGTGCATGCTCTCGAAGATTACAACATCGAGAGATTAATAAGTTATTCACAGAATCTTTTCATGAATGGTTAAGTTAAACGGTATGTAACTAAAGTTAATAAGTTACATATAATCGCGAAATTTAGTTAATCAAATAAGAATGTTTTTACATAATACATTTATAATTATTCAATTTACATTTGATTCAATAGGTTTGGAGTGGGAAGGACGTCAATGATGAAATTAAATGGCTTTCCCAAGGTCCGAACAGAGTAATAAAAAGATATAGTGCCTTTCTTATCAATGGATACAGATTTCATACAAATTATCGGGAGAGAATGAGGAGAACTCAAAATTGTGGAGTTGTTGTTAATTCTTCAATTACAAGTTATGCTAGTGCTAGGGATAGTAATCCGGTTGAGGGTAATGTGGAGTATTACGGACTTCTTACTGACATTATTGAGTTGGATTACTATGGCAGATGGAAAGTTGTCTTATTTCGGTGTGATTGGGCTGATGCTAATACTGCTCGAGGAATTAAAAAAGATCAATTTGGTTTTACAATGGTGAATTTCTCTCGCTTGATTCACACTGGACAACAATTGATGGACGAGCCATATGTATTTTCCTCTCAAGTGAAACAAGTTTTTTATTCGAAAGATCCAATTGATGAGGGTTGGTATGTTGTACTCCGGAACACCCCTAGAGACTTGTTTGACATGGGTAATGGAAGTAGAGATGACATCGTCGAAAGATCAGAAACATTACCTTTTCCAGAACAAAACTTAGATGAAAATATCCCTAGTACTAGTACACAATATCAATAGGTTCAACATGATGTGAATGAGGATATTTACGAATAATGATGTAGTAAGATTTTACGTTTTTTTCAATTATATGTAATATTATAATTTTAATCTTGGTCATGTTATATAATTTGACTATTTTATATGTACTATTATTGTTGTAATTTGTTACTAAAACTTTAACTATTTTATGTGTATTGTAGGAAAAATGCGTAGAAGAAGATTACGTGATTTAAGTATTGTCTAGAATACTCCAAATTCGGAAGAAGAAAATAGTGAACGGCAGACAGTTGCTGGATCTTCGAATGTGCCGGAGACACTTGACGAGCCTGAAGAATTTCAAATAATGTTAAGTTTATTTTATATGTGTTGACTTTTATTATTAATTTATTTGTAAATTTTAATATAATAATAGTATATCATTTTTCAGCTGAAAATGATAGGACTCGCGGAGTTCGAGGACGTACGTTGCTTAATGATTTATACAACTTAGATCCTGCCGAGCGTGTCAAAGTAAATAGAAATACTTATGGCCAGCCTGTTGGATCTGAAGCTCGACTTTTAACAGGCTATTTGGGCATTTTAGCACGAAATATCAATATGTTGCCCATCAACTACGAATCATGGCATCACATGCCTGCTAGCAACAAAAATCAGGCTCTCGCTAATATTAAGGTAACAAAATGTGAATGTAATTTATAATACTTTGGTTTAAGTTTCATTCATATTTACATTCTAAACTTGTATTTTTTTAGGAGAGATTTGCTTTAGAGGTCTCCGATGATTATATCAAGAAGACATTGGGTAAAAAATGGAGAGACAATAAAAGCATTTTAAAAAAACAATATTTTAAGAAAGACATAAGCCTCGAGGAAAAATTGAGAAATGTCCCTCCGGGAATGCTGAGGTACTAGTGGGAAGATGCGGTTAGATTCTGGAATTCAAAGAAAGGAGAGGTATTACGTATTTCCAAACTCTTATATATAGTGTTTACTATATACGTACTAATAATTTCATTATGTAGGACCGTGAGCGAGTTGGAATAAGCAGCAGGCAAAAACAAAAATTCACGACACGGTAGGGTCGAGAAGTTTTGCTTCTGTAGCTGAGGTCGAGGTATTAAAATTTTATTAATTCATTTCAAATATTAATAACTTTATAATATTAAATAATATTTTTACTACTATATTGTAGGAAGTCAAATCTGGACAAAAAGTTGGACGCCTTCAGCTTTTTGGGATTACGCATAAGAAGAAAGATGGATCTCCTATGACATTCGAAGCTGGAGAAATTATGGTATATTTACTTAATAATATTTGATTTATTCTAAATATTTATAATGTTTAATTATAATTGTTTAATTCAATTCATCATTAGTAGTTTTAAATAATGTTAAGTTATGTTGCATTCCTTTTTATTATATATTTCGTTTCTAACTCTTTAATTGATTTTTTAGGAGAAACTAAAGGATAAGAAGGCGGAATATGAAGCGACTGCTTCGACTGATAGTTCTGTTAATCTTGAGAACATTGATAACAGAATTAGCACTGAAGTTTTGGGTCCTGAAAGGTACGGTCAGGTTCGATTTCAAGGATCTGGTGCTACCCCGACCCAATATTTTGGATCCGGCTCCCAGCAATACATGCCTTCCGGAAGTCAAGCTAAAGCTGAAGTTCAGAGGTTAAGAGATCAGATAGCTCAGATGCAAGCAAACACAGTTGAGAAAATTGCCGAGGTTCAACGAAAATATGAAGAACTCCAGCAACAACTTAGAGCGGAGGCAGCAGAGAGGGAGGCAGAGCAGAGCAAAAAGTACGATGACCTCCAGCTACAGCTTCAGTAGATGATGCATATGTTTCAGCAGTCGCAAAAGCCGCCATCTTAGACATTAGTTTTCTCATTGTAAGAATATTTTTAACTTTGTCACGTTTAACATTATTCTAAGAATATTTTAAATCATACTTTATTAATTATATCATATATCTTTCGTTAAATTTGAAGTATTATTTAGAATTAATATTTTTTGTTGTATTTTTTATGCTAAATTTGCTATTTTGGCTGCATTTTATGCTATATTTATTGTATTTGGTTGGATTTTAATGCAGGAAGGGCTGAATATTGGTGGAAAAAATGTATTGCAAATCTACCAAACTTAGCGGCGTTTGTGGGAAAAACGCCGCTAAAGGCCATGACTTTTAGCGGCACTTTTTTTAATAAACGCCACCAGTTTTTGCGGCGTTGCCTATAGTGGCATTTTTGCGGCGTTTTTAAAAGCGCCACAAAAAGTTTTAGTGGCGCTTAAAAGCGCCGCTAAAGACTAAAAAAAGCGCCGCTAAAAGTCTGTTTTGCTGATAGTATTATTCCAAGAGGTCATAACCTTGAGTTGATCACCAGTTACCTTGGCTTTAAACTGAAGTAGTGCTTCTTGATCAGTGTCATTTCCTACAGGGCTCGTTAAACCACACCAGTTATGACCTTGAAAGTTGAACAATGAGAGAAGAACTATAACTTCAATGTAAACAAGGAAGAAAGTGTTGGACGCTTCCATATGCTTTCTTGATAACACCATCAAGAATTTGATGAGATTGATTTGTATTTGAGAGTATTTGGTTCGTCATCAAGAATTAGAGGGAAATATAAGTAGTTTCCAAATATTTTCCTATCCCATCTCCAGTTAACTGGTTCAACTTTTCAGACTTTGAAAGTCATATGGCTACGATTTCCATGGGCCAGCTACACTGATATGTGTCTACTTCGGGTTGGATTTTATGGTTGATATTTTTTTTCCACAATTGAGTTATACTTGCTATACTAACTTCTCTTTTTCAAATGCTTCACAACTGACATCAATCAATATTAAGATTCTGTACATATTGCCCCAGTGAGTAAGCTATGAAGTTTTATATCTATCCTATTTCTCTTGAGTAAGCTAGACGACATACATGAATTGGTAGACATAAGATGAAACGTTATACATTGATCATCTTTCTACTCCTCTCCCAGTAAATGGTTGCTTGAAGAAAAGCATGGATGGTGGATGGTAATTCAAAGCTGATTTTTTATTAAGCAGTAATTAAAAGTTGAATTTTATTAAGAAAAAATAGATGCACTTTACCACCACTTTCTGCATTACACTTCCATCAATATAATATATTTTTAGAAAAAAAACATTAATTTCCTGTAGACTGTGATTTCTTTGTGGAAAAAGAATGGAAAATTACGTTTTGATTTCCAAGGTTCACATGATCTGAATGCCATTTTTCCACGAATGAATAATGCAGAAGCATACTAAATCAAAGAGTGGTTTTTACGCTAAAAATGTACATGGAAGAAAAATAGCCCACGTATATACACAAAGTTCAATATTGAATAAGATCCCAATTTATCAATTTATCTTACAAGGCAACTACTGGTAGCTTTTTGTTTTTTCAGGTCAAATTTATTTTTTTATATTTTAATATTTAGATTTTGAGTCTTGGTTATTTTTTATTTAATAATTTTGCCCAATTTTACTATAGAGTTATTGTGGCAATTATGAAAAAATAATTTATTTAGTTGTTAACGTTTATATTTTTTTAGTTTAGTACTTATACTCTCAAAGTACATAAAAATTATAAATAATATATTTTTCATATTTTAAATAAAAATCATTAAAATTATAATTTTAAAAAATCCAAAAATCATGCAAAAACAGAGATGCTTTAAAATTAAAAAAAAAAACTTTTTATAGTATTCATATATTTATTTCCTATATTTATAGAAATATTTCTATGTTTAATTCTAAAGAGAAAGAATGTTATTAATTTGAGATATTATATATATTTAAATAATTAAATCATCATAATTTTTTTGGTATTCGTATCTGTTTTACAACACGAGATTCGTAGATACTCCTCTATATTATGCCAACTTTAAAGTTTGAACCAGCGTCTTCCCTTGAAAATGCAATATGTCTTACAATTGCACCAAACATTTGTTGATAATGATCATAAAATATTTAATACATAAGAATGATACATGCAAATATAATAATTTAATCAATGTTTGGTTTATAAAATTTATCCATAAATTAAAAGTGATTAAGTGAATAATAATGTGTAAAATTTGTGGGTTGGTTTTTAATATTTAGGGTTGATAATATCTTTTCCATTAATTGAGTCATACTTACTATACTAGATTTTTTTTTCTTAATTTTCAAATGCTTGACATCAATAATACTTATTAGTAGTGTGAACATAATGGAAACGATGTCAAGAAAAGTCATACTGCCCCAATGAGTAAGCTACGAAGTTTATGGATGGATCCCACAAAGGAAGACATATTGCCCAATGACTAAGGTAGACGATAACTTTCACAATTATTGCAGGAAAGACTTTCCTTAACAAAATTAAATTATTGAATTATTTTTATTTTATATAAATTTAAATATTAAAAAGACCTCTTTAAAATGGTTCTAAATTAATAGGGACTAATGATGTAAAAATAATGATAAATTATTGAATTATTTTAAATCATGAGGTCTATTGCCAATATAACAAGAAATGCGGAATATTATGAAAGCAATTATCTAGATAATCATTTGAGTTTACTCGTGTTCCTATTTTGGTCACTCATTTTAAAATTTGTTATTTCAGTCACTCTCGTTAGATAAATTATAAGTTTTAGTTAAAAAATATATATTATAAGTATGAATATGTATATTATAAAATAATATATGTTATTTAAATTCTATACAAATTTTAACAATATGAGAAAAAAGTATACTATAAAAATTTAACGTGTTAAAAAATTATTATAATATACTTATTTATAAAAAAAAGTTATGGAAAAAAAATACGAATATAACTTATTACAGCCTTCTCTGCCAGGGATCCTAAGGTGAAGAATCTCACTTTATTTTTGTATGTTTCTTATTAAATTGAGAAAAATAAAGGATAAGTGTAGTAAGAACTTGTATGTTAGTTCAATAATTGCGATTAACATTTCTGGGATTTTATTGTTTTCTTAATTTCCCTATGTTGAAAATTGGCCTACCATGTTTTCTTAATTTCTGGGATTTTATTGTTTTCTTAATTTCACTCGCATCTTGTTTTATTATGGATATATGTTGTTATTAGAAAAAAATCTAGTTTAAAAGTAGTCTTTTATCAGAGCGAAAAATTAAAATTTTGAAATTTGAGTCAGTTTGTAATATTTATGCAACAATTTTCTTTAGAAAAGTACTTGTGCTCTGTGTGAGATGGATTTTACATGTTCTCAGCTTTCAACTAAACAACTTTTTTCGCTGTTCTTGTACTATAAATTAATTCGAGTGTGGACTTGAACAATCATGAATCAAACACAAAACCAGTAACAATTTATCACTTTCAATAGGAATGTAATTATCTCTTATAATAAAAACTAGTAGAATTATTATTTCAAAAAAAAAAGAATTTATATTTAGGAAATAAGTTCTCATCATTTTCGGACAGAATACTCATATTGAAAACTGTTGTATAAATAACTTTACTAGTGCGATCTATTTGTAGGGAGATAGGAGAATCTTGTTTGAATTAATAAAATACAAATAATATTCATTTAATAAAAAACTAGTCTTCAAGTTTAACTAGAAGGAGGTGACACATCATAGTTATATGTACTAGGGCTGTCGTCCCTCATATGTATTTTGAGAGGATTTTGGGCCTCTTTTATATTGACTTCGATTATATGTGTTTTTTATACTTTTAACCCGACACTTTATAACTTAATCCAATTTAATACATGTTTTTCTATTTCCTAAAATAAATATTGTTTATTAATTTATTTTAATTAATTAAATAAAAATTTCAAATTAAATAATTTTCTCAACGAATTCTAATTTCATTAAAGTCACAACTTTACCACAAAAAATTATGAGAAGAAATATTTAATTTCCATATTCAACGGATTCACAATGACCAATTAATTTAAATCTATTTTTGAACCTCAATTATTTGATTAAATAATATTTCAAAAATCATAAATTAATTCTCAAGTCATTTTCCCACTTAGTGAGAAAACATATTCATTTCCAAATGTGACAAATTTCTCTAACTTAATCATTCACATCCATTTATGTTCATTTGATTCTATATTCAATTCATTTTTAGTTTCAACAAGCTAAAAGAGAGATCGATTGAACATATATAATTAGGGCTAAAATGATTTATAATTAAGTTCCAATTTTTTGCTTATTAATTATAAACTCATTTAGCCATGAAGTCATTCCAGTATGGTATTGTGACTGAGCTCTCCCTAATTACATGCCATTACGAAGGCTACTCGATCAGTGGTCATCTAATGACTTTCTCATAAATGTGTTACCCTCATAGGGTATCCTTAATATGTTTGGATAAATTCGTTCTCTTAATATGATCCTATTTTATCTTATGATAACCATTACATCGCCCTTCATGAAAAGCCAATTATTATCAATTAGTAATTAAGTCATTTATCACAAAAATAAGTGACTTGTGGCCAAATTTACTTTTCTTTTATCATGTAGTGCCAATTATAGGATATATCAGTTACTCATTTCTTGTGTAGCACTTATTTATTTTACGGAAAAACCTTTAGTTTAATACTTAGTTTTGCAACGGAAAATTCCGGAAAATTCTGAAGTTGATAACTTGAAAACCATGATTTTGTTAAGTGAAACATATAGTTTTGCCGATTGAGCATGTTCTGAAACTTTCGTAAAACTCATTTCAAATTTGTAGCTAAAAAACTTTAGCTTGTTTAATTTTGAAAACCAAGCATTTATTGTTAATTAATAAAAATCATGCATAAATCTTTAATTGACTAACAGAAACCAAAATTAAATCCGAAAATTAGTCTAAAAACCAAAAGTCTAGAAATTTTAATTATGAACAAAACAAACCATTTTACGTGAGAAAATCAATCCGAGTTCCCAAACGCCGCCTGTATGACCCACACAACCTAATGGCCCAACCCATATGGCCCGCATGGCTCACTTAACCCAATCTGTGTGGCCCACACAGTATGGCACACAGACCGTGTGGTGTCGACAGTGAATTTTTGGCTTCACGTCGTTCGTTGTTTTTTTATATTATCATTACACACCTGATCATTTTTTGATGCCAACACAGCAACAACAAATCCAGCACCTAAAAACGACATCCATAAACAATCAATCACACAACCATACACCTTAAATCAATTGCTTAATAATGAATAAATTCCACAACACTATCTCAAATAAACACCAACCAACCTTCAAAAAATGAACGTTTTGCACATGTACCTCTAAAGAAAAGGCTGTTGATACTCAGCCCAACAGAGGAATACACTCTTCTTGATTCTCACCTAAACAGAATCATACAACAAACTCATTATAAGCGCCAAACTAAATCAAACTGAATACCAACTATCTCAAGAAGTGAGAAAATATACAGAGGTTAAAGAAAGAAAAGGACGATTAAGAACTTAATATCCCCTTACCACACACGTCTAAACGATGAAACCTATAACGAATATTGGCACAAAACCAATACGACAGCAGAGGAGTAGGGGAGTATAGAAATCAATCAAAAGGAACAAACGAAAAAGTAATATGTCGAGGAATTGGGAACGAGCAGAATAAAATCAAAGAGAGGGAACAATTGAACAAGAAGAATAGCAAGAAAGTTTATTGTAACAACAAAGAAAAAAAATGGAAAAAGAAAATAATAGGGAAAACAATACTAATGTGAGAGAGAGGAATCATAGTACGACAAAAAGATGTAATAAAATTAGGACATAATTTCTTAAATAATAAATATATATATATTTTTTAACAATAACCACCCATATCCCCGTTAAATCCCCTAACTAACCACTATCAATTTATCAAAATCCAAATTTAACCCAACTACATCCACATGAGCGGCATAGGCAAGAAATTACAAAAACATTTTCACTTTGTACGCATGAGGATTTAAACACAAAACCTTTGGATAAGTTAAAGCCTTACCATTGAACTAGCAAACTCATTCTTGTCACAATTAAGAAAAATTAAAAAATAAATTTAATATAAAAGGTCAGAGGTTAGAACAAAAATAGCAAAAGTCCAAGGGAAGATATTCAAACCCAAAGCCTCTCACACACAAGCACAACACTGAACCAAATTAATTCCCTTGATGCAATTACACAACATTCAACTAAAAACAGGGCGTGACCACTCTCTCAATTCACTAACCTGGTTTTTGGGATGTGACAGGGCTCGACCCTAATCAACCTAAAATTTCTTTTCTGCTTTTGTTTTGCTGCAATTTCACTATTATTGCTTCTATTTTGTTGTTATTATTTGGATATTGTATAACTTTTATTTTATTGTTAATTTTATTACTATTTTAAAAGCATTTACTTGTTAAGTTACAACTATTATAGTGTTATTTAAATATAAATATTTTTTTGAATATATTTTTAATTTGTTGAAAAATATTTATTTTAATATATTTGATGTATTATATTTTTAAATTTATTTTTTATAAAAATTAATATAAAAAATTTAATACAAATAAATTAATTTGAGCTCGGGTCTAACATTTTTAATATAGCACAATTTTAACAAAATTTAAACTAATTTTTCGAATCCACTAGACTTGAACTTAAAAAACAAATCTAAAATTTCACATCCACCAATAAACCCAAAACTAGTGTGAACAAATTATAAAGATTAAGAAAATTCAGAGGTGTAAGAGATGCTTGTAAACCAATGTTTGTTATGATCTAATCATGTCTTTTTCCAACCTAATTCGAACGGCAGACTTTTGTAATCAATATAATATAATATAATACTTGATTTGACCCATGATGAAATAAATTAAAGAGTCATTAATTCTCAAGGAAGTTTCCTTTGTTTCGTAAGAGAGGACTTTATCACTTTCATTAAGCATCAGCAAAACTAGATTTCCCATTGATAATTTCCATATTTTATGTTACTATATTGATAATTTCAATATGTTCTAAAAAAGAACCGAGTAGATGTTTGTTGACTTTTTGAATCATGATATCTATTGAATGTTACTTATTCTATTATTAATTTGAAATATTATAAATTTATAATTTATTTATTTAAATTTAATAATTCATGATAAATTAATTAATTTAAATTGATAATTTATATTTTTTAAAGATAGATAATTTATACTAATTAATTAAACATATTAAATTTATAAACTTCATAGTTAATCATGTAAAAGAATGTAAGGTTACTTTAATAAGGCACACATGACAATCATACGTGGAATATTTAAATAAAATATTCATGTATTAAAGAAATGTGGGTATTATACCGCTATAGGTGTATGACAGACAAATCCAGGCATGATTTAACCTTATTCCATGTTAAAATTTCTTTACTTGTCGACAGACTCTTTCAGAGGGAAACTTCCATGAAATTTCAGCCATTTTTGCGAGCTGAGAGTTGATTCGTTTGCCAATCTAGAGTGACTAACGAGAGAGCTATTTTTTTAAAATGCTTACTGATCTAGGAAGCATTAAAATAAATTATCTAGCACTGCTATAACTGAAGTTGTTTATGATATAAAACAGAACATTACTAGGGAAGCTAATCTTATATGTAATAGTTTTTTCTTTAAAAAATGGCATCAACAAAAATGTTAAATTGAGTATAAAGTCAAACAAAAATATGATGCAACCCCGCGTTGGAAGACTTGAGTAAATTGATTGTTGAAGGAACAGGATGATATCAGAAATTCAGAAACTGAATCAATCTTATCAATTAAGAAACTGAATCAGGTTGATGGAGCTATCAAGAAAGCATTTGGAAGCGTCCAGCTCTTATTTCCTTGTTTACATTGAACTTATAGTTCTTGTCTCTTGCCTCCACTTGCAGGGTCTCAACATGTTTGGTTTAGCAAAAGCAGCTCTTGCAGTTAGAGGAAATGACACTGATCAGCAAGCTTTACTCCTGTTCAAAGCCAAGATAACTGGCGATGAGCTCAGGGTTATGGAGTCGTGGAATAGTTCTATTCATTTCTGTCAATGGCACAGTGTTACATGCGGTCGTAAGCATCAAAGAGTCACCAAGTTGGAACTACAATACCTCAAACTCTCGGGATCTTTATCACCATACATTGGAAATTTGAGCTTTCTCAAGGAGTTAAATCTTGTGGGCAACAGCTTCTACAACCAGATTCCTCAAGAAATTGGTTATTTAAGAAGATTGGAAACGTTAGAGCTGATCAATAATTCCATCAGCGGTGAAATTCCTTCCAATTTATCAGCTTGTTCTAAGCTCGCACTTGTTGATATGAGAGGCAACCAGCTAACAGGAGAAATACCTGCTTCGCTTAGTCTCTTGTCAAACTTGAAACTCTTGAGATTTAGCAACAACAGTTTGAGAGGGAGTATACCACCTTCATTGGGGAACTTGTCATCCCTTCAGGTATTTGCTTTTGCTATGAATGGATTAACTGGGATTATACCTGAAGCTTTGGGGAAACTAACAAATCTTTCACTTTTTACAATATCATCAAATGCAATTTCTGGTATCGTTCCTTTGGCAATGTTCAATCTCTCCAATATTGGAGTCTTTGATATTGGTCTAAACAAAATTCAATGTACTCTTCATTCTGACTTAGCAATCAATATGCCTTATGTTGATTTCTTTTCCATAGGGTTAAACCAAATCTCTGGACAAATCCCTGTTTCATTATCCAATTGCTCCAATCTAAATATACTTCAATTTAATGATAACAGACTTAGTGGGAACGTGCCTCCATTAGAAAAGTTGGATAAACTGTATAAACTTTACATGGGCACAAACCATTTGGGGCATGGGAGAGAAGGTGACTTGAACTTCCTCTGCACTTTAGTCAATAATACCGTACTAGGAATTGTATATATAAGTAGAAATAATTTTGGAGGGGCATTTCCTGAATGCATTGGCAATTTTTCTCGTACCCTTCTGCATTTAAGAATGGAATAAATCTCATTAATTTGGAGTGGCTAGCAACATCACAAAATCAACTATCAGGTCCCATTCCCTTTGATATCGGGAGGCTTCAGAAACTAAAGATATTTCTTGCTGATGGTAATTTTCTCTCTGGGACTATTCCCCATTGTATTGGTAATTTAACAATGTTAACCGAACTTGCTTTAGATGTTAACAATCTTCATGGCAACATTCCTTCAAGCCTAGCTAATTGCCAAAATTTGGTTTCTTTGGGTCTTTCTTACAACAATCTTCGTGGATCAATACCCGATTAAGTACTTGGGATCTCATCCTTGTCCATTACACTAGACTTATCAGCAAACTATTTAACTGGTGACCTTCCTGTTGCAGTAGAAAAACTGCAAAATCTAGGTGAATTCCATATTTCTAAAAATAGGTTATCTGGTTCACTTCCAAACAGCCTTGGAAGCTGTTTAAGACTGGAGAAGTTGTTTTTAGATGGCAATGTATTTGAAGGGCCCATTCCCGCATCTTTGAGTTCATTGAGAGGTCTTGTGGAATTGGACGTTTCTGACAATAATCTTTCAGGTGAGATTCCAAAATTTCTTGCGAGCATAGTGTCATTAAAGTATTTAAATCTCTCTTTCAATGCTTTTGAGGGAGTGGTACCAAGTGAAGGAGTCTTTAAGAATGCAAGTGCTACGTTTGTTGAAGGAAAAAATAAGCTTTGTGGAAGCAGCCCTGCATTACATTTACCAAGATGTAACTTAAAAACATCATCAAACACTTCTTTTTGAATAAAAATTGAAATTGTTGTTATTTTAGGAGTGACTTTTGTATTCGTTTTTCTCCTCTTCTTGTGGTTTAAAAAGAAGAAAGATCAGCAGCGAACAACAATTTTTGCCGAAAATTCACTTTTACGGATAACGTACCAAAGAATCCTAATGGCTACTGATAGATTCTCCACACAAAACTTGGTGGGTTCTGGAAGTTTCGGTTCTGTATACAAAGGAATTCTTGAAGAGAGTGGAGCAGTAATTGCAGTAAAAGTGCTTAATCTTCTGAATAGTGGTGCATCAAGGAGTTTCTTAGCTGAATGTGAGGCCTTGAAGAACATACGACATCGGAATCTTGTCAAGCTATTAACAGCCATTTCAGGTGTTGATCACCAAGGCAATGATTTTAAAGCGTTGGTTTATGAGTTCATGGCGAATGGAAGCTTGGAGGACTGGCTGCATCCATTTGATGACATGAATGGATCAAAAGCAATGAGAAACTTGAGCTTCGTCCAAAGAATTAACGTGGTAATAGATGTTGCTCATGCACTTGAATATTTGCACCATGGTTGTGAGGTACCAATCATTCATTGTGACCTCAAGCCAAGCAATATTCTACTTGATGAGAAAATGGTTGGTCATATAAGTGATTTCGGCTTAGCAAAAATCCTTTCTGTAAACACGATTAACTATTCTACTAATCAGTCCAGCTCCCTTGGATTAAGAGGAACTATTGGTTATACTCCACCTGGTAAGTTCACTTTATTAATTTCTTCTTTTATTTGAAAGCAAAACATACAATATAAAAACATTTCTTTGTATCTTTACAGATTACACGTTAGAAGCTATCTTTATATTCTTCAAGAGTTTTCCTCTGCAATTAATTCTAATTATTATTTGTGATGAATTAATTGTAGAATATGCGATGGGAAGTGAGTTATCAACAAAAGGTGATGTGTATAGTTATGGCATCCTCTTGCTAGAAATGTTTACAAGGAAAAGGCCAACTGATGAAAGTTTCAAAGAAATTTTAAGTCTTCGTAACTTTGTTAAAGCAGCTTTGCCTGGACGAGTGATTGACATTATAGATCCCATTCTTCTTCAAGAGAGAGCTAAACAAGGAACAGTCACAAACATCACCCTCAACAAGATCAACCTAGGAAATGACATACATCTTCAATGTTTGAATTCAATATTTGAAATAGGGATCATCTGTTCTGCTGATTCACCAAGTAAGAGGATGGACATGATTGATGTTGTTTCCAAGCTTTGTTCTATTAGATACAAGGTTCTTACCAAACGTTATATGATGCTAAATCCGCAGGTTTGTAATAATGTCTTCTTATGCTGAAGTAAACAACTTGCATTATTCTTTAAAAAATCAATCATTACATGACTTAAAACATAAATCCTTGTTTTCAAATTTTGTAGGTACCTAAGGTGCTGTAATATCAATGGAACCGAGCGGCTTATTTTAGGCAGAGTGCAACTACTCTCTTTTATTCATATTGTACTGTGTATTTTCAGGACTATTGATTTCTCCTAAGAAAACTTAAGAATAATATGTTATGTAGTGTGTTTGTAATTTCTATTGAAAATAAACCACTTCCCTTTGTAAATCCATAAATTAGAACTTTGTGCTGGTAATTAAATCTACTATGTTTCTTCTATTGCATATTTGCAATTGTTATATATTTTGTATTTATATTTTATTTCTTTAACAAAATGACAAAGTTCGGATCACATAATATCTAACACTATCTATATTTATTATATAAATCTTATATATTTCTAGTTTTAATATTCTTAAGAGTTCAAATATAAATGATAAAAGAAATTAAAAATCAAAAATTGTTTTAATTTAAATCATGAATATTCAATCAAGTTTTAATATTCAAATCACAAATTTATACTTTCTTTTTGTTTTTTTAAGATTTTTTATTTTTTTATAATTTTTATAATTAAGATTAAAATGATAAATCTTGTAAATATTGAGGACTGAATTTATTTTAGATTTGAAATCAAATTGATTAAATGTGTAAATATCAAAGGGCTAAATTTGTTATTAGGCTAATAAAACAAAACTCATGTTAGACTTCCCTTAGACAATTAATGAAAAAGTGACTAAAATATTTAATTTCAAAAAATTAAATGATTAAGAAAAAAATTAGTAGTTAAATGTCAATGAACTAAATAGTTGGGTTAAAAAAAACATCTCAATTGGGGACAAATTTCTGGTTTTCAGCTTTGGCCAGCACAAAGCATAGTGGTTCAGCATGTTTAAAACATATATCTTAATATTATTTAAAATTGAGAAATATCATGTAAAAATATAAATTTTAATTATTAAGTAATAATTTCAATTTTAAATTTTTTTATTGTTACAATCAGAGGTAAAGTTAGAAATTCTTGTTAGGGTGGCCGAAATGAAATTTTAATTTTTAATAGTGTACATCTTTATAATTTTTAAAGGATTAAATTAAATTTTCATAATTTTAGGGGGCCAAAGTGCAGTTTTACCTTTACTAATTTAAAATTTTAAAATTTTCTAAATGGCCAAAACAATAATTTTCAATTTTAAGGGGGACCGGGCCCCTGCCAGCCCCCTGGATTCTCCTCTAATTATAATATTGGGTAAGAGGAGGGGATAATAAGGTTTCAATTCGCTTTATCTAAGTATTAGACAAAAGCTTTAACCACTATTTCAAATAAGTCTTGGTAACTCGCAATTAGATTAAAATATGTCAAGTTCTTGTACTCATTCCAAATTTGGAATTTACTCCGTGTATTTTTATTTTAGGAATTTAATCCTACTTTTCAAATTTTAAAATTAAAATCCAATTATTAACATTGTTAAATTTAAGAGTAAACTATTAAAATAGTCACTTTTATTTACCTCGGGTTATATTTTAGTCACTTATGTTTAAAATGTTACTTTTGAGTCGCTTACGTTAACATGTTGTAACATTTTAGTCACTGAGCCATTAATTATCGTTAATGGTGTAACAGAATTTAACTTTTAAAATAGAGGCATTTCACATATATTAATTGTTTTATTTATAGTTGAAATTATTCAATTTGGTACATAACCCTTTTTGTTTATATTGTTAAGAAGTTCGTGTTAGAAATTAAGCATCAAAATAATGGAAAATACAAATTTTAAAAATATAATATACAATAAAATTATATAAATAATTTAATATTTGTAGACATTAATTTTTCACTCTAACTAGCATAAATTTAGTTTTTAATTAATTTGGTAAATAATTTGACATTAAATCAAATTATTAGTGATACATATTGCTTATTGTAGATTTAAAAAATTAAAATATATATATTCAAAAATAAATAGAACACATAATAATATCTTAATCAATTTATAAAATAAAAAATATTATCAATGTAACAAAAAGAAATTCAATTCATTCTTTCACTTTCTTTTTCTTATGAAAAATTAAATGTTCATATTCTTATATTATATAATTATTGATTGAACAATTGGATTTTCAAAGCTATATTTTTTTAACCCTAGATTTAATTTCCAATTTCAAGGACCATCTTCGAGAACTATTTCTATGTACATCGAAGGAAATATCATATTGCTAACTACAAGAGTAAATCTAAAGTGTTTTTTCAAGGTTTTTCCATTTTCTTTAGCTAAAAATTTATCATGATAGGATTTTATTTTCTATTTATAAGAAAACTAATGAAAGAAAGAAAAAGAAATAAAGTTTCAAGAAAACTTATTGGTATTAGAAATTGGCTCGAAAAAATGGCTCATTAGATGAGAGAAGGCTTTTTCTTTTTTGGAATTCATTTATTTTAAAAGTTAAAAGCTTTCATTAAGAAGTTTGATGATCAACTTAATAGAATTTGTGAATGTGAAGGGTTGAATTTATTAAATTATTTAGAATTAGGATCAAATTGAGAGAATATGTAAGTATTAAGGATTGAATCAATTATTATACTAGTTAGAAAAAGGCTTTTCGTTATCAATTTAATTGTGGGTGACCAAAACAGGAACAATTCTGTAACCTCTCTAACTCGGCCTAGACATTAGACCTGAATTCGGAAGATTACAATAGCCACCGAAGTGATCCGGTAACTAGCGGTATTTATAGAACAATTATTTTAAAACATTTGTTTATCTTTAAAAGAAAACTTAGTTAATTACCAATTTATTTACTACTCAAAATTCCTAATTATAATTTAGCAGCAAAAAGTTATTATAGTGTATATTTTTAGTAAAAACAGTAATTCATGCATAATTAATTAATATTCATATTTCGATATCCTAAAATCAAATTAAATGTCATGCATGCTAAAAGAAAACAAATCCTGAGTCTCAAGTCACACTTCAAAATAAAACAATACAGTCTCTAAATAAATAAATTATCAAATAATAACTTTAAAATATTTCAATAAACGAAACTTAGTCGAGACCCCTCGGATGTGGTGTCCACATCCTAACCTGGTGAGTTATCTGTAGAGATGGAAATAGAAAAAGAGTGAACTATGATGCTCAGTGTAAGTTCAATCACAAGAAAATAGTGCAAACGGTTAAGTATACAAAAATATGTCACATAGAATTAAATCACAATGACACTTTCAGAATATCGATATTTCAGATCACTCACTATATACATGCATATATATGCCATATCAAAAATCCCAAATTTGTATGCACATGTTTCTATAGATGTCATACAGTTTTGGTTTTAACAAAATAGATCTTACCCTACCGTTACACACCACAACGGAAGTTCCCCTAAACTCCAACCACCAACACATCGGGTTATGGCTCAGCCACCAAAGGTTTGCAGAGAAACTACCAATGGCTGTGAACACACAGTAGAAACATTGTAGATGAAATCTGCTTATGACTATGGATACACAACAAATGGATGTAGGTAAAATATGTCATTGGCTATGGGTGCACAACATGTTTGCAAGTAAAAGTTGTCATCAAGTTGTGGATGCACAACAAAAACGTCGTAGGTGGAATCTATTTATGGCTGTGGGTACATAACAAAACTATCGCAGATATGGTCTACATATGGCTGTGGATACACAACAAAATAATGTAGATAAACTGCCAATGCTTCCTTCGTACAGATCACCCCACCCCACCCCATGCAATGCAATATGACATGCTCATAATAGATCAATACAATAATGTTTAATTTGCTTTTAATAGAACAATAAGGTAGCAATCACTACGCTTATAACAGTCTAATAAATAGAAAATAATATGTTTATAATTGATCAATTCAGTAGTAAAAGGCATGCTTATCATGTGTTTGGTTTAACGATCACATAAAGTAGGTTGTATGTAGAATGACAATTATAGATACCATAGACATATATATATCATTCACCATTTATGCAAATATAAATAGTATCAATTCAGCCAATCAATTCATGGATTATAATATTATTCATGTTACCATAGACTTAATTGAATAAAATAAAATACTCAACACAATTTAGGAGCTATTTAGGGACTAAACTGAATAAATTATAAAATTTTGGGAAAAATTATAAAATAGGGGCACATGGCTGTGTGGACAAGTCGTGCGCAATGGCTTAAGTCATGTGGAGGGATTACATGGTCGTGTAGCCATGCCATGTAATAGACTATGGCCGTGTGGAATATGCAAAATTAAGTTTCACGGGAGACGCGATCATGTGGCAGGCCGTGTGAGAATCATATTATCCTAGGGTTTTAGGGAACACGGCCGTGTGAGGGGTCGTGTAGCCAGCCGTGTGGCCCTTATCTGATGTAAATTTTGCCCCAATTCACTTGTAAGAGAACACACACCTTTCACCTGAAAGCTCGAGCGACGCCCTTTACGTTCAAATCTGACCCGGTGCACCTAAAACATGTCCTTCAAAAGAAATTTACACTAGGATTAATGTTTCATTTCCAAGATTTATCAAAATTCAATGATAATAACAAAATATTTGATGAAAAATTTAAAAAAATTGTTAAATCGATCGCAAGATTATTGTTAGATGGAAACTTATAAAGATTTGAAGTCAAACATCAAGATTGAGGCATTTTAACGGTAGTTATGATTCCAATAGTAAAATGAGTCAAAAGGAAATTGATTTCAAATTCGAGATGCAAAAATAATTTTAACAATGGAGACAAAACATTTGCAAGGAAGAAGATGGGAAATAAAATAGAGAAGAAATAGAGAAGAAGAGAGTAAAAATTTAGTTTAATTTTGAAAATGAAAGCTATAGTTCAATTGTAATTAGGAAAAGGGATAAATAACTAGGGTTTTCAAACTTTGAAGATTGCTTGGTAAATAACCCTTCTACTGTCGAAATTATAAAAAAAATGAGGATTTTGCTAGCTCAAACCTAGTATGCAAGTGGGAGAAGTAAGTGTGTTACCATTAGGCCAAAGCATATTTCTTATTAAATTTTTACTCCAAATATTATAAATCCTAATGTGGTTTTTTATCCTGGTTTGCTGAAAAGAAAGAAATGAGAGAGAAGTGGATAAAATCTAAGACCTCTAAGGAGTGCACTAACTACTTTACCATCAAGCCTAATTCATTTATTGATTAATTACTTCAATTAACCCTCTATATTTTTGGGGTGTGACATATTCAAATGTTAGTGCCTGAATTAAAAAAATAAGTTGAGTGATCAAGACAAGAACATGGGCGTAGTTGGGTGACCATTGGTATAGTTTACCCTAATATATTTGTCACATCAAATTTTAAAAATTGTACAACTTAACCTAATGAATTTAACAATTACCATTTGAAGTTTTGAATTGAATGGAGGGACAGTTAAAACATTTATTAGACACATGTACTGTGATACCCAATTTTTCCCCGCCCACTACAAACAATCCAAAAACAAGTAAAAAAATATAAATAATATAAAAATCCAAATATCAACAGTCCATATCTGTCCAATTACAACCCAAAATAAAAGCAAATTAACCCAAACGGCCCAAAGACAAACCCAATACCCAAAATGAGCCCAAACAGCCCAAATACTAAACAAATTTGGCCAAACCCTAGCCCTAGTAGCAGATGCGCCACAACCGGACAGCAGCCCCAGCCTCCGTACCATGCCAGCGCCTCCAGCAACCACGCCAAGCCTCCGTACACACGCCAACGCGCACCCGTACCTGCAAAAAGACAAACAGAGCAGCAACAAATAGAAACAAAAGAGAAAATATTGTATTTTTGATTTATTTTCCTCTTTCTTTTCGGCTATAAAGCCAATAATGGATCAATTATATTGGGTTACGTTCACAGATGAAATACAAAGGCATAGTGTACAAGCAAAGAGATAATAGCAATCGATCAAAAAACAGAGGTGATTTTGGCTCTCGTTTTTTATATACCTTTATTCTTTTTTCTTCTTTCTGTTATCAGCATTGATTCAAATCCATCATCGTTACAAAAAAGGGTATAAAAGCATAGGGATAAGAAAATAACTTGTGAGTATGCCGTAGACTTCTTTTGGTTTTGTTGATATCGAAGTCAAAATGGAGTCATGAGGCTAAAAACTGTCCCTCAAGGCATGAAAGTATCGATCGCCGTTTAGGGAGACAAATCGGTGCCTGAAAAGGAGGGTTATAGGTCAGTTGGTGAAGCAAAATGGGGCTAGGGTTCTTGATTCGGCCTAATGTGGCCTTGTTTGAGGCTTTTATAGAACGAAAAATGGCACCGTTTGGGCTCATTCCAATGGCTCCAAAGCGGTCGTTTTCGTGGTGAGGGGTTATTTTCCATATCAGTCCCTCTTCTTTAGCGCCCCAGCTCAATCAGCTCATATTTGCGTTTCATTTTATTAAAATTGCCCCTGCAGTTTGCATACGTTCGCGCTTTAGTCCGCGCTTGTACACATTTTTTTGGAGTCTGGGATAATTCTAGCTTTGATCCTTGTATATTTGTATACATTATGCGCTAGCCTTTTTTTTTGTATTTACGAATTACCCTTCCATTTTAACGTGATTTCAATTAAGCCATCTCCTTTATGTGATTTCAATTAGTTTTTTTTATTCACTCCATGTTTTTTTTTATTCCACTTGTGTCCATTTATTTGTATTCATCGTCTAACTTGCATCATTTACTTATCGTAATTTGGGTAACTATGCTCTCATATTTCGTATACTGCCTCACGCAAGTGTTTTCTTTATATACACTATTATATATATTTATACATATATATTTGGTATTAAAGTTAGTCTTATTTCATATATATATACGTTGTCAACCTTATGTTATGATTTTCATATGTTTTCTTAAATTTATTATTGTATTTTATTATACAATCCCATATAACACATCTTCTAAATTATTTTTATATACGTATATATATTTATAGATATCTATATTTGATCTATATAACATTAGACCCTTGTATTTTAATATATATTTTTGCTATTCAAATGTGCTTTGTATATATATTTTACATGAGATTTAAGTTATTTTATATTCATTTATATTAGTACATGTATTTGACTCATATACATTACTAAACCTAAGTATATTATCATTTTTATATAAATTTACATGTATTTACATATATATATACATACTCATTACTTTAATAGATTTTTTATTTTAAAATACCTTTTCTTTGTGATTTACCAAACATTTTCTTTATGTATATATGGAATAATTGTAGAAACTCTTTCAATTAAAATTATTTTTTTTTTCTTCTTTATAGTACATTGCTTCTGTATTTTATATAACCTATTATTTAAATGTTTTAATATAGGGGTGTGTATAATTTTTGGACTATTTTAAAAATTTATATATATCTCATTATTAACCTCATGTTCTTTTTATAATAAACTTGCATATACTTTATTGGTTGTTATATATATATATACACATTCCTTGCATGGTATCCATCTTATTAAATTGCTAATTACTCATCATACATGATTAAGATTAAGCTATAATTTATAGGTTAATTATATTTTATCACTTATTCTGTCAGTCGATTAATATTCTCATTCATCAAGTATCGTACCTCACATGTGCATATTTCCCCATATCATCGCGTTCCTTTTGATTTTTGAAATGTGGCTTTATAAAATCCAAATTTTATGATTAATTTCGTCTTATTTCAAATCGAATTAATACGTTTTAAGCTAGTTTCACAATTTTTTAAAAAATAAAATTTCTTTAAAACGAAGGCAATATGCAACATTTGGCAATTCGCGGAATCGTGCCCTAACGTGCTGGGTTACAATTTCTCGTTTGCTTAAAATAATTAAATATCCCTCCGAAATTTCACGCATGTCTTCTAAAAATCATTTAAAACGAAGGCAATATTCGGCGTTTAACAATTCGGGAATCACGCCCTATCATGTTGGGTTGTGATTTCTCGTTTCCTCAAAACAATCGAATATTCCCTTAGGTTTTAACTCATGCTTATTAAAAACCTTTCAAAACAAGGGACGTTCGATGTTTGGCGATTGGAGAATCGTGCCCTATCGTGCTGGGTTGCACTTTTCATTTGTTCAAAACAATCGAGGATTCCTTCGGAATTTCACTCACATTTCAAAAACATTTTTAATTTTAGACATAAGGACAGTATTTAATCGATTTGGTACCAATTTTTGGCGTAGTGAGGGTGCTAATCCTTCCTTATACGCAACCGACTCCCGAGCCCGTTTTCTCATATTTTCGTAGACCAGAATCGTTGTTTTAGTAAACCAAAAATGTTTTATTAAAATAACCAAATTCTTAAGTGATCCGATCACACCAAAATAAAAAGATCGGTGGCGACTCCACGTTTTATTTTCAAACAGTCAATTCCCCACTTTTATTAAACATAAAATTTTTAAATAAAAAAGGGTGGTTTCGACAGCTTGGCGACTCCACTGGGGAATTAACTTGAGAGTCGAGCCATAAAAATCAATTATTTACTGTCCTTTTGTTAAAAGACCGAAAATTTATTTTAAGAATCATGTATCTTTCAATTGCATTTGATTGTATGATTGTTTCGGTGTGGGTCTTGTAGAATAATGCTGCATTTCATTGCATGACCACCGTGGTCACACTTTCTAAGTGGGAGTAAGAAGCTATGCTTTCGTGAGGTTTTCACCTCCGCATGGGCTAGTGGATTGCTTCCGGGGTACATCCATACCTATGATTTCATGAGATTTTCATCTCCGCATGGTCATAGGGAAATGTATCCCCCCGAATCAAACTCGATCTATATGAGCCTATAATGGGTGAGGATTGAGGAATCTGCTGGTTCGGGTACCTTATCCTTAGAACCGAACCACATGTAGTGAACCTTAGGGGCTATCCTTGGGTAGAGCCATGCCAAGCCTTAGCATGTACCCGTATAGGCGTTGTAATTGTCATTTATGTGCTTGCATTTTATCATTATTATGCGATACTAACCTATGTTTTGTTTTGATTGTTTTTTTGCATGACATTGCATACTAAAGGAGGTGTTAATCCGTATTCAATTACTAAGTTAGAAAATTTGACATGGATTAGAAAATTTGACATGGAGAATGAATTTCTTAGTAAAATCGAGGATAATGCCGCCGTTCGTGCTTGGTCAAAGATCAGAGAGAGGGGATAGCTTGGCAGAAGGATATATCTCCGAGTTGCAGGATTTCACTCGCGTCAATGTAGTACAGAATGAGCTACAAGAGTTGAGAGACATTTGGGCTAGTTGGGATGAAGGGATCAAGCAGTTATTCTATCTAAGCTACGGTGACATATCCTACTTGCTAGACATTAGAATGGACAAGCATTTATTCCGAGTCTTGGTGCAGTTTTGGAATTTTGCATACAAGTGTTTCACTTTTGGAGAAGTGGATTTAGTACCTACCATAGAGGAATACATTACCCTGCTCAGGTGTCCAAAAATTTAGGTCTAGAAGACTTATGTTCGGGTTTTCAGTAGTCAAATTTTCGTAAAGAAATTGATGAGCATTTCGGGGATGAGCGAGCCTTGGGTCACTGATCGATTTCAGCAAAAAGGAGATAGTAAGTGTATCCCTTGGGAGAATTTGCGAGACTTGATTTTGACACATCCAGACGAAAGAAAAAGGGTCGATATCTTCGCCTTAAGCATCTATGGATTGGTAATTTTTCCTAAGGCTTTGAGGCACGTGGACAAGGTGGTCATTGATTTATTCGAACGCCTTGAGAAGGGAATCACACCGGTACCAGCGATATAGGCAGAAACGTTCAAATCTTTGAGCTCATGTCGAAGGACAAGCGAGGGGCGGTTTATTGGATGTGCACAATTATTGATGGCATGGTTTCACGAGCACTTTTGGAAGGTAGACAAGGCTTCCTATCGAGTCTTTTTCGAAGGTTATTCCCCGCTAAAAGAAGAGGTAGCTATACAAAGGAGAGAGGATATCTTGGAGGAGAAGTGGATGGACATTCTTCAGAATCTCAAGGAGGGGGATATCGAGTGGAGAGCTTATTGGATAGTTCCTGATGAGATCATGTACCGATGTGGTAACTTCGATTGGGTGCCATTGTTAGGAATTTGGGGAGCTACCGGGTATACTCCGTTGCTAGCCTTGAGGCAATATAAGTCGAGGCAGTTTGTACTCATGACCTACGGACTTGCTCAGAGTAAATTCTCTTTTAAAGGTGCCCACTATAAGAAGAGAGTTCGGGAGTTATCAGATGCTTGAAAGCAAACTTGTTGGATGAAGAGGTTAGCCGTCGGTTCTATGGTAACACCCGAGTATAACGAATGGTTTAAGAAGAGGGTTAACGATAACATTCCCAGACCAAGCTTGGAGAATGCTCGACCTATCAGGGAACAATTACAAGTCTCCCCATCAGAATTGGAGATTATAAAACAAGACTTCAAGAAGAAGAGTCCAGAGCTTGGAAAGAAGATTGAACAATTGGAAGAAGAGAAGATGCACTTACGGTTAGACGCTGATGTCTAAAGGTCAGAGGCTGAAAAGTGAAGAAAAGGGAAAACTAAAGTCGAAGAAGATCTAGATAGCTTGAAGACCAACTATAAGAAGTTGCGCCTATCTATGAGGACTGCGGGGTTAGGAAAGACTTCCGAACAGTGGCGCCATGAAATTCGAGAAGAAAAGGCCAATACCGACTGGTGGGAAAGGAAATTTCGAGAAGCTCAGGCATGAAACGAAGATTTGGAGAAGAGTCTGTCAGAATGCAGAAATGAGCGAGGGGAATTAAGGGCTAGAGTGGCAGAACTTGAGAAGTCTCTGTATCAGTACCGAAACCGCAACACCGCATTGGAATTGAGGGCAAGCTTGAGCAAAATAGAAGAAATAAAAGGAAAAATAGAAGAGTTAGAGGCATCACTGCAAAACTGTGAGATGCGGATCCAGTTTTTTGAGGCAAACGAGGATCGTTGGAAAGAGCAGCTTCACCATGCGCAAGACCAAGTCAGAAACAGAGATTACCTTATGGGTGAAGCCATAACCTAGATTCGGGAGGTAACTGACTACTTACAAGCTTTAGCGATTCAGGCGGACACACTGAGCGTGAAGTATGAGTTGGAATCGGATCGCGGACAAGAGCTAGCCTCGTTGCTTAGAAAAATTAAGACTTTGAGTGTTAGAGCAAAATTTTATCTGTAACTCAACTTTATGTAAAAGATTTTATTTTCAAGTGAAATTTTCTAAGGGGAATTGAATCAAAATTGATGCCTCCTTTGCATTCATGCATTTGCATTACATCATATCATTATGCATTAAAGGCCATAAGAGTTTTCTAATTAATTAATTAAAAATCATTTCAGTAACCTGGAAACCAACTAAAACCAACCAACCACACATCCCTATGGTACAAGGAAAAATTCAATGGATAAAAGACTTGAGAAACTAGAGCAAATGCAAAAGGACATGCAAGAGCAAATGCAGTCTCAAATGCAAGAGCAACTAGCCAAGATTCAATGAGAAATGAAAGAGCAAATGATAGAATCCCAAAGGGAGATGATGAGTCAGTTATCCCAATTGCTGTTGGGAGGAACAGATAAGAGAAAGGGCCCCATGAACAAAGTTGAAAAAACTAATGAAGATCCTCAATACCCCCTGGCTTCACTCCGACACATGTACCAATAAAGCCTGAGATTAGTCTACCGAAACCACCTGTCACGATTATGCCCCAGCAGGTTCAGGCTGGAGCTTCGATACCAATAAATTTCCAAACCGACTCAGGCTCTAACTTTGTCAACAACCCAAACTGTCCGCCCGTTCCCGATTTGGATAAAATTGCTAAAGAAGAAAAGACGAGGATAGATTCGTAAAAACAATTGGAAGAACGGTGTAGATGGCTCAAGGAGAAATTCAGAGCCATGGAAAGCGCGGATCATCATCAAGGGATTGATGCTAAAGACCTGAGTCTGGTCCCGGATTTGGTCCTTCCCCCCAAATTCAAAATGCCCGAATTCGAGAAATACAATGGAACGAGCTGCCCTGAAGCCCACATCACTATGTTTTGTAGGCGAATGACAGGATACATTAACAACGACTAGCTGTTAATCCACCGTTTTCAAGACAGTCTGGTCGGAGCTGCATCTAAGTGGTATAACCAATTGAGCCGAGCTAAAATTAACTCGTGGAAGGATCTGGCTCAGGCCTTTATGAAGCAATACAATCATGTGACGAACATGACTCCGACAGAATTACTCTCTAGAACATGGAAAAGAAACCCGATGAAAGCTTCAGAAAGTACGCACAAAGGTGGAGAGAGGTGGCCATACAAGTTCAGCCGCCACTTCTAGAAAAAGAGACAACAATGCTCTTTATCAACACCCTGAAGGCCCCTTTTATCACTCATATGTTGGGGAGCGCCACAAAGAGCTTCTCCGACATAGTGATGACGGGTGAAATGATCGAGAATACGGTAAGGAGCGGTAAGATAGAAGCCGGAGAAAGTACCGGAAAGTCAGCCCCGAGGAAAAGGGATAATGAAGTGAACAACACTAGCACATTCAGTAAAGGTCAGTCCAAGTCATTCACCGTAAATCAACCCAAGACGGTGACCACCAATCAGCAAAGCTCTGTGAGACAAGAATCCAACGCGAGGGAGAACACAGAAAGGCCACAATTCACCCCTATACCCATGACGTATAGGGAGTTGTACCAGAACCTGTTCAACGCTCATGTGGTGTCCCCTTTCTACCTGAAGCCACTGCAGCCCTCGTATCCCAAATGGTATGACACAAACGCCCAATGTGAATACCACGCGAGAATCACCGGCACTCTATCAAAAACTGCGCTGCGTTTAAGAAATTAGTCGAAAGATTCATTAAGATGGGGATCGTGAGATTTGACGACCCAGCCACACTCAATGTAGCAGGAAACCCAGTCCCCAATCATATCAGCCAAGGAGTGAATGTGATAAGTGAAGGTAGGAACAAGAAGACCAAGTATAAGGTGGCAGAAGTTAGGACCCCGTTGAGGCGGGTGTGGAAGGAGATGACCAAGAGAAGATTAATCGCGTTAGATTCGAGGGAAGAATCTGAATAAGAGAGAAACTACTGCAAGTTTCACGATGAGGTGGGGCATGAAATCCAAGAGTGTATAGAATTCAGGCCCCTAATACAGAACATGATTGATAATAAGGAAATGGAGTTCTACAAAGAGACCGAAGACCCCGTAGAGGGAGATATATGTGCGTCGGAGGAAGAATCGAAGGCGCAGAATCAAACAGCTAACTATCCTGTAGTTATCATATCAAGACCCAAAAATGAAGCTGGAATTCAAATGCCACCAAGGGTCATAATCCAAAGACCTGCAGTCTTCCCCTATAAAGACAACAAAAAGGTCCCATGGAATTATGAATGCAGTGTGACGATGCTAGGGAAAGAAAGCCTGGTAGATGCTTCAAAAGAGGGTCAAGATAAGGGCTCCTATACACGTAGCGAGAGACGTTACGATACAGCAAACGAAGAGGCACAACCCATAAAAGGAAAAGCCCCAGTGGTCGAAAAGATGAAAGAAAAAGTGACCAAATCGGTTAATGAGCCAGTTAACGAGGAGGCCAAGGAGTTCTTAAAATTCCTAAAACATAGCGAATACAATGTGGTAGAACATCTACGTAAACAACCAGCCCGTATCTCCGTGCTAACTTTACTTCTAAGCTTGGAAGTCCACCGCAGTGCGCTAATAAAGGTCCTGAATGAAACATATGTTGCCAATGATATCTCTGTTAACAAGCTGGACCGTTTGGTGAGCAACATAAGCGTCGACAACTATATCTTCTTCAATGACGATGAGATACCACCCAGTGGCATGGGGTCGACTAAGGCTTTGCACATTACCTCGCGTTGTAAAGAGTATACGCTACCAGCCGTACTGATTGACAATGGTTCAGCCTTGAACGTCCTACCCTTGACTACGCTTAACAGATTACCTATAGATAGCTCTCACATGAAGGAGTGCCAGAACATAGTGAAAGCATTCGATGGCACGGAGAGAAGGGTGATGGGTAGAATCGAGGTACCTCTTCAGATCGGGCCACACACGTATGAGGTGGATTTCCTCGTGATGGATATCAAGCCATCATATAATTGCTTATTGGGGAGGCCCTGGATACATTCAGCTGGGGCAGTGCCTTCCTCGTTGCATCAAAGGTTGAAGCTGGTATCGGAGGGGAGGTTGATAAGGATTAAAGCTGAAGAGGATATTATTGCAACTGTAAGCAATAATGCGCCCTATTTGGAGACAGATGACGAGGCAATTGAATGTTCATTTCGATCTTTAGAGTTTGTTAATGCAACCTTCATCGCTGAGGGAAGCAAGATTCTGGTGCCAAAATTGTCCAAAACCACGAGGATGAGCCTACAGTTGACGATTGGAAAAGGGGCCCTACCCGGAGGAGGACTTGGGAGACATCTACAAGGAAGGATTGAAACGCCAATGCTGAAGGACAAGAGAGACCGCTTCAGCTTAAGATTTAAGCCGGATGCGAAACAAAGGAGAAAGGAGCTAGAAAAGAAGTAAGAGAGAAGGAGAGCACGGTTAACGGGGGAGGAAATCAAGTGGGAGCCGATGATATTCCCCCATGTATCAAAAACGTTTGTGTCCGAGGGAATCATTCATCTTGAAAGAGGCACGCCAATGAAGAGAACTATAGAAGAAAGGCTGGAAAGCTTGGATATCAACGCAACGTAGAAAGAGGAGGCTGGAAGAGAAAATCTATCGGGCATTTGCCCCTACCTACCTGGAAGTATTCTGGACAACTGGAATGCGGAAGAGATTCCTGTAGTTTTTAGAGCTGATTCAGAGTAATGTCTAAAACACACTTATTACTCTAGCCTAGGAGTAATAAGAATCTTTTGTGAAATAGGCTGATGTTTAAAAATGTTATTTCAATAAAATGCACGGCTATTATCATTTTTGAGCAAATGTTCTCTCATTCTTTCAATTTCATTCATAACCATACAAATGATTACTTTCGGATTCTTTTATTCTTGAAACATCCTTCTAAATATTCTTTCAATTTCATTCATAACCATACAAATGATTACTTTCGAATTCTTTTGATTCTTTGTATCTGCCTTCATCCTCATAACAGGTCCCCAGATATTAATGATACGAGTGACACTGCTAGCGACTCAGAATTTTCTTTTGAGCGAGATGTGTATATGGAGGATTTTCGAGATTTTGAAGATGACCAAGGCTGTAACCTATCTCCTGATTTGTTGAGGATGGTAGAACAAGACGAGAAACAAATCCTACCTCACAAAGAATCGGTTGAAATTGTGAGCTTAGGAGAAGGTCAAGAGGTGAAGATCGGAACATGTATCACTACGGAGATGAAGCGAGACCTCATTGAGTTACTTCAAGAATTCAAAGATGTCTTCGTATGGTTATACCAAGATATGCCCGGGTTGGACACTGATGTCGTGGTGCACTGACTCCCCATAAAAGAATAACGTAAGCCAGTTCAGCAAACACTCCGAAGAATGAGACCCGACATCTTGCTAAAAATAAAATAAGAGGTTCGCAAGCAGTTCGACGCTGGATTCCTGAATGTGGTAAAATACTCGGATTGGGTAGCCAACACCGTCCCCGTTCCTAAGAAAGATGGAAAAGTACGGATGTGTATGGACTAAGAGATTTGAATAAAGCCAGCCCAAAGGATAATTTCCCACTACCTCACATTGACACCCTAGTGGACAACACGGCAGGACACTCACTGTTTTCATTCATGGACGGTTTCTCCGGATATAACCAGATCAAGATGCATCCTGAAGACATGGAGAAGACCACATTTGTAACCATGTGGGGCACGTTCTGCTACAAGGTGATGCTATTTGGACTAAAGAATGCGAGGGCGACATATCAAAGGGCCATGGTAACCCTTTTCCACGACATGATGCATAAAGAAATTGAGGTTTATATCGATGATATGATCGCAAAGTCCCGAACCGAGAAAGAGTACGTACAAGTATTGAGAAAGTTGTTCCTAAGGTTGAGAAAGTTTCAGCTAAAACTCAACCTGGCCAAATGTACATTCGGAGCCAAATCTGGAAAGTTGCTTGAATTCGTGGTTAGTGAAAAAGGGATTGAGATTGATCCAGACGAAGTCAAAGCCATACAAGAGCTATCTCTGCCGCGTACCCAGAAGAAGGTTCAAGGTTTTCTAAGAAGATTAAATTACATTGCCCGGTTTATTTCACAACTAATCTTTCGCCTCCTCAAGAAACACAATCTGGGAGAATGGGATAAAGAATGCCAAAGGGCTTTCGACAAGGTCAAACAGTACTTATCCAATACTCTCGTGCTGATGCTACCTAACCCCGATAAGCCATTAATATTGTATTTGGCAGTATTCGAGAATTCCATGGGATGCGTATTGGGTCAGGGCGATGAGTCAGGAAGGAAAGAGAAGGCTATTTACTATCTTAGTAAAAAGTTCACGGAATGTAAGACAAGGTACCCGCCGATAGAGAAGTTGTGTTGTGCCCTAATTTGGACAACCTGAAGGCTGAGGTAGTATATGTTGTATCACACCACTTGGCTCATATCAAAATTGGACCCTTTAAAGTACATGATAGAGGCAACAGCCCTAAATGGAAGGATGGCCCGATGGCAAATTCTACTCTCTGAATTTGACATAGTCTATGTGAAACAGAAAGCAGTAAAAGGAAGCGTAATAGCAGATTTTCTGGCCAGTAGAGCTTTGGAAGACTACGAGCCTTTGAACTTCGACTTTCTGAATGAAGACCTAATATGTGTTGCTACCACTAAAGAAGGTGCTCTGGAAGAACTTCCTTGGAAGCTGAACTTCGATGGGGCATCGAATGCCGTGGGTAATAGAATCGGGGCAGTCTTGGTATCCCCAAACGGAGATCATTATCCATTCGCTAGTAAATTAGATTTTGATTGTACGAATAACATGGCAGAATACGAAGCGTGCATCATGGTATCCGCGCAGCCATAGAACGCAAGATTAAAGTGCTAGAGGTGTATGGGGATTCTGCGCTAGTAATTTACCAACTCAAGGGAGAATGGGAGAACAGAGACCCCAAGTTGATCGACTATCGAAAACTAGTCCTTGGATTGGTTAAAGAGTTCGATGACATTACCTTCTGCTACCTTCTACGGGACGAAAATCAAATGGTCGACGCTTTGGCCACCTTAGCTTCCATGATCAACGTCAATAAACAAGAAGATGTTAAACCCATCCGGATAAGCATTTATGAAACTCCAGCCCACTGTTACAAAATTGAAGAAGATGGAGAGAGAGATTATCACCCTTGGTATCACGATATATTGTAATACGTGAAGAATCGTGAATACCCGAACCAGGCAAGCAAAAATGACAAGAGGACGCTGAGAAGATTGGCCATTGACTATGTCTTAGATGGGTAGATCCTATACAAAAGAAGAAAGGATCAAATGCTACTAAGATGTGTAGACGCTGTAGAGGCTAAGAAAATCTTAGAAGAAGTCCATGAAGGCGTCTGTGGGACACACGCTAATGGCTTTACAATGGCTAGGCAAATTATGAGATTCAGGAACTATTGGTCCACTATGGAAGGAGACTGTGTCAATTACGCCAAGAGATGCCATAAGTGCCAAATCTACGGAGACAAAATTCATGTGCCTCCTTCACCGCTGCATGTTATGGTTTCTTCATGGCCATTCTCTATGTGGGGCATGGATGTGATTGGACCAATATCGCCGAAAGCTTCCAATGGGCATCGATTCATCTTTGTGGTTATCGACTACTTCACCAAATGGGTAGAAGCCGCTTCGTATGCTAGTGTCACAAAGTCAGCAGTGAGCAAGTTCCCGAAAAAAGAGATCATATGTCGATACAGAATGCCGGAGAGGATGATATCTGACAATGCATTAAACCTGAACAATAGTACGATCGCGGAAGTCTGCAGTCAATTTAAGATCAGACACCACAACTCGTCACCATATCGCCCGAAGATGAATGGAAGCAGCCAATAAAAATATTAAGAAGATTGTGGGGAAGATGACTGAGACCTACAAAGATTGGCATGAGAAGTTACTGTTTACCCTCTTTGCTTATCGAACGTCAGTCAGAACCTCAACCGGGGCAACCCCTATCTCTTTGGTCTACAGAATGGAGGCGGTGTTGCCGATTGAAGTCGAGATCCCATCACTCTGAGTTTTATCTACGTTAAAGTTGGACGAGGCAGAATGGATCCAGTCTCGATACGATCAATTGAACTTAATTGAGAAAAAAGGCTAAGAGCTATCCGTCATGGTCAGATGTACCAAAAACGAATGATGCGGGCTTATGACAAAAAGGTTCGCCCTAGACAATTCCACGAAGGAGACCTAGTTTTGAAAAAGATCCTTCCCATACAGAAGGATTTTCGAGGGAAATGGACGCCTAATTAGGAAGGGCCTTACGTGGTGAAGAAAGCTTTCTCCGGATGAGCATTGATTCTAGCCGAGATGGACGGTAGAAACTTGCCCAATCCTGTAAACTTGGATTTGATCAAGAAGTATTTTACCTGAAGAAAGAGAGGCCAGAGTGAAAACCCGCAAAGGGCGCTCTGAAATCTAAAAAAAAAATAGAGAGGCCAAGGTGAAAACCCGCAAAGGGCACTTTGAGACCAAAGGGGCTTTTGAGTTGAAAACCCGAAAACAGGTAGCTCAAATTTTGAATATGAGGCATATGGTAGTCTTGTCCTCCCAAAATCAGCAAGACAGAAGAACAGTACACCTTGGAGCATCAACAAAATATGCACGATCTCCTGAATACACATTTGGTTCGAAGGAGCCTTTGAGAAATTGGAATAGTGAAACTCGTGCTAAGATATCTGGGGCACCTCTTTTCTTTTTATTGTACTTTGTGCTTTAGTAGACTGGCTATCCTGCTTGATGTATTCACTTTCAGTTTTACTCAATAAAATTCCATTTAGTCCATTATGATAATCTCTTTCGAGCATTTTTTGTTAAAATCACGATTTTTGGACATGTAATATTCACACAAAAGATGTTATGCATATTACTCCGGAAAGTCTTTAAATAGTACAAGAACTTGAAACAGGGCCACTAGTCAGGACTAACCAGGTTCAAAGTTGGAAACATTCGAAAAAGAAGGGTCCTAATTGTGAATATTTTTTCAAATTTTCTATCGAAGATAACAGCTAAGCAAGAGGGCGTGGTAGCACATCAATGATAGAACCTGAGTGAATTATGAGCAATGACACCTTAAATGTTTAAAAAGGAATCACGCTCATGACATTTCTACATTCATAATCATTCATCTAGTTAGGAGCACTTGATTCATTTCGATCATAGCATTCTAATTGTTTGACATAAACACCACATCTAGTTAGGAGCACTTGATTCATTTCGATCATAGCATTTTAATTATTTGACATAAACACCACATCTAGTTAGGGACATTTGATTCATCTCGATCATAGCATCCTAGTTATTTGACATGTACAGATACAGGAAACCCATTCTACACATCATGTTTTCAGAAGACAGTGTAGCGACATTGGCGAATCCTACAGATTTGGCATCTCTGTATTAGTGAAGAGCAGATCAAAGATAACAAATTTGGCGTCTCTGTATTGGCGGAGAGCAGATCGAAGATAGCAGATTTAGCGTCTCTATATTGTCAAAGGGCAAATCAAAGATAGCAGATTTGGCATCTCTGTATTGGTGGATAGCAGATCGAAGATATCAGATTTGGCGTCTTTGTATTGTCAGAGGGCAGATTGAAGATAGCAGATTTGGCATCTCTGTATTGGCGGAGAGCAGATCGAAGATAGCAGATTTGGCATCTCTGTATTGGCAGAGAACAAATCGAAGATAGCAGATTTGGCATCTCTGTATTGGTGGAGAGCAGATCGAAGATATCAGATTTAGCGTCTCTGTATTGTCAGAGGGCAGATCAAAGATAGCAGATTTGGCGTCTCTGTTTTGGCAGAGAGCAGATCGAAGATAGCAGATTTGACATCTCTGTATTGGCAGAGAGCAGATCAAAAATAATAGATTGGTGTTCCCAAGTCTTCAAGAAGCAGGTTGAGGATAGCCAATTTGACACTCCTGAAGACATCAGAATACTTTTGGGGAAGATGAAGATCAAGATTTTGAGACTTAGCCAGACCGGGCAAAATTGGCCTTTTTATAGTCTTTGCTCTATTCTCGTTACACGACAATGAGCAAAGAGGGGCAGCTGTAATACCCAATTTTTGCCCGGCCCGCTACAAACAATCCAAAAACAAGTAAAAATATATAAATAATATAAAAATCCAAATATCAACAGTCCATATCTGTCCAATTACAACCCAAAATAAAACCAAATTAACCCAAACGGCCCAAAGACTGACCTAATATCGAAAATGAGCCCAAACGGCCCGAATACTAAACAAATTTGGCAAAACCCTAGCCCTAGTAGCAGATGCGCCACAACCGGACAGCAGCCCCAGCCTCCGTACCATGCCAGCACCTCCAGCAACCATGCCAAGCCTCCGTACACACGCCAGCGCGCACCCGTACTTGCAAAAAGACAAACAGAGCAGCAACAAATAGAAACAAAAGAGAAAATATTGTATTTTTTTAATTTATTTTCCTCTTTCTTTTCGGCTATAAAGCTAAGAATGGATCGATTATATTGGGTTACGTTCACAGACGAAATACAAAGGCATAATGTACAAGCAAAGAGATAATAACAATCGATCAAAAAAAGAGAGGTGATTTTGGCTCTCGTTTTTTATATACCTTTCTTCTTTTTTCTTCTTTCTGTTATCAGCATTGATTCAAATCCATCATCGTTACAAAAAAGGGTATAAAAGCATAGGGATAAGAAAATACCTTGCGAGTATGACGTAGACTTCTTTTGGTTTCGTCGATATCGGAGTCAAAATGGAGTCACGAGGCTAAAAAATGTCCCTCAAGGCATGAAAGTACCGATCGCCGTTTAGGGAGACGAATCGGTACCTGAAAAGGAGGGTTATAGGTCGGTTGGTGAAGCAAAATGGGGCTAGGGTTCTTGATTCGGCCAAATGTGGCCTTGTTTGAGGCTTTTATAGAACCAAAAACGGCACCGTTTGGGCCCGTTCCAATGGCTCCAAAACGGTGCCGTGTGTTTATGCCTGACCCGATCCGTCCCTTTCGCCCCTGGGATCCGCTTGTTTTTGTGGTGAGGGATTATTTGCCATATCGGTCCCTCTTCTTTCGCGCCCCAGGTCAATCAGCTCGCATTTGCGTTTCATTTTCTTAAAATTGCCCCTACGGTTTGCATACGTTCGCGCTTTAGTCCGCGCTTGTACACATCTTTTTGGAGTCTGGAATAATTCCAGCTTTGATCCTTGTATATTTGTACACATTATGCGCTAGCCTTTTTTTGTATTTACGAATTACCCTTCCATTTTAACGTGATTTTAATTAAGCCATCTCCTTTATGTGATTTCAATTAGTTTTTTTTATTCACTCTATGTTTTATTTTATTCCACTTGTGTTCATTCATTTGTATTCATCGTCTAACTTGCATCATTTACTTATCGTAATTTGGGTAACTATGCTATCATATTTCGTATACTGCCTCACGCAAGTGTTTTCTTTATATACACTATTATATATATTTAT
Source organism: Gossypium hirsutum (assembly GCF_007990345.1). NCBI lineage: Eukaryota > Viridiplantae > Streptophyta > Magnoliopsida > Malvales > Malvaceae > Gossypium > Gossypium hirsutum. The sequence continues at coordinate 2,716,207 of NC_053427.1, forward strand.
ACATATATATTTGGTATTAAAGTTGGTCTTATTTCATATATATATATATACATTGTCAACCTTATGCTATGATTTTCATATGTTTTCTTAAATTTATTATTGTATTTTATTATACAATCCCATATAACACATCTTCTAAATTATTTTTATATACGTATATATATTTATAGATATCTATATTTGATCTATATAACATTAGACCCTTGTATTTTAATATATATTTTTGCTATTCAAATGTGCTTTGTATATATATTTTACATGAGATTTAAGTTATTTTATATTCATTTATATTAGTACATGTATTTGACTCATATACATTACTAGACCTAAGTATATTATCATTTTTATATAAATTTACACGTATTTACATATATATATATACATACTCATTACTTTAATAGATTTTTTATTTTAAAATACCTTTTCTTTGTGATTTACCAAACATTTTCTTTATGTATATATGGAATAATTGTAGAAACTCTTTCAATTAAAATTATTATTATTATTATTATTTTCTTCTTTATATTACATTACTTGTGTATTTTATATAACCTATCATTTAAATGTTTTAATATAGGGGTGTGTATAATTTTTGGACTATTTTAAAAATTTATATATATCTCATTATTAACCTCATGTTCTTTTTATAATAAACTTGCATATACTTTAATGGTTGTCTTATATATATACATTCCTTGCATGGTATCCATCTTATTAAATTGCTAATAACTCATCATACATGATTAAGATTAAGCTATAATTTCTAGGTTAATTATTTTTTATCACTTATTCTGTCAGTTGATTAATATTCTCATTCATCAAGTATCGTACCTCACATGCGCATATTCCCCCATATCATCGCTTTCCTTTTGATTTTTGAAATGTGGCTTTATAAAATCTAAATTTTATGATTAATTTCGTCTTATTTCAAATCGAATTAATACGTTTTAAGCTAGTTTCACAATTTTAAAAAAAAATTCTTTAAAACGAAGGCGATATGCGACATTTGGCAATTCGCGGAATCGTGCCCTAACGTGTTGGGTTGCAATTTCTCGTTTGCTTAAAATAATCAAATATCCCTCCAAAATTTCACGCATGTCTTCTAAAAATCATTTAAAATGAAGGCAATATTCGGCGTTTAACAATTCGAGAATCACGCCCTATCGTGTTGGGTTGTGATTTCTCGTTTCCTCAAAACAATCGAATATTCCCTTAGGTTTTCACTCATGCTTATTAAAAACCTTTCAAAACAAGGGACGTTCGATGTTTGGCGATTGGAGAATCGTGCCCTATCGTGCTGGGTTGCGCTTTTTCATTTGTTCAAAACAATCGAGGATTCCTTTGGAATTTCACTCACATTTCAAAAACATTTTTAATTTTAGACATAAGGACAGTATTTAATCGATTTGATACCAATTTTGGGCGTAGTGAGGGTGCTAATCCTTCCTCATATGTAACCGACTCCTGAGCCCGTTTTCTCATATTTTCGTAGATCAGAATCGTTGTTTTAGTAAACCAAAAATGTTTTATTAAAATAACCAAATTCTTAGGTGATCCGATCACACCAAAATAAAAAGATCGGTAGCGACTCCACGTTTTATTTTCAAACAGTCGATTCCCCACTTTTATTAAACATAAAATTTTTAAATAAAAAAGGATGGTTTCAACATGTACAATACGAATTCAAACAGTATTACTCCTATCTCCTACTCTTAATATTATATCAAAAAAATTATCATATAAAATTTTAAAATTCAAAAAATTAAAGACTAAAAATAAAAAAGTTAAAATATAAAAATTGAATGTGAAACTTAAAAACTAATAATAGAATATAACAGTTTAAATTATAGATAGACTTTGGATTATTTTATTTAAAATCCTTAATTAGTGGAAAATAAAGACATCCGCATTGATTTCACTTCGTTTTCTTTTTTTCATTTATTTATTTTATTTTAAAAAAAAAGTGGTTGTTGGTAGAAGACACAATGATGTAAAGTTCACAGTGATTTTTAAAGTGATACCATGTTAATTTGTTATTTCTATATATTACTCACAAATATTTGAATACATTTGTAAGAAAAATATATTTACTTGATATTAACAATAATAAAAGTCGTTATACTTAATTAAAAAAAACATAATCTCTTTCACGAAATATAACAACTTTTACTAAAAATATTTTCTTCATATTTTCTCTGCACACAAAATTGACTTAACCCACACATTAATACTTAAATTATGTCACAAGTGGTACATAAACTATTTTCCTCCCCCCAATTGGTATCTCCATTAGTCGCACCATTTAGTCTATTTAAAAAAAAAAGTTTAACCCACAAATTACTACCTAAAAAATACTCTCTTTTTTCCCAAGTTGATATCTAAACTTTTTGTTATATCCGTTAAAAAAATTTTAACCAATTATCGAATGCCACATCATATAAACTTTAAAAAATAAATTTTAATTCTTTTATTTTCTTTTACATTATTTCTCTCCCTCTTTTATTTATTTTTTAATATTTATTTCTTATTCCTTTATAATGTTTGGCAAAGCCAACAATGTTCGAAATTGGCCCACGGGAGGTTGAAACGTTGCCAATTAATTTTGTTTTTAAACTTCATTGCCTATTTACTCGACTTGACAGAATTGAAAAAGTTCTCTCATTGATCAAAACCAATATTTTCAGAACTATACTAGATCAGTCGATTGGATAGGAAATTGATTTGGATATAGAAGTAAAACTGGCTGACTCGGGGACCAATACAAATAAATTGAACCAAGTTAAAAAAAACCTAGTTGAACCATTTTTATCTATTTTTAATTTAATTTTTATGGAATTTTAATATTTTTAAATTTATATAAAGAAAATAATATGTTTATCTTTTTTGTTACAGGGCGGTTTTTAATTGGTTGCCTTTTTTGAAAGGGATAAATATCAAAACTGTACATAAACTATGGTTTAATACGTATTTGTATATATAAGCTTTAATTTTGTACAATTGTATACATAAAATTTTGATTTGATCCAATTATTGTAAATAATTAACAAAATTATTGTTATAACATTATTTTATGTTTATATATTGCATATATAAATAATTATATTTATCCACTATAAAAATAAATTGATGAATTTATTTCTTTAAATGAGTATGATTAAATCAAAATTAAAGTTTCAAGTATAGATTTGAACCACAATTAGAGTTTCACGTGTATAATTGAATCAAATTAAAGTTAATGTATATAATAACATATTAAATCAAAATTCATATATAATTTTGAAATTTATGTCTTTTTTTTTAAATAGACTTAACGGTTTGTCCAACAATAGAGTTCCCCATTTTGGGAAAAATAGTTTAGGTAGCATTTGTGACCAAAAAATATTTAAGTACCAAAATGGGAAAAATGACAAAATCTAGATACCAATTCAAGGATTAAGCATTTTTTTTTCAAAAAATAAACTTAATGGATTCACTGACTTTGAATAACAAAGGTAGAAAATACTTCTCTTAAAAAACCAAACAAAAAAAAAAAAGAGTGATAAAATTATAAATCAGTGATTTAAGCGTATTCAAAATAATGATATCCTTGATTGCAAAGCTATTGAAGATTTGAAGAGATAAAATTATAAGTAAACACCACATTTCTTTTAAATAAAATAATCACTTTTTCTTGCTTATGTTTAATGCTTCTCTTTTGACTTTAAAAAACGTTTTCACATCATTGAGGCTTCTTTCAATTATTATTTTATTCTAAAAGTAAAAATAAAATAAATGAAAAAAAAAAGCAAAATCAATAACTCTAAACTAATTAATGATATATTTAAATAAAATAACCTCGAAATGTTTTCAAAAGTGAAGACTTGATTAAACTCTATTTATAATTTAAATAGTTAACTTTCTTAATAATTTTTGCATTTTGTATAAGTTGTGTATTTAATTTTCATACTTTAATTTCATTAATTTTATTTTAATTTTTTTTATTTTAAAATTTTAGTTACGATCAAATGGTAATTGTTAAATTCATTAAGTTATGTTATGCTATTTTTAAGAGTGATATTATGTGGTCGGATCGTAACATGGAAAAATAACTTTTATTAATAGATGAACCTAAACATGTCTTTAGTCTAGTAGGAAATTAGCAAACCGATTGAAAGACTAATATGTTGTCTATCAAGTCTAATGGGGGAGATGTTTTGTCTTCAGCATAAAAGGAAATGGCTTCCGAAAGATAGAGACACAGATGTGACTGACTAGACTGACAACACATCGGACAGGACCCAAATAGAATAAATTTTAGATCCGTTCATGGATCTATTCACTTGTGATGTTCGTAGTGTGGCATACATTAATCCTGGGTGGATGAAGGACTATGTATGCGTCACTTGTATGCTTTAGTGTAAGTAAAAGCTTGAGTCCAAATTGATAAAGAACTGAAAGTTGGTGTGTTGGGTATACGACTTGTACAGTATGTAGCGTTATTCAAAATAGTAGAATTCAAAGCTCAATAAATGAGTGAATGATATCCTTTAATTGACATTACATAATAGATTAAAAGTAAACGTGACTACATGTCGTTTTTCTTTGTGGTAAACGACATGATTACTATTTGATAGTAATTAACTTTTCATGAAAGAAGATGTAATGGTTATCATGACATAAAATAGGATCATATTGGAAGAACAAATTTATCTCAAAGAGATTAATATATCCTATGAGGGTAACCCACTTATGACTATATCATTGGATGATGATTGATTAAGTAGTTTTCGTAATGGTATGTAATAAGGGAGATGTCAATCACAATACTATAATGAAATAACTTCATGATTAAATAAGTTCATAATTAATAGGTAAAAAGCTAGAACTTCATTACAAATCATTTGAAGCCTAATTGCATATGTTTAATCGATCTTTCTGCTAGCTTACTAAAACCAAAAATGATTTGCATATAAAATCAAATGAGCAGAAATGAATGGAAATGATAAAGTTAGATAAATGTGTCACATTCACAAATGAATGTGTTTTTTTACACTGAGTGTAGAAATGACTTGAGAATTAATTTAAGATTTTTGAATTATTATTTAATTAAAGAATTGAAATTTAAAAATGAAATTAAATTAATTAGCCATTGTGAATCCGTTGAGAATATAAATTAAATATATTTTCTCATAAATTCTTTTACAATAAAGTTCTCGTAACTTTAACACGATTAAAATGAGATTGAAAAAATTATTTAATTAGAAAATTAATTTATCTAATTAAATTAAGTAAATAAACAATATTTATTTTGAGAAATAGAAAAACATGTATTGGGTTAAATTAAATTATAAAATGTTGGGTTAAAATTTAGAAAGCACAGATAATTCAACTCAATACAGGAAATGCCCAAATCTCTCTCATATTACATATGAAGGGCAGCATTCCTAATGTACTTAACTAGGGAGTGCCCCCCCCTTCTAGTTAAATTAGAAAACTAATTTTTCTATTAAATAAATATTATTTGTGTTTTACTAATTCTATTAGGATTCTTTTATATCTCCTTATAGATAGATGACACTGGTAGATCTATTCATACAACTTTCACATAAGTTTTTAATATTGTTAATCTATCATAAAATTGTGGATATTTATTTTCTAATAATAAATTATATCTTTATAGGAATAACAATTTTACCTGTTTTTATTGCAAAGAAAATTACATTCCTACTAAAAGTGATAAATTATTTTTGATTCTATGTTTGGTTTGTGATTGTTCAAACCCACACTCAAAGTAATTTGTGGTATGAGGATAGCGAAAAATACTATTCTGTTGAATGCTGGAAACGCCTAGGATCTGTTTTGCACAAAGCACAGGTATTTTTAAAAAAAAAAATTTATTGCTGTAAATATTACAAACCAACTCAATTTTAAAAATTTTATTAAAAATTTTAATTTTTCTCCATGACAAAAAACTGTTTTATTAAACTGAATTTTTCCAACACGTGGCCACATTGGAAGTTGATTCTTATGTCATGGGTTGCGCGTCGGTGCTCGCAACCATGACAAACTGGTGCGATCCATCGTGTTCGAGGGAGGTCATTAAGCCCAACCAAACTGGCCCAACCAAACTGGCCCGGTGATTGGAGAGATTAAAAGCCCATCTCAAGAGCCTGATAGAAATGGGAAGTGTTCTAGAAGATATAATTATGGAATCTTAGAGTTCTATTTGTATATAGCTGGTTATGTAAGCTTAGAGTTCTAATTGTATTCAGCTTTTAAATTATAGCTATTGATATACTGTGAGGCTCAACTATAAATAGAGACCTCTTTGCTCATTGTATATTCATTGGGTTATTAATAAGAATTTTGAGAGCATTCACTCAAACTTTTCTCTCAAGTGTTCTTGCTTTTGTTCATCTTTCAAGGCTCGTTCTTACTTCGTTCTTCTGTTGTTCTTCGTGAAAATCTTAAGGGAATTCTATTGAATCCTTTATTGTTGCGAGTGAAGTTGACTTGGGTGTTTTTGCTGCTGAATCTTTTTTGTTACAAGTTAGGCTGACTTAGGCGTTTTGAGCAGAGAAACTGCCTAAGGCCGCACGGATCGCGTGGGAAAACTCTAAGTCCGTGACAGTTGGTATCCAAGCTAAGGTTCGAAGCCACCGTTGAAAGATGTCAAAAGAAGTTGAGGGAATGGAGACCCGTGGGAGGGCTAGGAAAGCCAGTCGCTCAAGGGACATATTGTCAGCTTTAGAGGATCGCGTCGTCACTCTCGAGAGTTCAATGGGGGATATCAAGGAGAGGGTTGAAGATGTTGATGATAGGCTCCATGATGGACTGCAGTCCATGCAGGAGCAGCTTAAAGAGTATGTGACGGATAATATGAAACAGTTGACTGGTAGAGATGATGCCATTGAGGCTATGGTGGTGGCCTTGAAGGGAGAGATTGTGGAGCTCAAGGGTGAACTCACAATCTACAAGGTTACCTTGGGCAACGGTGGGTTAGCGGCTGCCGCACCCAAGCCCAATATTGATGTTCCCAAGCCCAAAGAGTTTAAGGGATCAAGGTCCGCAAGAGATGTGGACAACTTTTTGTGGGGAATCGAGCAATACTTCTGTGCCAAAGGCATCACGGAGGATGTCACTAAGGTAACTACTGCTGCGATGTATTTATCTGACGTTGCTTTGTTGTGGTGGCGTCGTAGGTCCACTGATGTGAGACGTGGTGGGTCTGAAATCGAAACATGGGAGGAGTTTCGATGTGAGTTCAAAGCACAGTTTTACCCAGAGTATGCCGAGGATGAGGCTCGGGCAAGGTTGCGTCGGCTTGCGCAACAAGGCACTGTGAGGGAGTATGTACAGGAGTTTAGCGAGCTTATGCTCCAAATCTCAGATATGAGGGAGAAAGAGGCATTCTTTTCCTTTATGGACGGATTAAAACCGTGGGCGAAGCAAGAGTTGCAGCGCCGAGGAGTTCAAGAGCTCACCAAGGCTATGTCAGTAGCAGAATCACTTGCTGAATTTGGTGGGAGGAAAGACAATTCCAATTCTTCTAAACCCAGATTAAAGGGTAATAGTGGGGGAGATAAAGAAAGGCCCACTAGGAATGGCGATGGTAAGAAACCTTGGGACAAGAGAAAGAGTGGGCCTATAAGGTGCTTCCACTGTGAGGGTCCACATATGATCAAGGATTGTCCAAAGAAGGCCGCTCTCAAGGCTATGGAAGCAAAGGGGGAGTCCGATGTGGAGGATAACAACCTTGGATCGATACTAGGGGGTGTCGAAGATAGAATGAGCCATGGTTTGATGTTTGTAGACATCATTGTGGCCGGCAGAAAATTGAATGCGCTCGTCGACACAGGCGCTTCTGATTTATTCATGTCTGAGGAGGCTGCTTGTAAACTAGGCCTCAAGATAGATAATGAAGGGGGTCAGATCAAAACAGTGAACTCAGAAAGTATTCCAATCAAGGGGGTTGCAAAGGGAGTGGATCTTCAGCTGGGTAATTGGTCAGGGAAGGTATCCATTAAGGTAATACCACTTGATGACTATGATTTTGTGGTGGGACTAAGCTTCCTTGATCAGGTTAAAGCTCTTATTGCCCCTTCGAGCAATTACATGGTGATTTCAGATGCGAAACATCAATCCATGGTGAAAGTGACAAGGAAGAGAAGCTTTGAGGGAAAAACACTATCAGCAATTCAGTTTGCTAAAGGTGTACGGAGAAATGAAGTCTCATATTTAGCCACCTTGAAGATCGAAGAGACCGCTGAGTCTGTTAGTGAGACCCCGAAAGAAGTGGGACAATTGCTACAATTATTTCGAGATGTAATGCCTGCTCAGTTGCCAAAAAGTTTGCCACCCAAGAGGGAGGTGGACCACAAAATCGAGTTAGTATCCAATGTGGTGCCGCCAGCAAAGGCCCCCTATCGTATGTCTCCGCCAGAATTAGAAGAGTTGCGGAAACAATTGAAGGAACTTTTGGATGCGGGATTCATTAGACCATCTAAATCCCCATATGGTGCGCCAGTGTTGTTCCAAAAGAAACACGATGGGTCCTTAAGAATGTGCATCAATTATCGAGCTCTAAACAAGATCACCGTGAAGAATAGGTATCTTATTCCTCTTATCGCAGATTTGTTCGACCAGCTTGGTAGTGCAAGATGGTTTACCAAGTTAGATTTGAGATCGGGGTATCATCAAGTTCGGATAGTCGAGGGGGACGAACCAAAGACAGCTTGTGTGACACGGTACGGTTCGTATGAGTTCCTTGTGATGCCTTTCGGACTCACGAATGCTCCAGCTACATTCTGCACCCTAATGAATAAGGTACTTCAACCCTTTCTTGATCGTTTTGTGGTTGTTTACCTTGACGATATTGTGGTCTATAGCAAGTCGTTTGAAGAGCACGTAAGACACTTGAGGGAGGTGTTCCAGACTTTGAGGGAAAATGAGCTATTCGTCAAGGAGGAGAAATGCTCATTTGCCCAACAAGAGGTGTCATTCTTAGGCCACATTGTGGGAGGCGGTAAGATCCGAATGGATAAAAATAAGATTCGAGCCATTTCAGAGTGGGAGCCTCCAACCAAGGTAACAGAGTTGAGATCTTTCCTTGGATTGGCAAATTACTATCGCCGCTTTGTCGAAGGCTACTCCAAAATTACCACTCCCTTGACGGACATGTTGAAGAAGGGGAAGGTATGGGATTGGAATCCAGAATGTGAGAAGGCCTTCAACCAATTGAAGCAAGAAATGACGAGGGAGCCTGTACTTGTCTTGCCGGATTTTACGAAGCCTTACGAGGTACGTACAGATGCATCAGATTATGCTATTGGGGGAGTACTGATGCAAGATGGACACCCAATTACTTTCGAGAGTCGAAAGCTTAACGAGACGGAACGTAGATATACGGTCCAAGAGAAAGAGATGACTGCGGTAGTACACTGCTTGCGCACATGGAGACATTATTTATTGGGTTCCAGGTTCGTGGTCCTTACCGACAATGTTGCCAATAGTTACTTTCTAACCCAGAAAAAGTTGTCTCCCAAGCAGGCTCGATGGCAGGTTTTACTAGCAGAGTTTGATTTCACAATGGAATATAAACCAGGAAGTGCCAACAATGTTGCTGATGCACTTAGTCGAAAGATGGAATTCGCAGCAATCAGTCAACCTGATGGCTCTTTGTTGGAACGCATTCGAGAGGGATTGTCCCATGATCCTACGGCCAAAAATTGGATTGAGCTTGCCAAGGAGGGAAAAACAAGAAGATTTTGGCTTGATGGGGAGCTAGTATACACTCATGGACACCGCCTCTATGTGCCCCATTATGGGAAACTCCGTAAGGAAGTCATGAAGGAATGTCATGACTCGAAATGGGCAGGCCATCCAGGGATGCATCGCACTTTGGGCCTTTTGGAGGATCGCTATTATTGGCCTCACATGGGTGCTGATGTGGAAACCTATGTGAAAACTTGTCTAGTGTGCCAACAAGACAAGGTTGAGTTAAAGACTCCAGCCGGCTTGCTTCAACCCCTGCCAGTCCCAGAAAGGCCATGGGAGAGTTTATCCATGGATTTTATTATTGGTTTGCCTAAGTCTGACGGGTTTGCCAGTTGCGAAAGTGGTGAAGGAACTTGATAATTAATTATTCATTATAAAAATAATAAAAAATAAAAACTTGATAGTAATTCATCAACAAAACCTATCCCACTAGCAAAAGTGGTGAAGACTTTTCATACTTAATTATCCATCATAAAAATAATAAAAAGGTGACAGCGTGAAGAATTCATCCACAATGCCTAAAAAAGTAGTGAAGAAACCCACAATCTCGATAGTAATTACTCACTATTCTTTTCGGAGCGCAAACAAAACTAAAATCAAATTCAAATTAATACTGTGAACTCAATATTTGTTCTGCTCTAACCACATGGCTTAACCATGGTTATTCCTCTTTGGATTTTTATAAATTATTTTTAATTTCTTTTAATTTTTTATCCGAGAGATCCATTTTTTTTATTTTTATGGGTAAATCAATTTAGAATTTATATTGTAACACCCTAAAATTTAGGAGTTTAGAATAATTAGGTATTATTGTATTAAATCTAAAACGAAATCTAATTAAGAGGTCTAATTTAAAAATAGTATGTTTTAATTAAATTAGGACTTAATTAAAAAAAAGTAAATATGAATTAAATATTAATAGTGAGGCCTATTTCAAGAAAAAATTAGAATTCATATCAATTCTAAAGCAAATCAATTTATAATTCATATCAATTCTAAAGCAAATATTAATAGTATGTTAACGAATGGAAAAGATACATGCAAAAAGGCGTTGATTCTAATTCAATTTCGTTAGAACAACTTTACTAGAAAATAAGTTTCTTTACATAAAATGGATACATATACGGTCTCGCCTTCACATTCAAAACATTAACTTTCCCAAGAAACAAAGCCAATTCTCGGCCTCGATCCGACTCTGATTCATATTTCAGGCTTTGAATGGCTATGATTTGCAAGTGATCAGCCACTTCTCATACTCGGACCAAAGCTTCGCTCATAACGTGGTCCATAACTCTGACCTGCCCCTCTCACAGGCTATCACCTTTCTCTTGTTGCCTTTTCTTGGACCATATTCGCGTGGCCGTGTTGTTTTCTACTTTATCAAGAAACCCATTTTCCATGACAAGCTCTCTATTTAGCAACCGAACACGAATCAACACTCCTTTTTTTTATATGAAAATGCAATGCAATCATAGCCAAAACAAAACGAAACAAGTCAGTACATTTCATACAAAGCTAGTATTTAAAGCAAGCAATAAATAATACATAGAGCAGATATTCGGGTGACCACTAGAGGTTCGGTATGGTCCTATCTAGGGTAAGCTCTTAGGGCTCATTACATGTGGTTTGGTTCTAAAGTAAGGGTACCTGAACCGACAGATTCCTAGATCCTCACCCATTATAGGCTCATACGAACCGAGTTCAGTTTAAGGGAATATATTTCCTTATGGCTGTACGAGATGAAGATCTCACAAAGAGACAAGTACGGATGTATTTCGAAAGCGATCCACTATCCTATATGGAGGTGAAGACCTCACGAAGGAATAACTTCTCACTCCCACTTAAGAAGGGCAAAATCGAACGGTTATGCAATGCAATATGCGAAAAACACATAAAAAAAACTTTGGAACCAATAAAACAGATATACTGGATCGCTATACAACCTGAGATATCAAAACATGAACGATGAAATGCAACGAAGGGATCATAAATTTAAACCAAATTATCAATTTTTGACAAAAAGACCAAAAGTAATCAACTCGTGGCTGGACTTTCTTATTTTGTCCCTAGTGGAGTCTCCAAGCTGTCGAAACCTTTTTTTTTAGTTCAAGTTTTTATTTTAAAAATAGGAGTTGCCACCAATCCTTTTTTTTATCAGAAGTGATCGGATCACATCTTAATTTGATCATTTTAATAAAAGTTTAGATTTACTAAAATGATGATTTCTAGTCTACAAAATCCAAGAGATGGGTTTGGGAGTCGGCTACGCACGAGGAAGGATTAACACCCTTGTTACGCCCAAAATTGGTAGCTAATTGATTACTTGATGTCTTTGGTGTCAAAAATTAAAAATTTAAAGAGAATTTAAAACACGATCCAACTTTACATAATGTTATTTTTAATTAAAACGTATGTAAAAGAGCCTTTTATCTCGAGGTAATAAAATGTCACATCCCGTAAGGTAGAACATGACATCTTGAATCCTCGAAAATAAGCTCGTTGTTTATTTTATTATTTACTTAGATCTCATGTATTTTAATTTTAAAAGGATATTCAGTCATCTAGGTTCAACGAGAAAGTCAAAACCTCGTAAGTTAGGGTACGACTTCCAGAATCTCCAAATACAGAATATTGCCTTATTTTTAAAAATTTCTCCTTTTTTTGAATAATAAAAAATGTAATATTTAAAACGATATGTATTTAAAACGATAAAGTAACTTAAAATAAAATAAAAAAATACATGATTGAAAAGACACGACTTGAAAATGCCAAAAATAATCAAAGGAATAATGAAATAACATAAAAAAATAAAATAAAATAAAATGAGGTAATAATGAAAATATAACAATATATATATGAACAATATAAATATTAAAATAAAAAGCAAGGAAAAATAATAAATAGATAAATAATAATAAAATAAAAAATTCCATGAAAGGGTTGAAATTAAATAAATAACGGATTTAATTGAAATTTAAACGAAACTAGGGGTATAAATTGCAAATAATAAAAATAGGCTAATAAGGATTAAAATGTAACGCGTTAAAAAGAATAGAGACTGAAAAGGAAAATATCCCTTGTTTGCGCAGCGATTCTCAGGTGGACCAAAATAAAACAAAAATGAAATTATATGGTAAAATGTGTAAATATATAAAAATAGATAGGACTAGATTGAAAAATAAATGAAAGGTGGAAGGGTCGGGGTCGCGAATAACCCATTGGTTGCGAAAACACGCAGATCTTAGCCACTTTTGGGCCGGGTCTTGGGTTTTCATTGTTTTTGGGCGATTTGTGTGGTGTATTGGGCCTGACATGTAATTTGGACTTTGAGACTGTTAATTTTAATTTTTATCTTTTCTGTTTGATTTTTGTTTGGGCTCGGGCAAAAAATGACCTATTACAGGTGCAATAAAAATAAATAAAATAATAGATATTTTATTCGAATAAAATTATATATAATATATTATCAAATTTTATTAACAATGATTTAATTATACATCAAAGTATATATAAAAGATTATAATATTCAATAATAAAAAGAAGCCACTTATATATTTTACTTCAAAAAGAAGTTCAATGTTAACGGTAATTAAAATAAAAAATGTTTTTACTAAAAAGATAAAATAATTGATTTATTGATTCATATATAGTTATATTTTAGAGATATATAGTATTAATAAAGAATGAATAAATTTATATTTTATCAATGTAAATATAAAATATTTAATTTAATAAAAATGGAATTTTACTTTAAGAAAGACATTGACTTTAATGGTAATAATAATTATTATTATTTTACTGTAACAATAAACAATATAAATTTATTTACAATAATTTGGTTTATCAATTTAAATAACAAAGTAGGATCTGTATTTGTGATGAAGAAAAACATTTTAAAGTTAAACCAGCGGCTTCCCATTCTTCTTTCTTCATCCAATTTGTTTTTTTGCTTTCAACTTCTCTAATCTGTGTTACTCATCAATTCCACTCTTAGTTTTTCAGTTTTCACATTTTCTTCTATTCTGTCTGTCAATTAAGGAAAAAAATCAAACTTTCTTTTATTTCTGAAAGGCAGGCTTTCTTCTTACCTAGATTTCCACTTCGCAAAAGGAACAGTGCAGAAGATAGTTCAGTGAGGGTAAGTTTTGAGGAACTGCTCCTCAGTGCTATATTTTTTCATCTTTTTGTTGAATGCCATTTATTGGCCTTTTCACAATTTTCTATTACGTCCTCTAAATCAACTCTTTTCATCTTTTACAGCTCTATTTACTTGCTGGTATTCACACAGAGAAAGAGAGAGGTAAGTTCAAGAATAATTTCTACCTTCTTCCATAATCATCTTTTTCTAATGAAATATCTTTGATTTAGAACAATAATTACAGCTTCTTCAATAATCATCTTTTTGTTATGAAAATAATAATTTTTTATTTGTCTTTATGTTAATCTTCTTACTAATAACCAATATTTTTGTTCAACCTCATCAGACTATCAACAAAAATGGCCGAATTTGTTGCCGCTGCTGCTGTCGAAAATGTGACAAACCAGGCAATGACATACGCATCACCTTATCTCCGTTACTTTTTCCGTTATGGACAGATTGTTCAAGATTTCACGAATCAACGAAACGCACTTAAATTGAGGAAAGGTACAGTGAAAGATTGTGTCGGTGAGGCTAAAAGGCAAATTGAGATCATCTATGATGAAGTCGAGGACTGGCTTAGAAGGGCTGAGAAAGAACTGGAAGAAACCCAGAACTTGGAAGATGAAATAGATCGCGTCAAGTGTTTCAAATGGTGTCCTAAATGGGGCTGGCGATATTGCTTAAGTAAGAAACTGGCAGAGAAGACTCCTATTATCTCTGACCTTTTACAGACTTCTAACTTTGCACAGGTGGGCCGTCGTGGTTCTCTTAAAGGAATAGAGTTCATCACATCCACGGATTTCAGGGACTTTGAGTCTTCAAAATCTGCTTTCAACCAGATCATGGAGGCTATAAATGCTGTCAACATGATCGGACTGCACGGAATGCCAGGAGTTGGTAAGACAACTTTAGCCAAAGAAGTTGGGAAGCATGCTCGAGAACAAAAGCTCTTCGATAAAGTTGTGATGTTTACCATGTCCCAAAATCCAAACATCAGAACAATTCAAGATAAAGTGGCAGAGATGTTTGGTTTAAATTTTCGAACAAATACCGAAGAAGGACGAGCAGAAGAGTTATGGTCGAGATTGAAAGTTGAGAAGCACATCCTCATAATTATCGACGACCTCTGGGACGAATTCAAATTGGAGAGTATCGGAATTCCATTTGGCGATGAACACAAGGGTTGTAAAATTCTTCTGACTACACGTCAACAGCAAGTCTGCAGTAAAATGAGGTGTCAGGAGGAAATTCAACTTGGCATCTTATCCAAAGACGAAGCATGGGTTTTATTTAAAGATCAAGCGGGTTTAGAAGATGACTGTTCCATCTTGAATGAGGTAGCCAAAGAGGTTGCTGGTGAATGTAAGGGATTGCCTCTTGCAATTGTAACCGTGGCAAAAGCTCTGAAAGATAGGAGTTTAGATGAGTGGAGAGACGCAAATCAGAGATTCAAGGACTCAACGCATTTCTATGATGAAGAAGTCCTCGGGGGTGTCCTCGAGCCTCTTAAGCTTAGCTACGATTATTTGAAGAAAGACAATAACCAAATGACGGTAAATCACATCCAAATGTGCTTCTTACTGTGTTCCCTTTTTCCTGAAGATGATGAAATCTGTACTGAGTTATTGATTATGTGTGGAATTGGAGTAGGATTGTTCCCTAATGTTTACTCAATTGAAGATAAAAGGAAGAAGATTGTTGAAGCACTAAAAAAACTCCAAAAATCTGGCTTCTTATTGGAAGCTGATTGTGCATATATGATGAGAATGCATGATGTGGTTCGAGATTTTGCTCATTGGCTAACATCAACCGGAGAAAATAGGTTCATGGTAAAAGATAAGTTGAAAGAATGGCCTGATATGGTTGAAAGTTTTGAATGTTATACTGCAATCGCTTTATGGAATTGTAGTAGTAACCTAAAAAATTTTCCTGACAAAGTGGAATTTTCAAAGCTCAAGACTTTGTTTCTTCAGGGGGAGCAGAAGGCTGATTCACTAGTGGTTTCCAGTACATTTTTTGAAGAAATGAAAGCCCTCCAAGTTCTATATCTCAGAAATGTTAGTTTCTCGCTGAAAGGATTTAATTCCTTACCAAATCTTTAAAACTTTGTGGTGTGAGTATTGCAAGCTGGAAAACTTCTCATCATCACTGACGAATATGAGAAGCCTTGAGATTCTTGCATTGATTTCGACTGGGATTGATGAGATAAGTGAAGAATTAGTGAAATTGTCTACACTGAAATATTTACGTCTTTCTGGTGTTGAAGCAACAATGAAAATCCCCCCCAAGTTGGTATCAAGGTAAGAGTGCATCAGATTTTATTATCTTTTTTTTTTATCATATTCGTATTTTGTTTGACATCATTTATTTTCCTCTTAATTACTTTAATAGTCGAGGGCAATAAATATTAAAAAAACAGCTTAATAAATTAAGGCATAATATAAAATTTAGACTTTAACATTTACATCATTTATCAATTTAGTCCTTGCTCAGTTTTTAGTTAAATTTAGTTTTGAATATTTTAAAAAGAGTCGATTTTGAGCATCAATCATTTAAAAAATGCTGACTTGTTTTTCAACAGAAATACTAACTAAAATGTTTAAGTTTTTAAACATGAAAGCCGTTATAACAATCCATATTTATTTCATGCTATATTTGTTAAAAATTTTATGATTTTTTTAATTGTATGAATTTCAAATTTTTTATTTTTTTGAATATTTTTATAAATTTTAAATTATTTTTTAACTTGACATATAATAGGTAAAAATATTGTAGTTTTAGAGTGTTTTTTGAAACTTTTTTGTAGTTTTAGAGTTGATATACATATGAATATCATTCCATCATTTAATAAGATAAATAAATATTGGAAAATTTATAAATAAAAATAAATTTATTTAAATATTATAATAATTATTTTTAATAATAAATTTAAAAATACATGATTTAGGGATTTAAGATTCTGCAATGATAATTATGGAAAACTCTAATAAATGTATCAATTAATGAAGTAATGGTAGTAAGATACGATAATGAGGCATTTTAACATGTACATTGTATTTTCTATATTAAAACTCAAATATTCTTTTACAAGACTAACCTAATATTCATTAATATTCATATTCATCCAGAATTTTTAAAAAAGTTATTACTTTTTAAAAACATTTTTAATTTGAAAAAAGAAACCCTCCATCTACCTCTAATTTAAAATGACTTTAGTTTTAGTAATAACAAAAATAATTAATATTCCATTTTATTAAAAAAATTATTGAAGTATTGATTTAGAAGTTTTAATGGAAAATATGTTGTTGAGTATTTATTAAAATTGTATTTAAAACAACTTCAATTCAATCTAACTATAACAAAATTTTATACACAATTAATCAAAGTTTTAATTTTCATGCTTTTCAAAAGGAAAACGTGTAGCATTTAATACCTTTTTTCAAAATTATATGTTTTTATCTTTCCGCATAATAAATAAAAAATTATTCTTTGAAACACACACAAAAAAAATGACTCATGTGATATATATATTTTTAAGCCCCCAACCAATATGTATTGTATCATATAATTTAACAACTATTTTTTTTATGAATATAATAGGTTGATTTCACTACAAGAGTTACATGTGAAGGAAAACGATATCAACTTATTGGAGCTGAATTCATTGTCTCGTTTAACGGCACTATCACTGGAACTTTCTACTAATCAATTTTCTCAAGAAGATTTTGTGTTTCCTAAACTACGAAGGTACCATATAGTTGTAGATGATTGTTTTAGCTTTTGGGAAGAGCTAACCATTAGACGATTGACAATTCAAAACTTCTCGTCTTCATTGAGTGCATTTAACAATTTATTTTGCAATGTGGAAAACTTGAAGTGGAAGAAGGTTAGTGGACGGAAGAACATAGTGCCAAGCATAGGTAAAAAGGTACTAAATGAGTTGACTTCTTTAGAGCTTGATTCTTGCGACGATATGGAATTTTTGATTGATATAACAAGAGATCAAGGGCTAACTGTTGCATTCTCTAATTTGGTGGAATTAAATATACAAAGCATGGTTTCTTTGAAAGGGTTGTGTTATGATCTTTCTCCATCCCATCATGCAATTGCAAGCCTCACAAGACTAAAGGTTGTGACAATTAAATCTTGCCCTAAACTGAAAACAATCTTCCCACCTTGCGTTGCTCAGAGTATGTTGTGTATGGAAAAACTCTACATAAGCAACTGCGATGGACTAGAGCAAGTAATTGGTTTTGCCCTAGAAGAAGAAGTTACTAAGGTAGAGATGCCTATTCTCCCCAATCATTTTGTTAATCTAGCTAACTATTTTTACTTTTTGATAGCATTTTTTTATAGGGATGAAAACAATACAAGAAAACTGTTAAGAAATGGCTTAAAATTGGTAGTGGATTGTTGTTGTTGGTAGTGGGTTGTTGGTGGTAGTGGATTAGTGGATGGTTGTTGGTGTCCATTTTCAACCACAAATCTTTGCCAAAGTTTTGGACAATTATGTCCTTGAACTCTCTTATAAATAGAGAGGTTCATTAGCCATATTCATCATCCCAAACCAAGAGAGAGCAAAGCTTGTTCTTTGAAAGCTAGGATTTTAGCTTTCGGGTTTTCTATAGGGGTTGAGAGTTGTGAGGTTCTCGGGTTGTGTCTTGAGTGTAAAACACTTGTAATCTTCATCTTGTTATAGTGAAATTTCTTTTCGCCTCTGCCCATGGACGTAGGCATTAAAGCCGAACCACGTAAATCCTTGTGTTCACTTTATTTTTCGTTCCGGTCAATTTACTTGTAGTCATATCGGAGTTCTCGAATCGATCCTTTCCGCAACAAATTGGTATCAGAGCGTAGTTGAAGGAGTGATAATATTTTCTGAATTGCCCTGTGACTGCAGCTTTGTCTGATCTTTCACATCAGGAAGAAAATATTATCATTCATTCAAAGGTTCCAAATTATGGCTACAAGTGTTTCATCGACTAAGTATGATGTCGAGAAATTTACCGGGAAAAATAGTTTCAGTTTATGGCGCATCAAGATGCGGGCAGTGCTGGTTCAACAAGGATTGCTAAAAGCATTGTCTGGTAAAGATAAATTACCAAGCACGCTTTCGGAAGAGCAAAAGGATGACATGCTAGAAAGAGCACATAGTGCTATTCTGCTATGTCTAGGAGATGAAGTGCTACGAGAAGTAGCGGATGAGAAAATCGCGTCCGGTTTGTGGCTCCGGTTAGAGAGCAAGTACATGACGAAGTCATTGACGAACCGGCTCTACCTCAAGCAAAGACTCTATGCCCTGAAGATGGAGGAAGGTACACCTGTTTCCCAGCACCTGGATAAATTCAATTCCATTATCATGGATTTGAATAATATCGATAACAAAATCGATGATGAGGACCAAGCAATAATTGTTTTGTGTTCTTTGCCTCCCTCGTATGAGAATTTTGTTGATACAATGATGTACGGTCGTGATGACCTGACTCTAGAGGAGGTGAAAAATGCCTTAAGTTCCAGTGAGTTGAGGAAGAAAATCACTGGTAAGGTGGTCGAAAACAATGAAGGCGAAGGCTTGGTTGCTCGAGGAAGATCCAAGGCAAAGGGTGGAAGTTCAAGTAAAAGCCATCCTAGATCGCAGTCCAAGAAGAGAATACAGTGCTACTACTGTAAGAAGTACGGGCACATGAAGGTAGATTGTCCGAAAAGGAAGGAGAAATCAGAATCACAGGAGCAACAAAATGATCGTGCGAATGTAGCTGATGCAGATTCTTCAAGTGATGCCGAGATCGTTCTTGCAGTATCCGACTCTTACGCTGGTGGGAGATGGATTCTTGATACGGGAGCTACATTTCATATAAGTACTTCGAAAGATGCATTCTCAACATACGAGAAGCATTCTGGTTCAGTACTAATGGGAAATGACCACGCATGTCAAGTCATGGGGATTGGCACAGTTCGTATAAAGATGTTTGACGGTATTGTTAGAACTCTAACTGATGTTCGGCACATTCCAGAAATGAAGAAAAATTTGATCTCTTTGAGTACGTTGGACAAGAAAGGCTTTCGGTACTCTGCTGAAGGTGGAGTTCTCAAGGTATTCTCGGGTGCTTTGACTGTGATACGTGGTAATTTGGAGCGGGGCCTTTACTTCCTCGATGGTTCCTCGGTTACAGGTGTTGCGGGAGTGTCATCATCAGATGATCTAGATTCTGACACCACGAAGTTATGGCATATGCGGCTCGGGCATATGAGCGAGAGAGGCTTATCGGTGCTAAGCAAACGAGGATTATTGTCTGGGCAGTGTACAGGAAAGTTGAATTTCTGTGAGCACTGCGTCTTCGGTAAGCAGACTCGGGTAAAGTTCAGCACTGGGATTCACAAGACAAAAGGCACAGTGGATTACTTCCATTCTGACCTTTGGGGGCCTTCTCCGACAATTTCTAAAGGTGGTTACAGATATCTGCTTACCTTTATCGATGATTACTCGAGAAAGGTTTGGGTGTATTTTCTGAAGAGCAAGTATGAGGTTCTCATCAACTTCAAGCAATTTAAAGCTTTGATCGAAAATCAAACAGGAAAGAAGATCAAGCGATTCCGGACGGATAATGGCTTGGAGTTTTGCTCAGGTGAATTCAATGAGTTCTGCAAAAATGAAGGAATAGTGAGACACCGCACTGTTCGTCGAACACCACAACAAAATGGAGTTGCAGAACGCATGAATAGAACTCTCTTGGAGCGAGCTCGTTGCATGCGATCAAATGCTGGGCTCGGTGAAGAATTTTGGGCTGAAGCTGTTAATACTGCTTGTTATTTGGTTAACAGATCTCCGTCAACAGCTATTGAGCTGAAGACTCCTGAGGAAGTATGGTCTGGTTCTCCTGCTGATTACTCTGGTTTAAGAGTGTTTGGCTGCCCTGCGTATGCTCATGTAAATGAGGGAAAACTCAAACCGAGGGCGAAGAAATGCATATTTCTTGGATACGGCCAAGGGGTGAAAGGATACAGGTTGTGGTGTCCTGATCCGGTTTCGTCCAAGTTCATCATCAGCAGAGATGTGACTTTTGATGAGTCATCCATGCTTCGATCCACCACAAATTCCCGGGAAAAGGAGGAGTCAGATAGAATGGGAGATCACGGTGTTGAGAAGCAGGTGGAGTGTCAGGTGGACGCTCCAATTCCTACGGAAGGTACTTCAGTCCAGGATGATCAAGTTGAGGTGCAAGATTCCGATGAAGATGAGTCACCTCAAGAAAAACCATATAGCATTGCCACTGGAAGAACGAAGAGACAAATCAAACCAAATCCGCGTTACGCTAATCTGGTGTCTTTCGCGCTCAGTGTGGCGGAGTCCATTGGTATAGAACCTTCCAGTTATAATGAGGCTGTCACGTGTGATGAGTCGGCACAGTGGGCAATTGCTATGAGTGAGGAGATAGAATCTCTTCACAAGAACCATACTTGGGAGTTGGTTAAGCCGCCAAGTAACCAGAAGATAGTTGGTTGCAAATGGGTCTTCAAGAAAAAGGAAGGCATCCTAGGGGTTGAAACAACTAGATTCAAGGCACGATTGGTTGCTAAAGGCTTCACTCAGAAAGAGGGGATTGACTACAATGAAGTTTTCTCCCCAGTCGTAAAGCATTCTTCCATTCGTGTATTACTTGCCATGGTGGCCAAGTCTGATCTAGAACTTGAGCAGCTTGACGTAAAAACGGCGTTCTTGCATGGTGAGCTCGAGGAAACAATCTACATGCGTCAACCAGAGGGTTTTACAGTTCCTGGTAAAGAAGACCATGTCTGTCTATTAAAGAAGTCTTTATATGGATTGAAACAATCCCCAAGGCAGTGGTACAAGCGGTTTGATAGCTTCATGATTCAGCATGGTTACACAAGATGTGACTATGATGCTTGTGTCTATCATCGGAAGCTCTCAGATGGTTCGCACATTTATTTGTTGCTGTATGTTGATGACATGTTAATTGCTTCCAAAAACATGTCGGAAATCAACAAGTTAAAGTCGCAGTTGAGTGGTGAGTTCGAGATGAAGGATCTGGGTGCTGCCAAGAAAATTTTGGGCATGGATATTCACAGAGATCGCAAGGCGGGCAAGCTTCGTGTGTCGCAGAAGAACTACATTGAAAAGGTTCTTCAACGCTTCGGCATGGATAAAGCGAAAACTGTGAGTACTCCGTTGGCACCACATTTCAAACTCTCTGCAGAGTTGTCACCACAATCTGATGAAGAAAAGCAGCAAATGTCTCACATTCCATACTCGAGTGCAGTTGGAAGCGTGATGTATGCAATGGTTTGCACTCGTCCAGACATTTCACATGCAGTTAGTGTGGTCAGCAGATACATGAGTTGTCCTGGCAAGGAACACTGGCAGGCCGTGAAATGGATTCTCAGGTACTTGAGAGGTTCTGCAGATTTATGCTTGGTATATGATCAGAGTGACTGCACTAGCAGTGTCACGGGCTATGTGGACTCTGATTATGCTGGAGATCTGGACAAAAGAAGATCTCTGACGGGTTATGTTTTCACTTATTCTGGAGGAGCCATTAGTTGGAAAGCTGTGTTACAGTCTACCGTAGCCTTATCTACGACTGAGGCGGAATATATGGCGTTAGCAGAAGCAGTGAAAGAAGCATTGTGGATGAAAGGTCTAGTAAGCAGTTTGGGTTTACAACAGGATTTCACTGTTGTATTTTGCGATAGCCAGAGTGCCATACATCTGACTAAAAATCAGATGTTTCATGAACGGACCAAACACATTGATGTCAGATATCATTTTGTTCGGGAACATGTTACGCAAGGTGACATTGTTATCAGCAAGGTTGCTACCGAGAAGAATCCTGCAGATATGTTAACTAAGGTGATCCCTGCATATAAGTTCAAGCATTGCTTGGACTTGATAGGTATTCGGGATTGATTAGCGCCAGAGAGGCGTTTGGAAGAGGTGATCCAGTTCGAGGAATTCACTATGATGTTCAGCTTGGTAAATTTCAAGCCAAGGTGGAGATTTGTTAAGAAATGGCTTAAAATTGGTAGTGGATTGTTGTTGTTGGTAGTGGGTTGTTGGTGGTAGTGGATTAGTGGATGGTTGTTGGTGTCCATTTTCAACCACAAATCTTTGCCAAAGTTTTGGACAATTATGTCCTTGAACTCTCTTATAAATAGAGAGGTTCATTAGCCATATTCATCATCCCAAACCAAGAGAGAGCAAAGCTTGTTCTTTGAAAGCTAGGATTTTAGCTTTCGGGTTTTCTATAGGGGTTGAGAGTTGTGAGGTTCTCGGGTTGTGTCTTGAGTGTAAAACACTTGTAATCTTCATCTTGTTATAGTGAAATTTCTTTTCGCCTCTGCCCGTGGACGTAGGCATTAAAGCCGAACCACGTAAATCCTTGTGTTCACTTTATTTTTCGTTCCGGTCAATTTACTTGTAGTCATATCGGAGTTCTCGAATCGATCCTTTCCGCAACAAAAACTAAAGACCAATGTGAATTCCATCTTTTGTTTAATTTATAATTAGGTTTTAATATTTTTTAATATAACAAAAAATATTTTACATTAATGAAAATATCTTAGACAATAATATTTTTAAAATTTTTAATGAAAAACAATAAATTGAATTTATATGAATGAAGAAATTCAATTCAACTAAACCGTTGTAACCTCTGGTTGTTCAAGAGTCATGCTACTTTTGTTCCAACTTATTATTTGTATACTAAAATAAATGAATGTTTTTATATTTTATCTTGTTATAATTGTGATTTATTAAATTTTAAAGTTGATGTGTATTCAAGTTTAATATATAATTAATCGTTTAACCAATTTGTAAGTCTTTCAGTTAATATGTATTTTATCTTATTATAATTGTGATTTATTAAATTCTAAAGTTAAATGTGTATTCGAGTTTAATATATAGTTAATTTGTCTAATCAAGTCTTTCAATTAATAATTTATCCTTATATTGATATGCTCAGTTTTTTGTAATATTAAAAATAAATAACTTATTAATATGTGTGTTTGAAATATGCAGAATGACTCTCGTCTTTATTGCTGCCCCAAATTAAGAATTCTTAAGATAAAAGATTGCAGTAGTTTAAAATATGTTTGTGCTAACACTTCGACTCAAGGGCTTCAATCATTGGAATCTGTCAAAATAAGGCATTCTCCTCAACTTATGCAAATCTTCAAGATGGAACAAAATGAGAATGGGCAAGATGTTGTGCTTCCTCAGGTACTTAACAAAAATTTGAAAAATATATATAAAAAAGTTATAATTTAAATAAAATTTTATGTTTTAAAATTTAGTACATCAAATTATTTTATAAATTTTTATTATCAAATACTATAATATTCATATTTTAAATAATTCTCATATAAATATAGATAAAAAAATTAAAATAGAGAAAAATTATATATTTATTTTCTATTGATGTTATACTTTAATATATTTATTTATATTTTATATTTATGTAATATGATAATGATTATTTAAATTTTGTTTTATAAATGATATTCCTCAATTTTATTTAAAGAAATATATTTTGTATAATATCAAAATATTTGCTTCATTCATGCAGATCCATTGCTGGCCAAAATTGAAAACTTTTTGGATAAATGATTGCCAACTATTCTCATGCTTCATTGTACAAGCTCCACTCTTGGAGGTATTATTTAGATTATTTGCATTTTGTATATGGATTTTGACATTGTAGCAAACCAGTAAATCGATATGTTGCTTAATTCATGTAATAATTCATTCCCCTTTTATACTTAGTTTGTAAGTGAATTCCATTGTTCACTCTTTAAATAAAAATGCAAAATCAAGTTAGATAAAAATGTAAAATCAAGGAATGGCCTCTCATGTTTAAATAATTTGGTTGAAATTTTAGGAGTTTAAATTTTAAAATCTATCCTTTTTAAGAAAACAAAAGATACATGTAGCATTGAAATTAGAGAAAGTAGTATTCACTATTACTTGGAATTTGTAAAATTTTGAATACTTATTGGTAACATTTACTCTAATGTGTTTTTATGACATTTATTGGCATTTCTGTGTATATGCAGAGATTGGTTCTTAGTTACGTGGAAATCATATGGAAAACTAATATGTCTGCATTGAATGAAGATTGTATAGTAGTTGGGAATCATGAAAAGGTATTTCAAGGTGGGCACTCATTCTCAAGGATAAAAGAATTGTGCTTGGTGAATTTATTTGAAATGCTGATTATATGGAGCAATTTTGCTCAAGTTGTAACCCTTGAGAACCTTACAACACTACTTTTGATATATTGCAAGAAGTTAAGATATATATTTTTACCTACGACGGCTCGTAGTTTATCACATTTGACTAATATCACTGTTACAAATTGTGGAAATTTGAAAAGTCTCTTTCCCTTTGGATTTGTTCCTATTCTTCCAAAACTTCAATGTCTTGAAGTTAAAAGAAATTCTAAATTGGAACAAGTATTCGAATTAGAAGATGAACTGGAAGTGGTAGCTAAAGAGGAGATGAAATTTGATAAATTAAGAAAGTTATCACTTAAAGAACTACCGAGCCTCATTCACTTCAGTCCCAAAGGATATCATTTTGTATTGTCAGCATTGGAAGATTTGAGAGTAAGAGATTGTCCTAAGTTGACTACTAGTTTCTCCATTGATTCACAGGAATTTGTGCATTGCGAAACAAAGGTAAAGATTCTACAACCTTTTAATTTACAAGAATGTTGCACATTAATTATTTTTTAATCGAATCAAACCAAACTATTTTCACATTAGCTCTTTGCTTTTTTGCATATAACTATTGGTATAGATTGATGTCATTTTTGTTGGGTTTAGAAAATGGAGTGAGCTGATTCTATAGTTGGTGGACTAAGTTATAGTTATTGAAGTTTAAAATAGGTTTGAGCTAAGAGGCACTGGAGCCTATGCTTCTAACACTCACTAATGCGTAAGTAAACATTTTACAATAGGGGAAACAAAATTGAAAATGATAATAAAGTATAAATATGTATAAGAGAGGTCATACTTGAGTAGAGGTCTAAATACTTCTCAATGATGGCAAAGTTGACAACATTGTCCAATTAATATATCTGCTATAGAGTGCACTACTTTTGTATTTTTACAATATTTATTAGGTTAAATCAAGTAACATGTATTTTATAAGGCCAACATGTTTTTAAATTAAGAATTATATTAATATGTTTACTCCAATTAATTTTGAACATCTGCTTTTACATATTGAAGATTTTGTTAAAATAAATTAGTAAAAAAGTTAGAATTGTAAGTAAATAATTGGTAGCATATTAATAAATTTAATACTTTAAAGATAATAAATTTAATAAATTTTATGTAAATAATTTGTAAATTATTGAAAAATATTACTTTATAAAGCATATATATGTTTCTTACTTTTCCTTGATGACATGAGATTAAAATTTTAGTTATAATTTTTTCTTCAATTGTTTTTTAAGACACCCCAATTGGTTGAGGAAGATGCGATTAAAAAGCCTGCCACTGTTTCAAATGCAATTTTCAACGAGAATATATGTTGGAGACGTCGGGGGTTCAGTGAGAGTCAACTACCACATATTACATGAAAGAATGGATGATTTTAGTTCAGCTTTCAAAGCCATGTTACATAAATCAATAGGTGGAGGTTCATGTTGTTTGGAATTTTTTTAGTTAAGTTTCTGATATAATTTGTGTCTAACACGAGTTTATTGATTTTTTAAAGTTTTTTATATATATTTATGGGATCATATATAATTATATATCCATATCCAAATGAACATGAATGCAAAATGGAAAATGAAGATTCGAAGTATCCTAAGTTCAATATATCATCTAAATGCAGGTAAAAACATGGTTGTCAATTTCAATTTTTAGTTCTTTTTTCTTTTCTAAATTTGCCTATATAATAATCAAATTTAGTGTGGTTCACTTGTGTTTATGTTTATTATTTTTGTTAAAAATAGGTGCGTTGATAATTGTGCTTCTAACTGGTATGAAAGCTTACTTTAATGGAGTTGTGAAGTAAAATGATATATCGTCTCTTACTTCAAACTAATAACTTAGCTAGTTATAGTTATATTGCAGCTTTTATTGTATGCTTTTGCATGCGAGTGAAAATTCCATTGCATCATGTATTTGTTTTTGTGTGTTAAACCATAACCAAACCGGATAGATTTTATTTTGCGAAGTTTTCAAAGGTGATTTTGTTGAAATATTGAAAGTTTGATTGTTAGTTTCATATTAACAATAAATCATTTTGTTCCCCAACCTTTTCAATATTGTTTTGAGTGTTAAAAAATTAATTATTCTGCAAGAGAAAAAAATGTCATATAATAACTTATTTGAACTAAATTTTGCTTTTTTTTTAAAAAAAAATTAAACTCAGTTTGAAGCTACAAGCAAATTCACTTACAATGTTGAGTGCTCTTTTCTTGCATGAAGTGTGTGGCAATTAAACATACAAAGTGCAGTCCAACAATATGTTTAGATGGTCAACTCATTCATATGAATTTTACTAAGCAAAGTTCAAAGAGATCAACCAACAGATTATGCATACAACGTCGATTTTAACAGCTTGGTAACTTAAATGAAAACTTCTAAATAGTTTACTTATCAATTTGTAACTTTTTATAATTAAGTAACTAAAATGAAACTTTCTCATAGCTAAGTGAATGGTGTAGTTTATATTTTTTATAAGGTTAGTTTCAAATACGAAAATAATTAAATTGAATTCAAAACAAAAACAAGAAAATAATATGAAAATTAAATCAGATCAAATCAAAACGAGTGTCGGTTACCCTACTCAAAAATGGCTGCTCAACATTTTGTGACGTTTGGAACAAAAACACTGTTAGTGGTGTTTTACTTAAAAACGCCGCTATTCATCAGTTTTTAGTGGTGTTTTAGCTAAAAACGCCGCTATTGATTAGTTTTTAGTGGCGTTTGGGCCAAAAACGCCGCTATTGTTTAGTTTTTTGCAGCGTTTTTGAGAAAACGCGCCGCTAATGTATAATCTTTGCGGTGTTTTTTGTTAAAACGCCACTAAAAACGCTGCTAAAGCCCTATTTCCTTGTAGTAGAGATAACAACGTATCCCTATGACCACTAATCACCTGACACGTTGCCATGATCTTATCTTTCATATCCTAAAATACCCCTATAATTTAATTAAAATAACTAGAAAGCCCTAAACTCCATATGTTCAAGGCTTACTGCAATACCAGAGCATCTATGCTTTTCTAAAAGCATGACATAGGAGATTTAAAAGCCCTAAACTCCATATGCTCAAGGCCCAGTTCAAGAATATATTTCAGTTTCAGTTGATAGAAACAGGGGTCCAACAACTAAGGAACTGAAGACCCTTCAAATCAAACATTAAAAGGAATTTAGCAGTAACATTTAAGTTCTTGGCTTATAGTTGGAAGAGGAAGACCCTTCAGCTGAAACACCTCTTTAACTCAACAATTGTTGGGTTTTACATCTTCCAAATTTAGGAAGTGGTCTCCCTGTGTTTTAGACAATCGAGCATTATTCTTTTCATCATGAAGACTCAACTTCTATGAAAACAAAATTCCAGTTGATTATATCAATAATCAATTAGAAATTTATTGAAGTCTGCAATTAC
This sequence comes from Gossypium hirsutum, assembly GCF_007990345.1. NCBI lineage: Eukaryota > Viridiplantae > Streptophyta > Magnoliopsida > Malvales > Malvaceae > Gossypium > Gossypium hirsutum. Next base: position 2,744,744 of record NC_053427.1, read on the forward strand.
CATCCTAAATCTCACATTGCAACACATTTTTATCCTCTATTTTTGTCATTTTCTTGAAATGAAAAGAATCAAGAAACTAATATAAAGTTGAAAATTGTTGGTGTTTAAGAAACAAAGAAACTTGGCCAAATCTAAGTCTTGAGGAACAAGGCTCGTTGCTTGTGGAAGAAACAAGCAGCAATTTGATAAAAAAAAGAATAAAATTGAAAGCAAGAAATATAATGGAGCATACAGAAAGATAATCTAATGAATTTCATTCAAATTAAACAATGGCACAATGCCAATACAAATATCAGACATTTGCGTGATCAAAGTAAGGCTAACATCACCTAAACACTACCTAACACCACTGATTACATTGAAAATACAAAGATAAAACTTGCACAACAAAACAAAGTTATTTTTCAGCTCAATCACTACCTAACTACATCATATATCATACCAACTTGGTTCAAAATAAACTAAATTAAAAAATGCAAACTTGAAGTAACTAAACAGAATAGAAACAGCAACAGCAGCAAGGTTCCTCAGCTGGTGCATGCATGGCTGACAGCATGTGCTGCTTCCTTGGTTGCATGAGCTGGATGGAAGCCAACTTCAACACTCCTCCTTGGTTTCTATGCTACAAAATCCCATTAGCTCTCTCAGTTTAATGAAGCTTGATGCACTAAGAGGTTTTGCCAAAATGTCAGTAACTTGATCTTTAGAATTGCAATGAATCAGCTCAACCTCTGAGCTTGTCCCATCTCCCTAACAAAATGGAACTTGATGTTAAAGTGTTTTGTTCTTCCATGGAAGATAAGATTCTTTGCAATTGCAACAGTGGATTGATTGCCACACATGATCCCTGTTACTTTCTTTTGATGTAGATTCAAGTCATCTAAGATCTTCCTTAGCCATATGGCTTGATTCACAGCCCTAGCAACTGCTACATATTTAGCTTCAGTAGTTGACTGAGCAACCACATTTTGCTTCTTCGAACTCCTAAAGAAGATAGCTGAACCAAGAGTGAAGACATACCCTAAAGTACTCTTCATGTCATCAATCGAACCAACCCAGTCACTGTCTATATATCCAACAAGTTTCAACCTTTCAACCTTGCTAAACAGCATTTCATGGCTTAAAGTACCCTTGATGTATCTGAATACCCTTTTTGCAGCTTGATAATGCTTCTCATTACAACAATACATGAATCTTGAGAGCAAGCTCACAGCAAACATGATATCTGGCCTAGTAGTAGTCAAATACAACAAACAACCAACTAGGCTCCTATAGACAGATTCACTAACTTGTTAAAAACTTCCTTGGCTCGATAGTTTTTCTCCTATGGCAACTAGTGTTTGTTGCCTTGCAGTTTTGCATGGAAAATTTGATTAGAATTTTGGAGGCAAATGCTTTCTAATTTAGGAAGATTCTTCTTTGATTTTGTGTCACCTCCATGCCAAGGAAATAAGTAATCCTCCCTAAATCAGACATTTTAAACATCTTTTGCATTTTTTCTTTGAAATCTACCAATATAGCTTGGTCTCCTCCTGTTACCAATAAATCATCAACATATAGAGACACACTGAGCTAAGTTTCAACTCCCTCTTTCTTAACATACAGTGTTGGCTCACTAATGCTCCTCTCAAATCCTAAGCTGACCATGCTATACCAGGCTCTTGGTGCCTGTTTTAAGCCATACAAGGCTTTCTTCAGCCTGTAGACCATGTCTTCTTTATCAGGCATTTTGAAGCCTTAAGGTTGCACAACATAGATCTCTTCTTCAAGGAATCAATTCAAGAATGCTGACTTCACATCGAGCTAGTGATTTTTCCACTCCATTTAAGCTACTAAGGCAACCAGCAGTCTGATGGTGTCTAGCCTGGCCACTGGTGCAAATGTCTCCAGGTAGTCCAAACCATACTTCTGGCTGAACCCCTTGACAACTAACCTTGCCTTCAGCTTGTTCAAGCTCCCATTTGTATTATGCTTGGCTTGGTAAACCCATTTTACCCTAATGACCTTCCTGTTGGTTGGTCTTGGAACTAATTCCCATGTCTGGCTCTTCTCAATCATGGCATAGCCTATTTCCAGCCTTGATGTGCTTTAGCCCCTTCAAAACTACTTGGTTCAACTATAGCCATATGTGCTCATTCATAAATTTTAGCCAATGGTCTAGTGCCCCTGACTGGTTCATCATTAATGTCCATTTTAGGACCATTCTGACCATTTTCAGTCTAATCCATTATTGGTTCTTCAGAAACTGCCTCTGGCTCATTTTTCTCTCAATTCCAGCATGATTTCTCATCAAACACTACATCTCTGCTAACTAGTACCTTGTTTGTTGAAGGATCAATGATCTTATAGCCCTTCTTAACTGTGCTATAACCAACCAGAATACCAGGTTAAGCTTTGTTGGACAACTTGTCCCTCTTCACAGCTGGGACATGTGCATAGCATACATATCCAAAGACCCTCAAATGAACCAGTGATGGCTTGAACTCGAGCCAGGCCTCAGAAGGTTTTTTGTGAGCCAAAGCCTTGGTTGACAGCCTATTTTGGATGTAAATAGTAGTGTTGACAGGTTCAGTCCACAAGGTTTTGGGTATATTCTTCTCAAATAGTAGGCACCTAGCCATATCCATCAAGCTCCTATTCTTTCTTTCACTTACACCATTCTATTGAGGTGTGTAAGTGTTGGTGAGCTGGTGTTTGACTCTTGATTCATCACAGAAAGCTTGGCTGAAGTGTACTCAGTTCCATTATCAGACCTTAGGGTATTAAGCTTGCAGCCTATCTCAATTTTAGCTGCAGCCTTGAACTTCCAAAACACTAAGGCTACCTCAAATTTTTGCTTCAAGAAGTATATCCAACAACATCTCGAGTAATTATCAATAAATAAGATGAAATACCTGCTGCCATTCAGTGACTGAGTCTTCATAGGACCACACACATCTATATGCACAAGCTACAACCTTTCTGAGGCTCTCTAGGCTTTGTTTGAAGGAAATGGCAGTCTGGCCTGTTTTCCTAACTGACATACTTTACAAACCTCTTCCTTTTCTACTAAGTTAGTGAAGTTTTCAACCAGATCCTCCCTGACCATTTGAGCCATTGATCTAAAGTTGATATGGCCAAGTCTTTGATGCCAAATCTTGGATTCATCTAAAGAAACATCATAGGCACTGTCTAGGCCTTTGTTCTAGTCCTTCATAAAACTCTTATCTGCCATGGCTACTGTCATAAGCTTAGATCCACTTGGATCACTGATTTGGCACTCATTTCTCTTGAACACCATAGTATAGCCCTTCTCAAGAAACTGAGCTATGCTTAGCAAGTTTCTGTCAATTTCAGGTACCAATAAAACATTTGAAATGATCTTATTACCTGTTGGAGTGCATATAACCACGTCTCCCTTTCCTTCTACCTTAATAAAGTGGCTATTGCCAACTTTTACTTTGGATCTACAGCTTCTGTCTAAGGACTTGAAGATAGCAGCATTTTGTACCATTAATTAAATTGCAACCAAATTTTTGTACAACATTTTGAAGTTGAACCTTAATATTTATAATCAATCTCTTGAGTTTTTAAAATATGGTGATGTTAATAAAATACATAAATATTCAAGTTTAAATTTATAATTTTTTTATTAGATTAAATTAATAAAATAAGTAAACATTTAAAACTAAAGTTTGTTAATATTTTATTGGTGTATAGTTTATCATTATAGGTTAATTTAAAGAAAATTTTCTATTTTCATCTTAACTCTTATATGTCATATTTCGTCTTATTATATGTTTTGTATAATTTATCATAATAGTTAATTTTTTTTAAAAATATTATCTGTGAACTTTTTTTTTATTTTTGTAATTGAATTATTCTAGAAAAAGAGAAATCTATTTTGGTTACTTGTTTATACTTATAGATATAGTACAGCCTGATTTTGATACCAATTATTGGAAGATCGAGTTTGGAAAATGCAACAGCAAATAGGTTTAAGGGAAAAACTAAAGTAAAAATTTTCTATAAGAATTTAATTGTGCTATCTAAAGTAATTAAACACTTAATCAAAATTTGTATCTTTTGATTCGTCTAGGATGAACGTTTCGACCGAATAATCTTTTTCGCTATCCCAAGCTCATGTCTATTGAGTGTAGGCTCGCTTCAAATTAGAAAAAATTTCCACAAAATTACCAGTGGGCAAGTGAATTAATTCAACTTGGATTCTGTCCAATATATCATTCTTCCAATTAGTACATCTATGTCTCTACTCATTGAGTCAATTGCTCTAATAGCCAAGGCTAGTCATCTCTCTAATTGTAAAAATAAGCAACATAATAATCTTTCTAATTTATAAAAATTAATTTTATGATTTATGAAAGTTAAATTTTTGGAAGGTTTATGGTTGTCTGCTCAATAATGTTCTCTTTAAGATTTGGATTTGAACCGTTTTTAAGAGTGCAATGTAGGTTAAATTTAGTGAAAAAATTACAAATTTATTTTAATTTATTATATTGCAATTTATTTATGTACCGACATAAATAAATATATAACATAAATCTATGGTTAATTTAATAAAAACAATCAATTTAAAATTTTAGATTAGTCAGGATTGGTGGCAATAAAAATAAATAAAATAAGAGGCATTTTATTTGAATAAAATCATATTATCAATTTTTATTTATTATAGATTAAAGTAAATATAAAAGATTATAATATTGAATAATAAAAAGGAGCCAGTTATACATTTTAGTTCAATGTTAAGGGTAATTAAAATAAATAATATTTTTACTAAAAAGATAAAATAATTGATTTATTGATTCATAGTTATATTTTGGAGTTATATCAATTTATATTTTATCAATGTAAATATAAAATATTTAATTTAATAAAAACAATTATTATTTTATTATAATAAAGAAAACAATGAATAATAATTTCTTTTGTCAATAACTAATGATGAAGAAAAACATTTTAAAGTTAAACCAACGACTTCCCATGCTTCTTTCTTCATCCAATTTGTTTTTGTGCTTTCAATTTCTCAAATCTGTGTTTCTCATCTCTTTGTTTTCAGTTTTCACATTTTCTTCTGTTCTGTCTCTCAATTAAGGAAAAAGAAAAACACAAAAAAAAACTGCAAACTTTCTGGTTTTCACAGATAGAAAGAGAGAGGTAGTAATTTCCACTTCGCAAAAGAAACAGCGCAGAAGATAGTTCAGTGAAGGTATGTTTTGAGGAATTGCTATATTTTTTAATCTTTTTGTTGAATGCCATTTATTAGCCTTCACAATTTTCTATTACCTGCACTATATCAACTCTTTTCATCTCTTACAGCTCTCTCTAGCTCTATTTACTTTCTCGTATTCACAGACAAAAAGAGAGAGAGGTCAGTTCAAGAGTCATATTTTAGCTGCTTCAATAATATCTTTGGTTTAGACTTTAGAACAATAATAACAGGTTCTTAATTGCTAGCTTCCATTCGATTTTTTACTACAAATACTGATTTTATTTGTTACAATTGCTGATCTTCTTACTAATAACCAAAGTTTTTGTTCAACCTCAATTAGACTATCAACAAAAATGGCCGAATCTGTTGCCTCTGCTGCTGTCCAAAATGTGACAAATCAGGCAATGACATACGCATCACACTATGTCCGTTACTTTTTCTGTTATGGAGAGATTGTTCAAGATTTCACGAATCAACGAAAAACACTTGAATCGAAGATACAGAGGGTGGAAATTTGTGTCGAAGGGGCTGAAAGGCAAAATGAAGTCATCTATAAGGACGTTGAGAACTGGCTTACAAGGGCTAAGAACGAACTGAAAGAAACCCAGAACTTGCAAGATGAAATAGATCGCGTCAAGTGTTACAAATGGTGTCCTAAATGGGGCTGGCGATATTTCTTAAAGTAAGAAACTGGCAGAGAAGATTCCTATTATCTCTAAACTTTTAGAGACTTCTAACTTTGCACAGGTGGGCTATCGTGGTTCTCTCCAAGGAATAGAGTTCATCACATCCACTGATTTCATGTACTCTGAATCTTCAAAATCAGCTTTGAACCAGATCATGGAGGCTATAAAAGTTGTCAACATGATCGGACTGCACGGAATGCCAGGAGTTGGTAAAACAACTTTAGCAAAAGAAGTTGGGAAGCATGCTCGAGAGCAAAAACTCTTCGATAAAGTTGTGATGTTTACCATGTCCCAAAATCCAGACATCAACAAAATTCAACATAAAGTTGCAGCGGTGTTTGATTTAAAATTTCGAACAGATATCGAAGACACAAGAGCAGAAGAGCTATTCAGGTGTATGCAACGCGTGAACAAAATCCTCGTAATTGTCGACGACCTCTGGGAAGAACTCAAATTGGAGACTATCGGAATTCCATTCGGTGATGACCACAAGGGTTGTAAAATTCTTCTGACTACACGTCAACAACAGGTCTGCAGTAAAATCAAGTGTCAGAAGGAAATTCAACTTGGCATCTTATCGAAAGACGAAGCATGGGTTTTATTTCGAGATCAAGCGGGTTTAGAAGATGACTGTTCCATCTTGAATGAGGTAGCCAAAGAGGTTGCTGGTGAATGTAAGGGATTGCCTCTTGCAATTGTTACCGTGGCAAAAGCTCTGAAAGATAGGAGTTTAGATGAGTGGAGAGACGCAAATCAGAGATTCAAGGACTCAACGCATTTGTATGATGAAGTCCTCGGGGGTGTCCTCGAGCCTCTTAAGCTTAGCTACGATTACTTGAAGAAAGGCAATAACCAAATGACGGGAAATCACATCCACATGTGTTTCTTACTGTGTTCCCTTTTTCCTGAAGATTATGAAATCCTTCTTGAGTTATTGATTATTTGTGGAATTGGACTGGGATTGTTCCCTAATGTTTACTCGATTGAAGATAAAAGGAAGAGAATTGTTGAAGCACTAAAAAAACTCCAAAAATCTGGCTTGTTATTGGAAACTGATGGTGCAGATACGATAAGAATGCATGATGTGGTTCGAGATTTTGCTCATTCGCTAACATTAAAGGGAGAAAATAGGTTCATGGTAAAAAATAAGTTGAAAGAATGGCCTGATATGGTTGAAAGTTTTGAATATTATACTGCAATCGCTTTATGGGATTGTAGTAGTAACATAAAAAATTTTCCTGAAAAAGTGGAATTTTCAAAGCTCAAGACTTTGTTTCTTCATGGAGAGGAGGATGATTTACTTGTGGTTTCCAGTACATTTTTTGAGGAAATGAAAGCCCTCCAAGTTCTACTTCTCGTAAATGTCAATTTCTCACTGAAAGGATTCCATTTCTTACCAAATCTTAAAACTTTGTTGTGTACTGAATGCAAGGTGGAAAACTTCTCATCATCATTGATAAATATGAGAAGACTAGAGATTCTTGTATTGACTGAGACTGAGATTGATGAGATAAGTGAAGAATTAGTGAAATTGTCTACACTGAAATATTTACGTCTTTCTGGTGTTAAAGCAACAATGAAAATCCCGCCCAAGTTGGTATCAAGGTAAGAGTGCATCAGATTTAATTATCTTTTTTTTATCATATTCGTATTTTGTTTGACATCATTTATTTTCCTCTTAATTACTTTAATAGTCGAGGGCAATAAATATTAAAAAAATAGCTTAATAAATTGAGGCATAATATAAAATTTAGACCTTAACATTTACATCATTTATCAATTTAGTCTTTGCTCGGTTTTTAGTTAAATTTGGTTCTGAATATTTTAAAAAGAGTCGATTTTGAGCATCAATCATTTAAAAAATTTTGAATTGTTTTTTTTAACAGAAATACTAACTAAAATGTTTAAATTTTTAAACATGAAAGCCGTTATGACAATCCATATTTACTTCACGCTATATTTTTTTAAAAAAAATTATGATTTTTTTAATTGTATGAATTTCAAATTTTTTATTTTTTGAATATTTTTATAAATTTTAAATTATATGTTAACTTGACATATATTAGATAAAAATATTGTAGTTATAGAGTTGATATATATATGAATATCATTCTATCATTTAATAAAATAAATAAATATTGGAAGAGTTATAAATAAAAATAAATTTATTTAAATATTATAATAATTATTTTTAATAATAAATTTAAAAATACATGATTTAGGGATTTAAGATTCTCTAATGATAATTATGGAAAACTCTAATAAATGTATTAATTAATTAAGTAATGGCAGTAAGATACGATAATGATGCATTTTAACATGTAGGTAGTATTTTCTATATTAAAACTCAAATCTTTTTTTACAAGACTAACCTAAAATTTATTAATATTTCATATATTCATCCAGAATTTTTAAAAAAGTTATTACTTTTTAAAAACATTTTTAATTTGAAAAAAGACTAATTAAAAATGACTTTAGTTTTAGTAATAATAAAAATAATTAATATTCTATTTTATTAAAAAATTTATTGAACAATTGATTTAGAAGTTTTAATGGAAAATATGTTGTTCAGTATTTATTAAAATTTTATTTAAAAAAACTTCAATTCAATCTAACTTTAACAAAATTTTATACACAATTAATCAAAGTTTAATTTAATAAAAAGAGGAACTTTTTTGGTAATAAAAATAAAAATATTTAATTTTACTAAAAAAACAATAATTTAAATTTATTTGATCAATTTAAAAGTAAAAATATTAATATTTAACTTAATAAAAACAATCAATTAAGAAATTCGAGTTTAACTTAATAAATGGTAATAGTAATATATCATATTAATATTTTAATCAATTAAGGAATTTTAAGAGAAATATATTCTATATAACAAGCATGAGATAAATAAACGATTTAAGGATTTAAGATTATGATCTTCAAGACCTCTTTCTTAATATTTCATATTCACTCCAGAATTTTAAAAAACTTTTTAAAAAGATTTGCATGTAGCTCTAATTTTCAAGTCACATAATCATACACTTGTTTAAATCCAACTTTGTTCAAAATTATATGTTTTTTTATCTTTCCGCATAATAAATGAAAATTTGTTTTTTTAAACATACACACAAAAAAAATAACTCACATGATATTTTTATTTTTAAGCCCCCAACAAATGTGTATTGTGACTGTGTCACATTAATAATATATATATATTTTTTTATGAATATAACAGGTTGATGTCATTGCAAGAGTTACATGTGACAAGTAACAACAATATCAACTTATTGGAGCTGAATTCATTATCTCGTTTAACTGCACTATCACTGTACTTTTCTACTAATCAATTTTCTCAAGAAGATTTTGTGTTCCCTAAACTACAAAGGTACGACATAGATGTAGGTGGGTCCACTTTTAGCGTTAGGGAGGCGCTAACCATTAGAAGATTGAGAATTGAAAATTTCTCTTCATTGAGTGCATTTAAAATTTTATTTTGCAGTGTGGGAAAGTTGAAGTTGAATAACGTTAGTGGACTGAAGAACATTGTGCCAAGCATAGGAAAAAAGGCACTAAATGAGTTGACTTTTCTGAAGCTTAATTCTTGCAACGATATGGAATTTTTGACTGATTTAACAAGAGATCAAGGGTCAACTGTTGTATTTTCTAATTTGGTGAAATTAAAAATACAAAGCTTGCTTTCTTTGAAAGGGTTGTGCTATGGTCTTTCTCCATCCCATCCTGCAATTGCAAGCTTCACAAGACTAACGGTTGTGACAATTGAATCTTGCCCTAAACTGAAAACAATCTTCGCACCTTGCCTTGCTCAGAGTATGTTGTGTATAGAAGAACTCTACATAAGCAGCTGCGATGAAGTAGAGCAAGTAATTGGTTTTGCCCAGGAAGAAGAAATTACTAAGGTAGAGATGCCTATTCTCCCCAATCATTTTGTTAATCTAGCTTACTATTTTTACTTTTTGATAGCATTTTTTTATAGGGATGAAAACAATACGAGAGAACTAAAGATCAATATGAATTCCATCTTTTGTCTAATTTATAATTAGGTTTTAATATTTTTATAATATTGTTGCAGACCCATTTACCCGGTGGCCCACTACCCGTTACAAGCCCAATTACAAAATAAACCAAACCCATCTAAAACCTAACCCAAAACCCGAGCCCAATTCCCCCCTAAAAACCCAACTAGGGTTTCAGAAAAATGAAACCCTAGCCGAACCTAGCGCCGCATCCATCCCTCTGCCATTTGCCTTGTCCCATCGCCACCCACCGTGCCTAGCTTCATCAACACCTGCAAAATGGCAGAAAAAGTCGGAGCACACAGTAGATAGTGCAAAGAATACAACTAAAAAATACAATGTAAATTGGATATAAAAGCAAAACAATATCTCTGTACATTTGGAAGGGACAGCGTTTTTTGAATCCAAAAAAGAAAAACAGATCAAAAGGTTGACTCCAATTTATTCTTCTCTGTTCTTGTTTCTTATTTACTTTACTCTTTATTTATTGTTTATTTTTATTTTTTGTTTATTTTTTTCGCATTCGTTCAACAAAGAAAAATGAATTAAAAGGGAGAGGAGAAAATACCTTACCGCTTCGACGGGCTGGTGTCGGAACCCCACCCTTGCCGTCGTTGGATTCGAGCCGAAAGGGGCATCTCATCCCTTTTCCTTTTGGTCTTGCGGCTGAGAAGGCTTAGCCTTCGGGGACGCAGCAAAGTTGGGAGGCTTAGAGGCCTTTCTCGCGCAACTCCGGCCATTGGCCATGGAGGCGGAGATGGCGGCCTGAGCCTAAGGGGTCGAGAGAGATATAGGGAGGAGAGCACTCGGGCTCTCAGTTCTCCTTTTTTTGTTTCTTTTGTTGTTTTCTTGATTGCTCAGAAAATGAAATGGAGGCTGCCCGATTAGGGTTCTTCTTGGCCCTTGCTTGATGTGTGAAACGACGCCGTTTGAAGTCTGATCAGTGGCTCCAAAAAGGCGTCGTATTGAGCTCTGACCCGCGCGGTGACCCGACCCAGGGGAAGGATCCGCGTGTTTTCTTTAAATGGGATATTTGCGCGCGCAGTCCCTCCGACTTTGTAGCGCGTTGCGATCTGGTCCTATTTCGCTATTTCCTATTTTTCAATGTAGCCCCAGAATTCTGTCTTTGTTCTAATTTGACCCTATGCTGCGCTGCGTTTTGGGGCTTCGGGGCATTTACCATTTTGGTCCCCCCTTTTTCGCGCATATTGCATCTTGATCCTTTATTCTGTTTTATTTTTGATTTCAGCCCTGAGGTTTCGTTCCCGTTTTGAATTAGTCCTATTATTATTATTATTACTGTTATTATTATTACCTATTTATTTATATTGATTTTATTTAAACTTCCGGTACATATATATATATATATATATTTTTATATTTTACAACTTATGTACCTATATATATATATATCTATATACACATTTTCATTTTCATGAATACATACATATTTATATATAATCTTTATAGTCTAAAATACACCCTTTTATATTTTTTAAATCCGCATATACATACACATTTTCAATATATTTTTAGTATGTATATAAATTAACGTATTTATTTGTATACATATGTATATTTTCATTAGTTTTAAACTTTTGTTTGTACATATATACTTTTTCTTTTATTTTACAATATATATACACTTACTTTTTATATGTATTCCTTTATCTTCGTATTCCATAGTTTTATACACCTATATGCACATATTTTTACATATACGCATATTTATTTATCTTATATAAAATATACTATATATATTTTGTTAATTCATGTATACACATATCTTAGTTCATGTCTATATATATCTTTTATACTTAATTGTATTTGCTATTTATTTATTTCATTTTTGTTATTATTTTGAATGAATGATTTAACTTTATTCGCTTTTATTTTGTTATTTTGTATGTTGTAAGTTTGATCGTTCATATTGATTGCTATAGCTTGCATCGTTTTTATATTTTCATGTTCATTATGATTTTGCCATGCATAAATAATGTAATTTGCTTTCGCTATAATTTTGTGCTTTATTTTTACTCGATATAACAAAATTTATTTTTTTTAAATGGCATTTCGTGTTTGGATTCGAGAAAATCGTGCCCTAACTTACTGGGTTTCGATACTCTCGATAAATCTAAATGTACGAATCTTTCTAAACTCAAATTTTAGATGGCCTCGGGATAAAAAAATCATGTCCTAACTTACTGGTCACGATCTCATTTTTAAATCCGAGATGGCTAAAATATCTTTCAAATAAGCATTTTTCATTCGCGTGTCGAGAATTTGAGATATTGTATGCTAACTTACTGGATATGATTCTCTTTCTCGATTAACGTGAAATACATTCCTTTTCCAAAAATTTTCATTTTAATACAAGGATCGTATTTTTAGTTCTTTCAAGTTCCCAATTTTCGACATCAAGACATTAGATAATCAACTAGGTACCAATTTCTGGGCGTTACGAGGGTGCCAATCCTTCCTCGTACGTAACCGACTCCCGAACCCATTTTCTAAATTTCGTAGACCAAAACCGTTGTTTTAATAAAATCAAATTATTTATTAAAAACAACCCTTTTCCCAGGTGACCCAATCACACCTCAAAAAGGATTGGTGGCGACTCCCTTTTTCATTTTCAAAACCCAGGTCGACCCCGTTTTCCATAAAAAAACGGTGCCAACAAATATAATAACAAATATTTTACATTAATGAAAATATCTTAGACAATAATATTTTTAAATTTTTTAAAGAAAAACAATAAATTGAATCTATATGAATGAAGAACATCAATTAAACTAAACCGTTGTAACCTCTGGTTGTTCAAAAGCCATGCTACTTTTGTTCCAACTTATTATTTGTATACTAAAATAAATGAATGTTTTTATATTTTATCTTGTTATAACAGTGATTTATTGAATTTTAAAGTTGGATGTGTATTCGAGTTTAATATATAATAAAATGTATCTAACCAATTTGTAAGTCTTTCAGTTAATAGATATTCTATGTTGTTATAATTGTGATTTATTAAATTCTAAAGATAAATGTGTATTTTAATTAAATATATAGTTAATTTGTCTAATCAAGTCTTTCAATTAATAATTTATCTTTATATTGATATGCTTAGTTCTTTATAATATTAAAAATAAATAACTTATTAATATGTGTGTTTGAAATATGCAGAATGATTCTCATCTTTGTTATTGTCCAAAATTGAGAATTCTTGATATATACGGTTGCAGAAGTTTAAAATATGTTTGTGCAAACACTTCGACTCAAGAGCTTCAATCATTGGAATCTATCGCAATAAGTGATTGTCCTCAACTTATGCAAATCTTCAAGATGAAGCAAAATGAGAATAGGCAAGGTGTTGTGGTTCCTCAGGTACTTCTGTATTTTAAAGTTTTAAAGTTAACAAAAATTTGAAAAAAGTTAAACATAAACCTTTTATATAACAACTATTACAAAATATGTAAAAAGTTATAACAATTAAATAATAATTAAATGTTTTTAAAATTAGTACATCAAATTAATTTATAAATTTTATTATCAAATACTATAATATTCACGTATAAATATATATATAGATAGAAAAAATTAAAATAGAGAAATATTATATATTTATTTTCTATTGATGTTACACTTTAATATATTTATTTATATTTTATATTTATGTAATATGATAATGATTATTTAAATTATGTTTTATAAATGATATTCCTGAATTTCATTTAAAGAAATATATTTTGTAAAATATCAAAATATTTGCTTCATTCATGCAGAACCATTGCTGGCCAAAATTGAAAACTTTTCGGATATGGGGTTGCCAACTATTTTCATGCTTCATTGTACAAGCTCCACTCTTGGAGGTATTATTTAGATTATTTGCATTTTGTATATAGATTTTAATATTGTAGCAAACCAGGTAATTGATATGTTGCTTAATTTATGCGATAATTCATTGCCCTTTCATATTTAGTTTGTAAGTGAATTCCATTGTTCACTCTTTAAATAAAAATGAAAAATCAAGAAATGGTCTCTCATGTTGAAATAATTTGATTGAAAATTTAAAATATGCCCTTTAAAAAACCAAAGATACATGTAGCATTGAAATTGGAGAAAATAGGATTCACTGCTACTTGGAATATGTAAAATTCTGAACACTTGTGGGTAACATTTACTCTTGTGTGTTTTTATGACATTTATTGGCATTTTTGTGCATTTGCAGGACTTGTTTCTTATTAATGCGGGAATCATATGGAAAACTGATGTGCCTGTATTGAATGAAGATTGTATAGTAATTGGGAATCATGAAAATGTATTTCAAGTTCAAGGTGGGTACTCATTCTCAAGGATAAAAGAATTGGTCTTGATGAATTTATTTGAAATGCGGATTATATGGAACGATTTTGCTCAAGCTGTAACCCTTGAGAACCTTACAACACTAATTCTGAGAGATTGCAAGAAGTTAAGATATATATTTTCACCTACGATGGCTCGTAGTTTATCACATTTGACTAATATCACTGTTACAAATTGTGGAAATTTGAAAAGTCTCTTTCCCTTTGGATCTATTCCTGTTCTTCCAAAACTTGAATGTCTCAAAGTTAAAAGGAATTTTAAATTGGAACAAGTATTCGGATTAGAAGATGAACTGGAAGTGGTAGCTGAAGAGGAGATGAAATTTGATAAATTAAAAAAGTTATCACTTAAAGAACTACCGAGCCTCATTCACTTCGGTCCCAAAGGATATCATTCTGTATTGTCAGCATTGGAAGATTTGAAAGTAAGAGATTGTCCTAAGATGACTACTAGTTTCTCCATTGATTCACACGAATTTGTGCATTGCGAAACAAAAGTATAAATTCTGCAACCCTTTAATTTACAGGAATATTGCACATTAATTATTTTTTAATCAAATTAAAACAAACTATTTTCACATTAGCTCTTTTGCTTTTTTGCATATAACTATTGGTATAGGTTGATGTGATTTTTGTTGGGTTTAGAAAATGGAGTGAGGTGATTCTATAGTTGGTGGACTGAGTTATAGTTGGTGAAGTATAAAATAGATTTGAGCTAAGAGGCACTGGAGCCTATGCTTCCAACACTCACTAATGCGTAAGTCACCAATTTAGAATAGAGGACACAAGATTGAAAATGATAATAAAGTATAAATATGCATAAGAGAGGTCATACTTGAGTAGAGGTTAGGGCTTGGCATTTAATAAATTTAATATCTTTAAAGATAATTATAAATTAAATAGCATAGAGGTATAAAAAATATTATGGAAAATATAATAAATGACATATAATATAAAAATATATAATTAATTATAGAAGATGATAGTAAATTTTATTTAAAAAAAATAAGTTTTCTATATATACTTTTATAAATACCCTTATCTTTAAAATAGCTGATTAAAAAATATATTTATATTAAAAGTTATAATTTAAAAATGAACTTACAAGTAAATAACAATTATATGTTTTTAAAATTACTACATCAAATTATATTACAAATTTTTATTATCAAATACTATAATATTCGTATTGATGTTAAGCTTTAATATATTTATTTATATTTTAAATAATTCACGTATAAATATAAATAGAGAAATATTATATATTTATTTTCTATTGACGTTACGCTTTACCATATTTATTTATATTTTATATTAATGTAATGTAATAATGATTATTTTAAATATATTTTAGAAAATTATTGAATTAGTTTAGGCTATCATATTATTTATTGGATAATATATGTGAGATATTAAAACTAGTGTGCATATAAATATAATTGAAATCATTATACAATGGATTTATTTGAGTAATGGTTAGTTTTGACTAATAAATATTATTTGATGACAGGAATCTATGGCAAATTTAATTTCTTTGCAATTAGGGTCATTTCCAGAATTGAGCTGCATATGGAATGGATTGAATCATTGCATTAACCTCCATTATTTAAAGATTATTAAAATAACGAGATGTGGAAAACTTACATATCTCTTTTCGGAATTCACTGCTCAGACTTTGGAGCATTCCAAATTGCTTCTCTTTGGAACATTTAATCGAAGAAGTAGAAAACATGGATGAAATAGATGTTTCAATATTCTGGCCAAAATTGAAAACTGTCGACATAAGAAAATGTAAAAACTTGAAATATTTGTGTTCAAGTACATTGGCTAAAGGACTTCCCAACCTGGAATCTATCAAAATAGAAGATTGTCCTCGACTTATACAAGTCTTCAACGTGGAAAAAAATGAGGATGGATTTGGATTACAGGTACTTCATTTTTACTTTTTTGTTTGTTTGTTTTTAGACTCAAATCTTTTTTATGTTTTAAAAATCATTAATACTTCAACCTTATTTATCAATAAAATTGATTAATGTTTTGTTATTTATCAATTGTATGTTAATTTGTTGGAGACTAATATCTTTATTTAAAATTTCCCAAATAATATCATTGATTTTAAAGTTGAATGAGTATTTGAATTCAATCTCTTTCATCTGCTATTACCATGAATATTGTATTTTTATTTTTCTACAGTCATGATTAATGATTTTGAAGTGGTTAGAGTATCACAGTTTCAAAATATAATAAATACATCTCTTTCTAATTGGTAAAAGATTAATATATTTCTTTTTCATATGTTTTGAAAAAATATTCTTTAAATCTTAAATTATGTTTTATAAATGATATTCCTCAATTTTTTTAAAAAAATTATATATTTTGTATAACATCTAAATATGTAGTTCATTCATGCAGAATCATTGTTGGCCGCATTGAGAACTCTTCGGATAGTGAATTGCCAAATATTGAAATATGTGTTTACAAACACTTTATCTCATGGATTTCCATTTTTGATGTCTGTTTACCTAAAGAACTGCCCTCAACTACAAGCCTTCAGTCCGACAGAAGAAAGGGATGTGATTGGTGATCACATTCTACTTAATGTGCCAGATCTGCAAAATTTATCAGTGTCAAATTGTCCCCAATTCTCATGCTTCATTGTGAAAGCTGAGTTCATGAAGGTATTATTTAGATTGCTTGCATTTTGTATATAGATTTTGGCACCGTAGTAAACTAGTAAATCGATATATTGCTTAACTCATGCGATAATTCATTCTCCTTTTATACTTAGTTTGTAAATGAATTCTATTATTCACTCTTTAATAAAATCAAGCAATGGCCTCTCATGTTTAAATAGTTTTGATTGAAATTTTAGAGGTTTAAATTTTAAAAATATATACTTTAAAAAAAATCAAAGATACATGTAGCATTGAAATTACAAAAGTAGTATTATCTATTACTTGGAATATGTAAAATTATGAAGACACACGAGTAACACTTACTCAAGCGTGTTTTTTATGATATTTGTTGGGATTTCTATGTGTATGCAGGTATTGGTGCTTAGTAACGTGGGAAATAGCCGCCAATTATTGAACATTGATCTCCCTTTATTGAATGAAGATTGTATAGTAGTTGGGAATCATGAAGAAGTATTTCAAGTTCAAGGTAGGCGCTCATTCTTAAGGATAAAAAAATTGCACTTGAGGAATTTATTTGAAGTGCGGATTATATGGAAGGATGTTGGTCAAGTTGTAACCCTTGAGAATCTTACAACTCTAAAGTTGAGTGGTTGCAAGAAGCTAAGATATATATTTTCACCTACAACGGCCCGCAGTTTATCAAATTTGGTGGATCTTTTCATCGAGGGGTGTGAGGAAATAGAACAACTTATTTTAGCCAAGGATCAAGTATCTTCTTCATCATCAAATGGTGATATTGGCCTCCAACCTATAAGCTTTCCAAATTTGACGAAGATCACTATTACAAAATGTGAAAATTTGAAAAGTCTCTTTCCTTTTGGATCTGTTCCTGTTCTTCCAAGACTTGAAAGTCTCATAGTTAAAAGGAACTCTAAATTGGAACAAGTATTCAAATTAGAAGATGAAGTGGAAGTGGAAGCTGAAGAGGAGATGAATTTGATAAATTAGAATGGTTAACACTTGAAGAACTACCAAGTCTCATTCACTTCTGTCCCGAAGGATGTCATTTTGTATTACCAACACTGATAGAGTTGAAAGTAAGTGATTGCCCTAAGTTGACTACTGATTTCTTCATTAATTCACAAGAATTTGTGCATTGCAAAACAAAGGTATACATCTTGCAACCCTTTAATCCTACTTTATTTTGTGTAGTTATAACAATTACAACAAAATGCATAACATGCAAACTTTTTACTTAAATTACTTAACTGATTTTGTAAATTATTGGAAAATATCACTTTATAAAGTATATATATGTTTCTTATTTTTCCTTGATGACATGAGATTAAAATTTCAGTTATAAATTTTCTTTAATTATTTTTTTAGACACACTAATTGGTTGAGGAAGATGTGATTGAAGAGTCTGCCACTGTTTCAAATGCAACTTTCAACAAGAATATATGTTGGAGCCGTCGGGGGTTCAGTGAGAGTCAACTACCACACATTACATGAAAGAATGGATGATTTTAAGGCAGCTTTAAAAGCCAGGTTACATAAATCAATAGGTGGAGGCTTATGTTGTTCAAATTTTTTTGGCTAAGTTTCTGATATAATTTGTGTCTAACATGAGTTTTTTGACTTTTTTTAAGGTTTTTTTTTTATATATATTTAGAGGATCATGTATATCTATATCCAAATGGACATGAATGCAAAATGGAAAATGAAGATTCGGAGTATCATAAGTTCAATATATCAACTAAATGCAGGTAAAAATATGATTGTCGATTTCAATTTTTAGTTATTTTTTCTTTTCTAAATTTTCCTATATAATAATCAAATTTAAAGTGGTTCACTTGTGTTTATGTTTATTATTTTTGTTAAAAACAGGTGTGTTGATAATTGTGCTTCTAACTGGTATGAAGGCTTGCTTTAATTGAGTTGTAAAGCAAAATGATATATTGTCTCTTACTTCAAACTAATAACTTAGCTAGCTATAGTTATGTTGCAACTTTTATTGTATGTTTTTTTGCGTGTGAGTGAAAATTTCATTGCATCATGTATTTGTTTTTGTGTGTTAAACCATAACCAAAACCGGATAAATTTTATTTTGTGAAGTTTCCAAATGTGATTTTGTTAAAATATTGAAAGTTTATTAGTTTCAACTAAATAATAAATTTGGAGAAAACAGGGGTGTGAAGATATGTCTCTGTCTCTTGCAATCAACTACTTAGAGATGAGTAAGATTTTGGAAGGTTGCTATTTGTTTAGGAGCTTTCCAAACTACTTGCAACTGTTGCATATCCTTCAAATGTAGTTTCTCCAGACTTGAGACTAGGACAGTTCCCAATTGTTAAATACTCCATAGGCATTGACCTGTGTCTTCCATGTAAGTTAACTCCATTGCCTGGTTGACAGTCATTTCCAACTTTCGAGAGCCATAATTTATGTCAGATAGTTTAGTGTAGTTCAATGCTAGAACAGAATCTTACATAGAAAAGAAAAGGGTACCATTAAAAGAATACAATGCCTCAGATAATATACACGGTTTGAGTTAATCATAATTTATAACTGATACGCTAATTACATTTTCATCAGTTTCTTGCATGTCAAAAGAACATAAATTAGAACAAAAATACCTTAATTTGACCCCTCATCATGTCTTGAATAACAAAAGGTGCCAATAGGAGGCATTCTTCGACTTCTAACCTTTCCAAAGATAGCTGCATAATAACGGCAGACAGAAAGTGCTCAAGTTTCTTAGATTCTTAAATACCAGCAACTGTAGCTGCGGTAGAAAAATGTCATTGCCATCCATTTCTTTTGTAAGGCTGAAATTTATTTTTAGCTGAATACAATAAGAAATTTTGATTTCTCTCAGATGTGGAAAATCTGGGGCCATGGAGATTGGAAAGACATATTTCAGACTATCACAAGAAGAGATCTTGAGAGTTGTTAATTTCGGGAGGCATGGAGTGTAGGAATCAGAGTCTGTTGTGTCTATGATAACATGCTTCAATCCAGGGCAGACATGTATCTCAAGTGTTTCGAGTTGTAGAAGACCTTGAGCTAGCACTGGATAGAATACAGATGGCAGTTTAATGTAACTACCTATTGAGACAGACTTCAGACCTTGAAGGCTCACAAGATCAGTAGGCCCTTCCCATATGCACCTCAAATTTGACAAAAAAATTCATCTTATCCTGTTGAATACGTTGAAGATTATCCTGCTGAAATACCGCTTACAAAAGTCACTTCTAAACTTTTTACCATTGGAACTGTCGATACCATAGTAGCACAACCTTCTGCAGTGAACCTTTCTAATTTACGGAGAAACCCTTTCAGATTCTGACCAATACATAGCTCTTCAAAAGAAATCATTTCTTCCATGAACAATTCTGTCAAATTAAATAATGCAATAGTTGGAGCCTGCTTCTTTGTTGTATGAATGAGGCATTTCATGTCCCTAAAACATCTGAGCCGAAAAAAGTCAATTTACTTAAACCCCCATTGATCCAAGCTCGGAGCTACACCAACATTATCCAAATCAAGATATTCCATATTACAGAACAATTCCTTAAAAGGCACTTAAAGGATATCTTGTAATTTTCAAGCTTCTTGAACTTGGTTACCAGAAGTCAAAACATCCATTTATGGCTATCTTGTATCTTTGTAGTTTAGGGAAGACAAAATCTTTCGGAAGACACAGAGAATTAGCCTTCATCGTTAATGTTTTTAAACGGGACAATGAAGCCAGCTCCAATAAGCTAGCAGTGGTTGCCTCCTCACCTGTTCCTTGAATGGCCCGTTCGCTGAAGCTGAAATCACTGATATATAGCTCTTCTAGTTTAGATAGCCTTTGTATCAAGTTCGGTGGAATTGTCAGCAATCTTATACTATTCAGTTCCCTTAACACATCTGGCACCCTCGCGAGATAACAACCACGGAAGTTGAGAATCTCAAGTTTCTTCAGCTTTGCCAATGGTGAGAATCTTAAGTTTTCACAAGGAAGAATTGATAAATTCAGTTGACATTATTTTCTGGTTCCAAGTTCTCACATGTATGCACATGCATCTTCATCAATTTTCAAGCACTCAGTTTAATTTCACATTTTTCTCAAGAATTCTTAGTCTAATCTTGGGTCAGATTGGATTAAACCATTTGACCAAATTTCACATCACACTATCTAAGATGCATTACCGTCAAATAAACAACATATTTAACCATTTTACAAATGGAGAAGCGCTTAAGACAGATTCTCTTATAGAACAAAAGGTCTACAGTAGCTACAAATATAAAGGGATTAGTGCAAAACATTCTTTCATTCCATTGTTTCAGTTAATGAAAGATATCTTTGCAACAAACTTCCCAAAAATGTACCTTCTATTTTTATATTATGAAGATGGGGTTTTTTTCCTGAAAAATGAATACTGATTTTAAATTTCAGGACAATTACAAACTTGTAAACAGACTAGCTGACGTCTGAAATGCAACACGATGGATGCACCAATGCAAACAGGTGACGACAATTAGGTTGCTTAAACGAACTGGTACATTGATTTTCATCAGAACGACGGCTTTTCCAGGCAACGGAATCAACAAGCAACCTATCCAACATTCTTTGGCCTGGAAGCATAAATAAATGATAGCCCAATACATTACTGCATCAGATTTCCGGTTCGGAAACTAAACTAAGTACCCGAAGATTTCTCGTTGGCATCAGAAATGTCAGAGTTCCGTTCCTGATCTCTCTTCCCCCTCCAGAGTATAATTTGTTCATCCTTGAACAAAATAGGTACACAAGGAACCAAGTCCTACATTTACAGGAAATAAGAAATAAACCTGGAAAATTAGTATTGGATTGAAGAACATCAACCATTTCTACTAAAAATTCTTGTAAACAGCAGAAACAATGAGAAAATAGGAGTAATACCCTTAGCTTTACACCGATCCTTTTGCAGTCACTAGTACCAACATGGGTGCAGTCTAGTCTAATCACCTCCTCAGTCTCGAATGCCTCCCGGACCCTGGCCACTACATTTACATACACTCCATTCCTCGCTGAACGTAAGATTTCATCATCAGTATTTACTCGAACAATCCATTTATTGTAATCAACGATTTTGCAAACAAGTATCTGAGGGCACTCTTTAAAGTTACAATATAAAGTACTATCTCGTCAACACTATACATAGTATGACTTACTGAGTTTCATAAGTGCAGGAGAGTGGAGTCCTCTATTTCTCATTTCCTTGGTTTCTTCGAACGTCAGGCCATCAGCAATGTTTTTCACAAGCTTCGGATATATAGGAGCATAAGGCTTCCATAGCATAAGAGGTATAACTGGTCGGTTTTGGGGATCATAGTTTCGACCCCTATACAAAATGAGGATATTTATGTGGCGGTAGATGATTTTCCCCCCAGATTTTTCCTATAGAAATTCTACAATCGAGATCAGCTAATAATAATCCAAGATTCCGAAAGAAACATTAGAGATTATTTTTTGTTCAAACCTCAAGGTGAAAGCAAACATTGTCGATATCAAGAGTTGGTACCCCCAAACACTTGATCCTTACAGCTTCAGCTCTCTTCCAATGATTATGAATGTCATCCAACATGTTGTGTGTGACCCCATTCTTCCCTAACACAAAACAAACAAACCTTCTCAACATTCCATTTCTACCCTTCATTCCAATCTATTATGCTACTCGGACTCAAAGTAAGTGTTGAATCCTCTATCGAAAAGACCGATCGATGTAAAGCTGCAACAACAAATAAGAGAAAGCCTAATGCAGGTAAATTTAGAAGAAACCCTTGCCAACGAGACCCCAGTCAAGCCTTCTCTAAATCCCATCATCCATTCCAATCTATGTTGCTCGGACTCAAAATAATCCGACTATCTATCTGACAATGAAAAGTAGGAACGACAAAAAGTTCCACCAACAAATAAGAGAAAGTCTAACGGACATATATAGAAGAAACATTTGCCACTGGCATCAAACTCAAAGCTATAGCTACATGGATTAATAAGGAACTATTCCATAATCCCTTAGAACCCTAAAACGAGATCGGGGTCATTTTCAACCCAAAACTTGGAATTTACATGATTTTCATTCCTTACCCAAAACTCCGTTTCTTCCTTGTCGTATGGTACTATGGTTTAAAAGGGAGGAGAAGGGTACTTTACGCTCACATCTGAACTATAATTACATCTTCTTTTTTTTATTTATGGTTTTCAGTATAATTCCATTCATACATTGAAAGGGAAAAAAACAGAATTACCCAGATTGATTTGCCGAGCGCAATCACTATGCCGATACTTTTCAACCAATTCCTCGATTTCCTCCTCTGTAAGCGGGTCACCAAGAACCCGTATCCTCTCCTCTTCGACCAAACAACTATCCACTTCATCTCGGACCGGCGCTGAAGTCCCGGTCCATTCCCTATCGAGCCTTCCAGGTCCAAATGGAGAAAACCTCTTTGGCTCTCGGAACCCGATGGGTTCGAGTGTCGGGTCGGTTTCAGAGTAGGAGTGCCTGAAGTCAAATGGGAGGCTTGACTTTGTAGGAGTCGGGTTCCCGTTTGGGGTTGGGTTGGGTGGCTTTGGTTTGGGTTTTGGAGGTTTGGAAATAGGGGAAAATGGAGGGTCGTAAGTGGTTTTGGAAACAGAGTGGGAGAAGGAGTAAGAGGAGTGTTTTGGGGGGTTCGAGAGTGGACGTGAAACGAGCTTTTGCATTGCTCTGGAAGAAGAAAATTGGTGGGTAATGCCAGTCCTGGAAATGGAAAACAGAACTTGAAAGAGGAAGAGGGTGATTTTTAGAAGTAATAAATCAAAGAGAGATATTTTGGAAATTAAAAAATAGTTCAGTATTTGTCGCCTTTTTTACTTTATAGCCCCATTAGTTTTGACTGTTTACATTTTCATCCCTTGATAATTGTTTTATGCAGTAGGATTCATCATTACACCACTTCTTGTGAAATGCAGTATTTCAATGTGAATTTGAACAATTATATGTCCAGATATATTTTGGACTAATTTTTAATTAGTTTTTTTAATGATATTGTAATTAAAACTAAATTCTTCAAAACAAAAATAAAAAAATTTAAATTCTAAACTTATAAGAATACAAAAATTTAGAGCATATTTAGCCTTTTAAAAACAACCCGAATAGCAAAAAATTGACTTTAGAAACATTACACCAAGAAATAGTAACATCAATGGTGAAACTAATAGAATCAATCTTTGGTTCTTTTACTCAATCTTTCATCCTTTAAGCGCCTTTGATCCCCAACCATGGATTCAAAAACATCCAACAAATTCTCCAACCCATCAACCTTCTCACCCAAAGCTTTCAAACTATATACAATGCTCTCTATGGTTGACAAACATCCTACCTTTGGTTGACTCCTTATTTCACTATACAAGCTCATCTTGTCCAAATCCAACCTCAAATGTGGCAAAAGTTTCAACCATGGATTCTCATTGTAAATTCTACCAGCTTTGGACCATGTCCCATCTAAAACAATCAAATTCTTCACCTCAAAATGCATTGATTTAAGCTCATCAACCCCAATTGCATTTTGACTTGGGAATAGAAGTACTGATCCTTGTGGAACCTTGATTTCAAATTCTTCATTTTCTTCTAGTTCCAGTTCCATGTTCCCTTCTAATTTCTTCCTTTCAAGTTTTTTCACAACAAATCCTCCTCTCAAAGCTTCTTTGGCCATTGTAGATGTCAATATGTGTTCAAATTTTGGCTTCTTCCCATGAATGTCTACTTTCCAAATATGAGAAAGATGACTAACAACTCCATACTTAATCATAGTAGCATTAATCACAACCCCTTCTCCATTTATAGCATCTACATTAGACCCTTTATCTAATTTCTCACAAGGATTCTCATTTTTATCAATCAAGTCCCTATTTTTCTCATCTTGACACTTCCCATCTCCCTTAACTTCGAAACCAGCTTTCTGGGTCATTTCCGTTTCCCTCACTTGATCAAACCCAGAACTTTCCGGTCCAATCAAACCTAGACCCGGTTCCAACAACCTGATTTCGAACCGGGCTTCAAAATCGACCTCCAAAACAGTAACTACATTGAGATTCTTGAGCCCTAATTTTGCAATTCTAGTAGAATTTAGAGGGTGGTTTCTTTCTAAACTGTGTTGAAGAATCGTTACACTTACGGAGTTGTCGAGGTTCCGGGTACGGATCCTACTGCAGAGGCAGACTCGGGCAGGTTTTGAGCAAGATGGACATATGGGTCTTTTTGGCTTTGCATCCGACTGGGTTGTAGACATTTTTAGGGTTTTTGAAGATTTGGGGATTAGGGTTTGCAGAGGATTGAATGGGTTGGTAGTGGTTCGAGAACGGATCCGGGTGCGAAAATGGATTAGCATTTGATATACTGAGTGGAAGGTTTTGATTGGGGCATCTGATAAATGATAAACCCTGGCATTGAACGATGCCGTTTCAAGAGATTTGGACTGTTTTTAGCATTTTCTTAAATATGAGGCCTTTATCTCGACATTAGTTTTTGTCCAAAAATTAAAACAGATCTTTTGAGAAATAATGAAAAATAAAGCATTATGTAAGAATATTTTTTTATGAATTTGATATTTATTATTATTTTTAAATTTAATCATTAATTATTTTTTAAAAAAAATATTAAATTTAATTTTTAATTGAAAATATTTGACTAAAATTTAAATTTTTTTTAACATTAGCGTGCTAACTTGAATGGTAAATTTACATGTGCTTCATACGGACATGCAATTATTTATCTTATATGTCATATAAACAAATAATTTAGCATTATCACTAAAAGTACCAAAATTTCAAAAATAATTAAAAAAATAATATTATCTATACTATTATTCAAGATCCTAATTGAGTTGGTGTTAAGATTCAATCAGACTAACTCAATTAGAAAAATTACAGAATTTTTTATTAAAATTTTAAATTTATCATTTAACTAAAGCTTCATTTTAATATATTTTATATATTTTTATTTTAACATATATAATTTATTATTTTCATCACGTTATATATTTATACTATTATTTAAGTCCTTAATTAAGTTGATTTCATAATTTACCTAAACACCAACTCAGTTAAGTAAATTTTATATTATTATTTATTATTTAAGCCCTTGACTAAGTTGGTATTATTAGTCAACTATACACTAACTCGATCAGAGAAATTAGAAAAATATATTATTTTGTATTTTAAATAAGTTATATTATTCAAAAATACTATTTTTATTTAAAAATATAAAAAGTGGATAAATTAAATAAAAGTAGTTAAAAAGACGTATGGAGCCTTTGACCAATTAAAACTTCCAGTTTCCACACGCCAGAAGAAAAAAAATCAAAAGCCAACCCATTTCTGATTTTCCATTTGATCTGTTCAACTCAAGTTTACTCCTAAATTTTCTCAAGGAAAACTCCCAAAAATGCATGATTTTTGCTTCACAATCCCTTATGGATTAATTCTTGTGGCTGGAGGAGTTATTGGGTATTGGAGGAAAGGAAGCACAGCATCACTCGCTGGGGGTGGTGGCACTGGGTTAGTTCTCATTCTTGCCGGATATTTGAGCCTTAAAGCTTTTGAGAAGAAAAAGAACTCTTATTTTGCTTTGGTTCTGGAGACTGGTAATGTTTCTCAAAATCTCTCTACTTTCTTTTTGTTTTAAATTTGATCTGGGTTTTTGTTTAATTTAATTAACTTTATGATTTATGTTTAGGCGATGAATGATTTTTGTAGTTTAAAAGTACTAAATTCAATTGGTGTTCATATTTCGGAGACTGAAAAGTTTGACTTTTTTTTTAAAGATTATTGATCATAGATGATGTTGGTGTATTCGTGGAAATTAAGAATCAGATTGGAATTCAAGTTCTTGAGCTTATTTTGCTGAAATTCTAAGAAAAATGATCCCTTTTTTTAGCTTTGAAATTATTCTTCTCTGCTATCATATATTTGACCCTCTTTAATCTTCAAAGCTCATTTGGCATCATTGTTATTCCAGGATGTGGGTTTCAGCTGCTTAAGCACCTTATCCCTTCAGTTTAAGGGTTGTGAGGGATTATGAGTAGAAATATGCCTTCTATTGAAACCAAAAAAAAAAGATTGTAAAAAGATTTTTCTGGTCCCTTTTAATTTTGATATTTGATCAAATCGGTCTCTCTTGAAAAAACAAAGTAATTTAAGCCCTCTCAATTTCGAAAATGAGCAACTAAAGACAATTAATCACAGTTTTCACTTTCCTCAATTTATCCTATGTTTATACATGTAAATTTTGTCTTAATTCTAAAAAATTCAACAAACTTAGCCTTTTACGAATACACATTTTGTTAGTTTGGTCTCGATTCTAAATTTGTTGATATCCAATGAGGGTTAAATTTGTCGAATTTTTTAAAATCAAGACGAAAACGAAAAAATTTGTAAACGTTGAAGATTAAATTTGTTATTATACCAAATAAAAGGAGGATAAACTGATGGAAAAAATAAACATTATGATTAGTTGTCCTTAGCTGTTCACTTTCAAAATTGAGAGGGACTAAATTGCTCTATTTTTTTAGAGGATCAGTTGCTAAATATCAAAATTGAGAGGGACCAGGGAGGTCTTTTTACCCAAATTGATCATAAAATATAAGCAGATTTTCTGTGTTTGTCATGTTCATGAAGGGAGACTTTTCTATTGTCTGCTTGCTGCTATCATCCATTTCAATGATGACAAATGTTGGTTTTTTTTTTACTGATTTATTATATACCTTTAAACCAGTTACTGCTGCTGTGCTGACATGGATCATGGGACAACGTTATTACCAAACATCTAAAGTTATGCCGGCTGGAATTGTTGCCGGAATCAGGTATGTTAATCTCCTATTTGGACTTTTTCAGTACCTCCATGTTACACACATCATGACTGAGTTCTCTACTGAGTAGTCTTCTAAGTTTTTTCTTGAATCACAAGATTCCTTAAATAGCTAATGAAACTCTTAGACAGGTAAACATGTCGTAAGACTATGACCTTATGTTCAGTTGCCTGTGCCGTAAAATAGCACCTTTCGAGTGTGCCAACTGTTAAACCTCCATTCCCGATTCATTTCATACCTATTGCATAGTGACTGCATGCTCTATTTCGGTACCTCAATTGAAAGTCTCGTGATCTTTTGATTCTTTAACAATGTTTATGTTTTCTGTATTCCATCACCAATCTACATTCGACTAGAAACCGATCCCCGTATGTTTAACTCTTATCATTTCTATTTCTAATATGAATTCTTTTACGATGTTCATGTTTATTTCATGTTTCTTAGTCTTTGGGAGCTACTAAGTAATATGTGATTTTCGTGGCAGTGCTCTTATGACCGGGTTTTACTTGTACAAGATCGCTACTGGCGGCAATCATTTCCCAGCCAAGACTGAATGATGAACACTGGTACATTGACATTACCAGTTGCAACAGATCTCTCAAGATCATTGAAGTTTAGCTGCTTGAATTGGAAAAGTTTAGTTACACAACATGTGCTGTACTTTCTTTATTTTTTGGACAATACATGTGTTGTACTTTGATGCGTGCATGAAGTTAAAATATAGCCTGTCTTGTATACCAAAGAACCTCGGTTTATTCTTTTACCAAAGTTATGCTGTTCCGTAAGAAATATTCTTCCTTTGAAGTTAGTGGAGTGAATGGCTCACTTAATTTTCCAATGAGATCAGGTTTGAATTGAGTGGTTTGATACAAATTCTAACATGAATTTTGCCACCTTGATATGTTCTATCAATTTCCAAAGACTTCAGGATGAGGTTTTTAAAAATATGTTATTAGTCTTTATATTTTGGCAAATTTTGAAATTTACTTGAAGAATTAAAAATCGAAAGTATTTCCTTAAAATTTTGATTGAATTGTCTTCGTATAACATGACTTATGAATGATAAAAAATGAAATATAATAATTTAAACAAAATTTGACAAAACTACCGACCATTAAATGGTTGAATTAAGATTTTTAAATTGAAAATGTAGGAAATAATATTTATAGTTTCCAAGTACAAGGACTAAAACTCAAAATTTGTCAGAACACAGGACTACCAACATATTTTAACCTTACACATTACATCATTCTTCATGTAAATGCAATAATCTAAGAATCATAATATCAGACAAGCTTTTTACAACTGAACATGTTCCCTAAACATGTAAGAATAAATAGCAAACCTGAAACCCATGAAGCTATTAGGAATAGTTTTTTCAGCTCATCCAATGCAAATCATAGAACACTACAGATCTACGTATAAAACTAAAATTCAACGAAAGAATTGATTGATTACGTAAATCTATCAGCATCATGTCGTTCTTCCATTTTATATATCATTCACAAGAATTCGGTACCTGACATATCCACTCCTAGTGTGACTAAGCATATTTACAACTGATATTGAACACAAATTTCTTGAACCATCTCGCATAAATTTGTCCGAAACGATAGATGTACTAACGGCAGAATCAAAGCTGTCTTAGCAGTTTTGCAGCCTGAAGTACTTTGGAGGCATAGAAGGACAACGTTCGTTCATATGGGCGTATGGTTCCATTGAATTATATCCGGGTAGTTCCATTCGATACTTCCCTTTAATCTGACAGTAAGGAAGCTTTACATCATCTGCGTCATTGCACCACTTTGGCAGCCGGCTTGAATCATTCTCGAAAAACTTTAAACTATAAGCATCTTTGATCTGTATGTTTCAGTATTAATTCAATCAACTCAGGGAAATTCATATCACCTTAAACAAAGATTTTAGTAAAAAGAAGCTCACCGTAAACTCGGTGACTTGAATAGAGTCGGCAATCGGATCAAAAAGTCCTGCCTCCTTGTATAATTCGAGAATGAAAGCAATGCATGATGTTGACTTCCCATCACTATATATCCAATTATCCTGTTCGGGAATGGTCAACAGTTCATCAAATGATGACCCGCGCTTTTCGGTTTCGACCAATATATCAGAAAGATTAAGACCCTGCAGTGAACACTATGGTTAGAGAAAGAAGACACTTTGAAGCATGTAGGTCAAGCTTCTCCTATCGAATCTTTTTGAAACTCTCAAACATGTAATTAAGCAAGTTGCATGCAATCTTCAAGATGTAAATCCCAAACAATTGAGATTGTGTTTCATGTGTGGACAAACCACAAACTCGATTTTAACCAACCAAGAAAGATACCATACCTGAGTTCCAAGCCGCTTGTTTAAGGCCTCGTTCCACATGTTAGCTGCATATTCGGGTTGTATTTTACTCCAAACTGTCATAACTGAAGCTACCTGTACAATCGTCAAGCAAACACTTAAAAAAACATTCAGAGGCAACTGCAGAGATGGAACAAGAGTCATAAGGAAACGACATTATTAAAGCTAAAATGTAAAACTAAAATCTTAGCATGAATGAGTATCTAAATACCAGGTGAGCATCCAATGGAGGAGGATAATTTCCACCAATGGTGTCTATCCAGCTAAATATCATGTTATGGTAACCATACGGTTTGCCTGCCATGCTTAGCGCGTACTCCCACGCAGCAGTCTCGTTAAACTTTGCTCGAACATCAGGATGCAGTGGTAGATATGCAATATGGGGATTAGAATCGTCTTTGTTCAGCTCAAAATCCCACCATTCATCCCATGGTACAATCGCAATGATATCTTCTCCCTACAAAACCAGGACGGATAAAATAATAATCAAGAGTCAGTAATAAGTACCAGTAGAATAACTCGAATAAAGGTAATCTTCAGGGATTAAATTCAGTACCTTCTCATTTTCATGTCCTGATTCACCAATCCATAGCTTCCCTTCAGAATCCTTTAAACAAACAGCAGTATGACCAGCATAAGCACCACTAACCCATTTCTCGAGAGTCTCAAAACCGCCCCATCGCCCACGAATTTTAGATATAGCAAGGAAATCTCCCGAGTGTACATCATCGACACTGATGTTAGTAAACCACGGCTGAGGTCGTTCTTCAAAAGTAGCCCCCATATGTTTCTCAAGAAACCCAATATTAGAATTCTCACCCCATCCGGTATTTGTAAACAAGGGAAACACATCCCATAGAGCCTGAAGTGTTCCAAGCATCCCTGCTTGCATCAGAAATATCGAAATCCCCCTGTTTTTCACCTAAATTTAAAAGTGACATACGAATCCATGTATGAGTTTGCAATAAACTAACACTTGATGTTAACTCAAAACTAACAACGGCAACTTACATATTCATACTCAGCTTTATCTTGCCATTCCTTGATTTCGAGCGTATGCTCTCGAGACAAAAAATAATAATCCCAAGTTACGCGGTACGGAGTTGCGAACACATAAAGATCCATACAAGTCCAACTATGGGGGTAGCTAACCTGTATAAGCACATAAGTATCATTTTCACATATTCTATATAAACAATTCTATCAGTATCCAAAATAAAGAATTTTTGCATCATTCTGAGCCTGAATTATGCGAACAACCTATATTTACACAAAAATATATCAATAATGTCCTCTAATTTCATCAAAATACTAAAACTAGGTATAGAAAACCCAAATAAAAACACACTCCCAAATTTGATAAATTAGGGTATAGAAAATCAAAATCCCAATCCCAAATAAAGCAATTTCCTTTCTCAATAAAATTTAAGCACTTTCAGTTCAAACCAAGCAATACCCAGAAACAACAACACTACAAAAACCTGAAATAAAATTTCAATTTTACGCACTCCCAAATCAAACTAAGAGACACCCAGATTTAGAAAACACTCAAAAGCTAAAGTGGTTTACCTTTATATGTAGAGTTCCACCACCAAATTCACTGCCGGTTTTGTTATGGAACTCCACCCAAGCCGTGTTCTCATAAAAGCACGCACCTTTCCAGTTCACGATGCGGTTCGACGATGAAACAGAGCCGACGAAGGACGGTAAAAGGTCAACAGGGCTGTTGAGAGAGTTGAGGACCGGCCACGAAACTTGTCTCGGTAATAAAGGTAGAACATCTCGAGGGTGAAATGGTAAATTTGCAGCTTGGACTTGTGAGATTATGAAGAAGAAGAAGAAGAAGAAATGAAGGAAACATCGAAATAAAGAAGAAGAAGAAGCCATGAATGAATTTCAGAGAAAACAGAAAACATCAAGCATAAGTTTTGCTGTTCTTATGTTTGTCATGCTTTTTTTTTCAGTTCTTTTTATTAGTTAATGATTGAATAATAAAATAGTAAAAATACTTGTGGGATGAATAATAGGGATATTTTGGTTTTATTATATTCCTTTTTTATTTTCTTTTTCCTTTTAAGCTTAGAAAAGACAACAAAATAAAATGGCTTTACGTTACTCTATTTTGTTTTTTTCCTTATCATATTTGGAATAATATTTTCTCTTTTTTTATGAATTAAAAAAAAAACTATACTTTGCTTATGGTTGGAAGAATACACAAAATTATTAGGTTTTAATTCTCTATCAACACTCAATGTCACGTGATTATATAAAAATAAAAAAATAAGCACTCTATGTCACGTGGTAGTAATTGATTTTGTGTATTAATTACAAAGTTATTTAGTCATGGACTTAATTCGTTAAAAGTATTAAGACTGATTTTTTTATTATATATCATGAAATTGACTAATTTGATCACTTTTTAATATGGGTTATCCTCGTAAAGTATCTACAATTTCTTTAAGTTAGACTCATTCACCTAATTTAATCACATTTTTATCTCTTTAGGTTAAAATCATTCCCTTGAATTTTAGAATAATTTACATCGAGTGTGTTTTTCTAGGTGTTAGAGTTATCGATGAGTTAACTTCCTTCAATAAATCTTCTGCAGCTACACAATTTTGAAAGAGTCTATAATTAAAGTGACGAATTCCACATAGATGATTCACACCATTGTTTGGCCTGAGATATAAATATAAGTACAAAGACCAATGTACACTCGAGAAAACCATGGGTCATCCATACCAGCATGGTTACAGACTGTAAACCTTAGATGCCATACTTCCGTTAACCCATTTTCTTCATCCCTAACATTTGACTATCTGGTGGCTTTTTTTTTTTTTTGGTCCCAACAACCATGTGCACTTGCCAAAAGTTGTAATCCATGTGTCTTCTACCCAAGTCATTGATTTTTTTTTTTTCAAAAGACAGCAGCTTTTGCAAAATTGCTCCTATATTCAAAGAAACCCAAAAAAATTTTCTCCCTCACTGAAAAGCCTTAATCCATTTCCCAAAGCCCTAAATCCCAACCTTACTAGCAACAAGTAACAGTTCATTCATTGAATAAGAAAGCGAACTAGCTAAGTATGATGGGTTTTCCCAACATTTTAATATTGTTTTCTCACTTTGATGCTTATTTGAAGCATGGAGAACCTGTAATCCATTTTCTTAAACCCTCAGCATTAATCATTAACTTTAATCCTTAAACACTTAATTTAAATTAAAACATTAGATGTTTTGGTCAAGGACTAACTTTAACCAAAAAAAAGAACCCCAACTATTTTACATAAGAACGAACTTCTGGAAATGCTAAAGCATCAATTGAGTCCGAAGACATCCTCTAACCTACCCTTAAATTGAAATTATGAGTTATGGTCAGTTCTATTTACGATTAGATTAGAAAGCGTACTCATACCCAAAAATATGTTTAGCATTTACAGAAGTCCATGATCATGAAAAGCATTTAAATCAAGAGAGTAAGAGTTTTCTTCAATTCAAGTTAGATTTTGAGGGGAATCCTTGATCTAACAAGGGATTGTAGGGTAGAAAAAGTTAAAAGGAAACTAATTCTGACATGAGTTTATTCGAATGCTTTGATTTATGGCGAAGCGTTTATGAAAATAGGTTAGAGTTTAAAAAGATCATGGGTTTACGACTATTACCAAATGGATGAGAATTTAGGACATATTTATAACCTATTACATTGTTAAACTTGACAATTATGGGATGTGATCTGCTATACACATAAGTTGACACCCACAAACGTTAAAGTCAATGTAACTCCTCCCTCCTAAAAACTATGGAATCTTTGCCAAATGAATTTAAAAAAAAAAAAAGACTGAACTTGACACTCATGCGTATCAAGTTTAATGTATTAAATTAGGGTTAGGGTTTCCTTTCTACGATTTAGAGTAAAAGAGTGCTAAACTCGACAATCATGGATGTCAAAGTTGATGTAATGTCTTATCATAGTTCGAGTTCAAAACACTTTTTGGAGATTTGTGATTGAAAGAATCTTTAACAAAATATTTAAATAACTCGACACATGTAGGTGTTAAGGTCCCTTTTACAAGAATATCACTTTTGCTTATCGAGTTTAGGTTTTGAAAATTAGTCTGTAAACACAAGACTTGATATTTCCTCTTCCCTTATCCAACACTTATATCTAAAGTCAAAATCCTAACCCATTTTCATAATCCTTAAACCTATATTTAAGTATTAATATTTAAGATTTAAAGTTTAGGGTAAATTTTGTACATTTGGCCCAAAAAAATATCAAAATAAAAAATACTTCTCCATTTCCTCCACTCAAAACCATTTGATAATTGAGGGAGATGGGATCAAAATTTATAGGATTTAGAGAAATAAATTATTCCTGTATGCTACAATTTTCATCTAGTATTACTATTTTGACATTCATTAGCTTGATAGATTCCTTCATTTGGTAATGTCAAATTAGTTGAGGAATTACCTCAAATAAATAGATGTCAAATTCATTGATCTAATATTGATTTGTCCTGCAAAAAAAAACCTAGTATAGATATGCTAGAGTCACTAACCTCTAGCTCAATATACTGGTTGTAGCAAAAGATTCCAGTAAAGGAAGATACATGGCATATATCTTGTTGCTTGACTTGTTTGAAAGTAGCATTCTCTTACCATCTAAAGCATCCAGGCTTTAATATATTGATCTGTCTCCTTAAGAGTTACATTACATAGAGGGATCCGTTTGCCTCCAATTATTGCTTGTTCGTCGATAAGGTTGGTTATTAAAGTAACATTTTCTTGCTTTATAGTCATTTCTCCGTATGGAAAATGAAATGTAAGAGATTTCAGCTTCTATCTTTCCAACAGCATGGATAAGCAACTCTAGTATCATTTGAAACTTTATTATTGTAGATATCACAAATAAATCAACATACTGTAACTGATTTCGCATACATTTATTCAACATTAGGAAGCTTAAATTTACCAAGTATGAACAACTAGATTTCTTAATTTTCCAAAATATCACCAATAACAAAAATTTAGTTTTATACAAGCTTAAAAAAAAGCTTAATAATAATAAAATTTTAAAAATTGAAGAAATATGTACCATATCCCTAACATGGTAAGCTACATGTTCTTTAAACCTTAAAGCGAATATTTTAGAGAAAATAAGCAAAAAATTATGGGGTTTTTTTCTTGTACAAGGAGGGAGAAATTTGATAGATTTTTTTAGAGAATTTTTGGTGAAAACAAAAAAGAATGAACACTAAAACATGAACTCAATACCCATAAATATCGAAGTACTTGCCTAAAAAATATAAAATTTAGAATTTAACTTTTAAAACCACCTATTTTCACCGAATTTTGACTTAGGATTAGTTTAGTATTGTTTCTTAAAAATGCTTTTGAGGTCAAAATCGCTTTTAGAGTTATAAGTAATACTAAACAAACAACTTTTAAATTCAAATGTACTTTTGAAAAGTGTTTTTCAACCTAAAAGCAAAAATAGTTTTTTCTAACTTCTGCTTTTGGCAAAAGTTTTTGTAGAAACAAAGGATAATTTTAACCCTTATAAAATACTTTATATAATATTTATATTGGATATGTAATTACTTTCTTATTGAAATTTATTTTAAATATATAATATATAATATTTAATTTTTTATTGGTTATGCTTTAATATTTAAATTTTAGTTTATATATTCAAATCAAATTTTATAAATAATTAATATTAATTACTATTGTATGCCCAAGGGCGAAGCAGAAATTTTTTTAGGGGACTAAAATAAAATTTTAATTTTTAATAGTCTATATCTTTATATTTAAAAGATTAAATTAAAGTTTCATAATTTTAGGGGGTCAAACTATAATTTTATCTTTACTAATTTAAAATTTTAAAATTTTTAAAAAGGCCAAAACAATAATCTTCCATTTTAGGGGCGAGACCTACTAGTTCTTTTGAATTCGCCTCTGCTTGTGCCACTGCTTACCAAACAAACAAAAAAAGGGATAAAAAAATTATTACTAAATATGTCACTAATAAATATATAAGTATATTTATAAAAATAATATATAAAAAATTAATGGAACTTTAATTAAAATGACAATTTTGATAATTTGTATAATAATTTTTAAATTTAATTTGAGCTTAAATCATTTTTTATATATCTTATATAAAAATATAATAAATTTCATTACTTACTTTTTTTAAAAATATTTTTTAATATTTAATTAATGTGGGATTAACTTATGATATAAGTAATATAAATATTATTATCCACATTAATTTACTGTTCACTTTAATTTATTAAATCTAACAAAATTCATCCAAAAAAAGGAAAGAATCTTAGTTAAATATTAATTTATTGTTCACTTTAATTTATTAGATCTCACAAATTCATCCAAAATTATTCTCACCTACCCCAGCTTTAATGCATTATACCTTGAAAGCAGCTTCAAGGAAGAAGATCCTTCCAAGGAACAACTATTGAGAAAAGAGGTTTTTTTTTAAAAAAATAATTTTATTATAAATTTCAATCATATCTGTTCTTTTTGACACAATATTTATAATTACCCATAACCCCTCTTTAATAAGAGTGTCTAAACGGTTAACCAAACTGAACTAGTATCAACCGAACTTTTTAATCCTTTAACCGTTAATAAAACCGAATATTTTTTTAAAAAAATTAACTGAATTGAAATATTTCGGTTACCGAATTAACCGAA